>NC_141875.1:473678627-473981657 GCF_056163025.1 Triticum urartu | reverse complement strand
CAGCGGTGGGAGTAGTAGGGGGCGGTGAGTCCTCCGCCGCATCGCAGCCGGCCACTGGAGGCAGGAGCACGAGGCACGACCGGCGCTGGTTTGGGCGGCTGGAGCAAGAAGACCAGAGGTTGAAGAAGCACTACGGCCGTTGGATGGACATTGTATGGTCACTGGAGCTAGAATCATGCATATCGACTAAGTTGACAAAGCCCTCCGTCCCCGTCAACTTAGTAGGCCCACAAGTTAGCCTGCCACCAAGGTGGGTCCCAGCTAGCAGGGGGTATTCATTTTTGTGTGCGTAATAAGGAGGCACTTCCGGTGGGTCCGAGCTGACACCAGAGGGATGGCCTGGCCAGCGGTGGGAATAGTAGGGGGCGGTGAGGCCTCCGCGGTAGCACAGCCGGCCACGAGAGGCAGGAGCAGGCGGCACGACCGGCACTGCTTTGGGCGGCTGGAGCAAGAAGACCAGAGGTTGAAGAAGCACTATGGCCGTTGGATGGACATCGTACGGTCACTGCAGCTAGAATCGTTTATATTGACTAAGTTGACAAAGCCCTTGGTACGTCAACTTAGTAGGCCCACAGGTCAGCTTCCGAACGGTGCGCCCCAGATGTCAGGGGGAGGAATTATTTTTTGGGCGGGTGAAGCTAGAATATCCGAGATTGAAGAAGAAGCACGGCATCCGTTGGATGGACATCCAACGGCCACTGCTGCTAGAACCGTGTGTTGACTATAAGTTGACAAAGCCTTGCATACGCGTCAACTCTGTTTTTTTAGGGGACGCGTCAACTTAGTAAGGCCGGAAGTGTGTGGCAGAGAACTTATAGCCTGTCATGGTTTTGTCACGGCAGATGTCCTAGCAAAAGGACTTAGTCATGGAGCCATCGCTACGGGTTAACTCGAAGGGGTTAAAGCGGACACAGGGACACAGAGGGTTTATACTAGTTCGGCCCCTTCGATGAAGGTAAAAGCCTACGTCTAGTTGTGATGGAATTGATGGGGTTTCGATGACTAGGGAGCAAACGAGCTTCGCCTAAGTCTCGAGTTGTGATTGTCTGTCCTTGAACCGTTGTCGGGTCGTCCCCTTATATACACGGGTGACGCCCGTCGGTTCACAGAGTCCCAATCTCCGGTTCATATTCATGCCCGGGTTGGTCTCTCCTTATTCCTAACTTATAATACAAGTTTACATACAAAGTCGGTTTACGGCCACAAGTGTTGAACCGACTACAGCCTTGGGCCCTCATCTATCTTCTTGGGCTTTAACGCTCTGGGACTACTGATGAAGTTAACCCGGCCCTGGTAGGCCGGTTTACGCCCAGTAGTAATATCCCCAACATTAGGCCCCAGATTGATTTGAACGTGTTCATGTCAATCCTTAGCAGAAACCTTCATCTTTATCACCTTCTGGTAACGATTGAACCGTCTTGACGTCATCTTCTCCACTTGTTGTTAAACCGGGGTGACGTCATCTGTCATAAAGAAAGTATTCATAATACCTCATCATTTTAATAAGGCTGCGAAAATCGAGGCGACAGCTCCGTTCGGTGGCCCCTGGTTTGTCGCGCCTGACACATGTCCTTTTGTCTTATAAATAGAACCGAAGGGTCATTTCCTTTTTCCCCTTCCTGCCTTCTCATCTTCGTCTTCCTCGCGTCGTCAGCTTCGGAGCTCCGCCGCCGCCGTCGCCTTCAACCTCGACCTTGGCCGCTGCATCAACCTAAACGCACCAGAAAACTGCGGTGATCTTCCGCATTCTCCTCAGCTCTGGTAAGTCCTCTGTTCTTCTTAACCTAGATCTGTTCTAGGGTTCCCTGTTCTTGCGATGTTCGTCGACTGCTCCTGTTCGTGTGTTAGCCTCTGTATGGATCTGTAAAGCCTTGTACTGAATGCCACTTAGCTTTCCGCATCAACCTATAGTCTCGTGTTAAAGTCCATGGATCTCATCTGTATATCTGCCCATTGATTCACTTCCGCCCTACTTTGAAGCCTTTGAATATTTTTTCTGTTTTTCTGAAGCTACCTTAGATCCATTGCTGTAATGGAACTTTTGTGAAACCTGTTTCTGCATACTTAGCCATTTCGCAACCTCCAGTGCTTTCAATATTTAGATCAGGCGGTTTAACTTACCATAGGAAAAGTTAATAAACCGGTATATACCATTAGTCCCCTTATTGAACCGCCAGGATCCCTTAGCCATAGTCCATCGCTTTACGGAGCTTCGGTTTGAATATAGTTATCCTCGGTTTAACCCCGATCATATCAGTGTATATTTTGTACCCAACACAATCTGAAACCGGGATTGCTTATTTTGTAGACTCCACCATGGCCAAGCAAGTATATGAGTGCAACTGGGCTCCTTCTCGTGGTAACGAGACACAACTGAATAACTTAGTCTTGACTGGCGCTTTGAGCAGCAAGAATACCATCCACTGGAGGGTCCCAGGCAAAGAATGTCCTCCCACACCTCGAGAAGGAGAGGTTGTAGTTTTTGCGGATCACTTAGCCCGAGGTTTTAATCCACCCGGTTCGAAATTTTATCGGGACATCTTGGCCAACTTCCAGCTTCGTCCGCAAGACACTGGCCCCAATTCTGTCACCAACATATGTCATTTCCAAGTGCTCTCCGAGGTGTTCTTTCAAGAGGAACCTTCAGTCGAGTTATTCCGAGATTTGTTCCATCTAAACCGTCGCACAGAATTTACTGATGGTTCCAATATGGAATTGGGTGGCATGGCGATTCAAAAGCGGAAAGAGGTCACTTATCCTCACGCAAAGCTGCACAGCCATCCCCAAGAATGGAATCAATCGTGGTTCTATTGCACAGACACCTCTCCTGCAAATGAAAATCCCTTGCCCGGTTATCGTCCGGAATGGCTTAGCAACACACACCCCTTTCCACAGAGGTTGACGGCCAAAGAGAGGAGTAAATATGCTCCCCAACTGTCCAAGCTCAGAGCCTTTATGGCCAACGGTTTAACAGGAGTGGATCTCGCTCGTTGCTGGATATCCTGGAGCGTACTGCCTCTCAGCCAACGCTCTGGTTTGATGTGCGAATATACGGGCAGTGTTAACGACCCTCTGCGGCATGTGAACATCCATCTTACTGACGAAGAAGTCACAGAAGCTGTGAAGAAAATTTTGAACGAACCGGAATACGTCTGTGCCCAAACCGGCCTGCTTCCTTTCTGTGCTACCAACAAACCGCCAGCTGTAAGTCTGAATTTTCCTTTTCATTAACTCTGATAATATTACATCTGCTTAATACTTGATACCAATATCTGTTTAAAGCAGGGTGATGATCCGTTTTGGAGCAAGAAGCTTTCACAGGAGAAGGCAGACAAACCGGAGAGACCGACCCGTCCAAAGACAAAGGTCCTTAAGAAACCTGCTCAAAAAAGGAAAACCACTGCATCTTCTGATCCGCCTGCTGACGATGATGTGAGTAATCCGGACCTTAAGGTAGAACTCGATTTACTTGGCTTTCTTTTACACGCCTTATTGATGATAATACTTGTCAGGATGATGCCAAAGCTAGCCATGCTGATGACGCAGAGGTAATTATTCTCTCTTCTGATTCAAACTCTTTGCCTTCACTAAAAATTCGTCAGGCAATCCGGAAAGTTAAATTTTCTCATCCACTTTCTCATTTGGATCCCAAATTTCTTATGAAGACCCAACAGCATGAAGTGCGCCACACGACTTGGCATAGCGGCCAGGTAGTTACCTCCGCCGGTTTACCGAACAATCCGGTTCGGAGACGCCGTTCAGAGGTCCCTAATTTGCTTGTTAGTACTTGTTCTAAAGCGGGCTGTTTTCGTCAACTGCTTAACCCATCTGACTCCGATTATCAGGTTACCTCCCACTCATCCTCTGGCGAGTCAACGGGTACTCAGCTGCCACCGCTTAAAACCGTGCTTGGGTAAGCTTGCACTTATCATAACATTCTTGGTATTGTAGCTTTCAACATATACTGTTTTTGATTTTGCTGTTCCTCTCAGGGCCAAACCGAGGCCGAGCAAGAAGGCTCGCCTGGATAAAGCGGTCGAAGAAGAAACTGCCCCTGAACCGGGCGCCGCTCCAGATGTTGAGGCGGCCATTCATGAATACATGCCGAATGACCCGCCAGCGCAAGATGAGGTCTTTATTGATGAAGAGAGGCCTGCTGATGCTTCCGGTCCTGCTGACCAGCCTGGGAGTCCTGTCCGGAATGAAAAATCCACAAGTCCATCAAAAGCTACTGGCAAACCGAGAGCCACAACGCAAACCGGTGACGCCCAGGATGATGAAGTTGTCATCACTGGTGTTGGTCATACCGAACCCAGCAATCCTGTCGCTTTGTCCAGACATACTACCAAGGATGAATTTGCTGCAATAGGCAAGGGCAAGTGGAATGTCGATTTGGCGACTTATGCTGCACTGAGTGCTCAAGATCTTCATTCTGGTTATCTGAACCGGCTATATACCAGTTGCGATCATGAAGCTGGCGTAGTGAACATGATGAAGGAGAAATTTGAGGTAACTTTCATATGCCTCTTCCTGCTTGTATATTTTTTAACCTTGCTGCCTCCCCTAGCCCCCAAGGGTCGGTTTGCAATCTTCTTTCAAACCAGAACTTTGTGAAATATAAAGCTGCATACTTCAGAATGCGCCGATGTAGCCCCCAAGGGTCGGTTTGTAATCTTCTTTCAAACCGGAACTTTGTGAAATATAAAGCCGCATACTTCAGAATGCGCCGATGTAGCCCCCAAGGGTCGGTTCAACTTAATGTAGTTGAACCGGGACTTAATAACATAAACCTGAAAGCTTCGAATTTCACTGATAATTTTTGAGCAAATAGCCATTAGCCCCCAAGTGCCAAGTTGAATACTTGTATTGAGCTTGGGACTTTGCAATCAGTTGATAGTTGTAGATTAAATAGGCATTAGCCCCCAAGTGCCAAGTGCATAACTCGTTATGTGGTTGGTACTTCAATATCCATACCATTTTTTAAACCATATAACTGTCTGACTACAGGCTAAGCTGAAGACCAAAGAAAATCAACTCACCGATCTTCAAGAGAACTTAAAATCCCAACAAGCTGAAACCTCCAAAGCCAAAGAGGAGTTGACCAGCGCTTTAAGCATCATGGAACAGCTGAAGGAGGGCTTCAACAAAGATCGGGCGGATTGGGCCACTGAGAAAAATGCTTTGATCAAGAAAATTGAAACTGCTGAAGCTGCCCTTAAACCAGTGACAGACGAACTGACCAGCGTAAAGCGACAAGTGCATGCAATGACTACCGCCATCTTTGGTAAGCATTCCTTGACTCCTGTGAGAATTTTGGTCTTCCTATGATAGGTCCGGTTTGTGAACTGTTCTATCATGTTGCAGGCACCCGCATTAATCACTTGGGGTCAGATGTTCGAATGAAATTAAAGGCTGCCTACACATTAATCGAACTGCTGTATACTGGAGTGCAGCGGATCATCTCGACTGCGTCACATAACAATCCGGCACCCACGTTAATCCAAGATACTCTTAAGAGATTGTCAATGCTTCCTGCCCGGATTGAAGAGCTGAAGAAGTCTGCTGCTCGAACCGGTGCCATCAACGCTTTAATCCGAGCAAAAGCATGGGTGCCAGACTTCGATCCTGTGGAAGCAGCTCAGGGCTATCCCAGTTTGAAGGAAGACGGGTCAGAGTTCAATGAAGATGATCTGAGAGCCATAAACCGGGCGGTGCGCCCTCTGGCTTGTCAATTAGTAGAAGAGGCAAATTTGACGCATTATCAAGCCCAATACAATAATCAGAACAAACGAGTGGCTGCACCAGTTCCCGAAGCAGAAAATCTGATCCCGCCAATCCGTAAGCATACTTATGCTCCTGATATTGAACCGTCTTCACTAATCCATGATGAAGCTGTTTTTCAAGCTTTAATGGGAATCGACTGGACCACTGTTGACTTCCAGCCGCTGGGTAGGGCAGAAGAAGCTGAAGCGGCGCAGGATGACCCACGTCCATCAGATCAAGGCGGTGACCAAGCTTGAACCAGAGATCGGTTTAATAGGCTGCCTTGTTATACTTTGCCAGTAAACAATGATCTTATTCGGGCACCATGTTGCCTTGTAATAGGATAGCCAACACTTTTGCTTCTGAGATGCCTTCGTGCATCTGAACTAATACTTTTGGTTGAAAGATCGAAACTGCCAAGCTATACCACCTGCAATCATAAAATCTTAAACTACCAGGGCGGTTGTATCGCCAGCCGGTTTATGAACTTCATATATATATGCAAGGAGATTGACATATATGATCAAATTTTGTGATACAAAATACCTGCCATCATTGGGCATGAAGTAGGCTTAGCCAATCTTGACATGGCGGTTTGATAAACCTATACCGTCATGGGAGAAAACAGCTCCTATATATACAATGCCGGTATACTATGTAAACCGTGCTTGGTCATAATAAACAATTTGTTACTCCAAAAAGGATGTTAACAGAAGAAATCAAACCAGGTAAATAACCTCCGGTTTAAAAATGGACCGTGTTCCGCCAAATTGGCAGTTTGAACCGGTGTAAAACGTTGTTGGTTTGAAAACGCAACCAAGATAAAACAGCAGTTTAAAAAATATTGAAGCAAAGGCAATGATAAAACCGTTTGCGAAAAAGAGGATTTACTGAGCCGATCAGATGGTGTTACCTTGGTCGAACACGACCAAGCTCCCAATAGGTGTAGCTATGGTTCTTGTCAGCCAGGTCCCCAAATGAAACCGTGGCATTACGCCGATCAAGTGGCATGGCAATGGTTCGGGTTCGACCAAGCCCCCAAGTGATTCTATGGCCTTTAGGCCGATCAAGAGGCGTGACTGGTTCAGACTTGACCATGTCCCCAAGTGATCTGGTGGCTTTCGCCTATCAAAAGGTGTTGCATCGGTTCGGACACGACCGAGCCCCCAAGTGATCTGGTGGCTTTCGCCTATCAAAAGGTGTTGCATCGGTTCAGACATGACCGAGCCCCCTAGTGATATTTATAATTGTTTCAATGGGTAAACCGGAGGCCGCTTTAAGACAGAATAACTCCATGTAACCACACATGATGTAAAAGAACGGATACCCCGCTTTAGCTGAGGGCCCGGTTTATTGTATTTATAATATGTACATTGTCATAATATATACATAAGCAGAGCCAATGGCTCAAGTATAGTAAGGCCGAAGATGAGCTATGTTCCACGGCCTGTTGGTCTCCTCTTCTGATTTGCGTGAGTCTTTTCGCTCTCGAACATCGATCAGATAGTATGACCCGTTGTGCAGATTCTTGCTGACCACGAAAGGTCCCTCCCAAGGCGGGGATAACTTATGCATATCGGTTTGATCTTGAATGAGCCGAAGCACCAAATCTCCTTCTTGAAAGGTTCTGGTTCTGACTCGACGACTGTGATAGCGACGAAGATCCTGTTGGTAAATCGCTGAGCGGGCAGCTGCTATGTCTCACTCTTCATCCAACCGGTCCAAAGCGTCTTGTCGAGCTGTCTCGTTGTCCGCTTCAACATAAGCCGCCACACGAGGTGAATCGTGACGGATATCACTAGGGAGAACTGCCTCCGCTCCATAGACCATGAAGAACGACGTGTATCCTGTTGATCTGTTGGGTGTGGTATTAATGCCCCATAATACAGATGGCAACTCTTCGACCCAGCAACCCGGTGTCCTTTGCAAAGGAACCATAAGCTGCGGTTTGATGCCTCTCAAGATCTCCTAATTAGCTCTTTCTGCTTGACCATTGGACTGTGGGTGCGCCACTGATGAAACGTCAAGGCGGATGTGCTCCCGTTCGCAAAACTCCTTCATGGCACCTTTGGACAAATTGGTACCATTATCTGTGATGATAATGTGTGGAAAGCCAAACCGGAAAATCACTTTTTTGATGAACTGAACCGCCGTGGCTGCATCACACTTGCTAACAGGCTCCGCCTCCACCCACTTTGTAAATTTATCCACTGCCACCAGGAGGTGTGTCTTCTTATCCTTGGACCTTTTGAAAGGCACAACCATATCTAGCCCCCAAGTTGCAAATGGCCAAGTGATTGGAATCATCCTCAATTCTTGAGCCGGTACATGAGCGCGTCTTGAGAACTTTTGGCAACCATCACATCATCTGACCAGATCCTCCGCATCAGCATGGGCAGTTAGCCAATAGAAACCGTGGCGGAACACCTTGGCTACCAAAGATTTTGAACCGGCGTGGTGACCACAATCCCCTTCGTGGATCTCACGCAAAATTTCACAGCCTTCCTCACGAGATACACAGCGTTGAAACGCTCCTGATACACTGCAATGGTGCAACTCGCCATTGATGATTGTCATGGACTTGGACCGCCGTATTATTTGTCTGGCCAGAGTCTCATCCTCTGGTAACTCGCCCCGGTTCATGTATGCCAGGTAAGGAAGCGTCCAATCCGGAATGACGTGAAGAGCTGCCACCAATTGAGCCTCCGGGTCAGGAACAGCCAAATCCGCTTCACCTGGGAGCTTGACCGACGGGTTGTGCAACACATCAAGAAAAACATTAGGCGGGACCGGTTTACGCTGGGAGCCCAACCGGCTCAGGGCGTCCGCCGCCTCATTCTTTCGTCGGTCCACGTGGTCCACCTGATATCCTTTGAAGTGACCCGCAACAATATTCACCTCACGACGATATGCAGCCATGAGTGGGTCTTTAGAATCCCAAGTGCTAGACACTTGTTGAGCCACTAGATCCGAGTCACCGAAGCACTTAACCCGGCTTAGATTCATATCTTTAGCAATCCGGAGACCATGGAGCAAGGCTTCATACTCAGCTGCATTGTTAGTACAAGGGAACATTAAGCGAAGAACATAACAGAACTTGTCACCTCGTGGGGAAGTTAATACTACTCCAGCCCCCGAGCCCTCCAATTGCTGTGATCCGTCAAAATGGATGGTCCAATATGTGTGATCCGGCTTCTCTTCAGGGGCCTGCAGCTCCGTCCAATCATTGATGAAATCGACCAGCGCTTGGGACTTCACCACCGTCCGAGGCACGTATTTTAAACCGTGCGGCCCAAGCTCTATAGCCCACTTGGCAATCCGGCCCGTCGCTTCCCGGTTCTGGATGATATCACCCAAGGGGGCAGAACTGACCACTGTGATAGGATGCCCTTGGAAATACTGCTTCAGCTTCCGGCTTGCCATAAAAACTCCATATACCAGCTTCTGCCAATGCGGATACCTTTGTTTGGATTCAATAAGCACCTCGCTGATATAATAAACCGGACGTTGAACCGGATGCTCCTTGCCTGCCTCCTTCCGCTCCACCACAATGGCTATGCTGACCGCGCAAGCATTAGCAGCAACATACAGCAACAATGGCTCCTTATCGATGGGAGCGGCGAGCACGGGCGGATTGGCCAATTGCCGCTTTAAGTCCTCGAACGCCCGATCAGCAGCAGAACTCCAGATGAATTGATCCGCCTTTTTCAACATCTGATACAAGGGGATTGCTTTCTCACCAAGACGGCTGATAAACCGACTCAACGCGGCAATCCAGCTGGCCAATCGTTGAACGTCATTGATACACTTCGGTTTAGCCAAGGAGGTGATGGCCGTAATCTTCTCCGGATTAGCCTCAATTCCCCTGTTGGATACCAGAAAACCCAACAACTTGCCTGCCGGTACAGCGAAGACACACTTGGCCGGATTGAGCATCATCTTATACGTCCTCAGGTTATCAAAGGTCTCCTTCAAATCATCAACCAAGGTCTCCTTCTTCCTTGACTTAACCACAATATCATCCACATAGGCATGTACATTGCGGCTAATCTGCTTGTGAAGACAATTCTGCACACACCGTTGATAGGTTGCCTGGCACTCTTGAGCCCAAAAGGCATAGATACATAGCAAAAGGCTCCAAAGGGAGTTATGAATGTTGTCTTCTCCTGGTCCTTAATTGCCATTTTGATCTGATGATAGCCGGAATATGCATCCAAAAAACTTAAACGCTCGCAACCCGCCGTAGCATCAATAATTTGATCAATACGGGGGAGGGCAAAAGGGTCTGCTGGACAAGCTTTATTAAGATCAGTGTAATCCACACACATGCGCCAGGTGCCGTTTTTCTTAAGGACCAGCACCGGATTAGCAAGCCACTCAGGGTGGTAAACCTCAACAATGAAGCCAGCTGCTAGGAGCCTGGCCACTTCTTCTCCAATAGCTTTGCGCCTTTCCTCGTTGAACCGGCGGAGAAACTGTTTCACCGGTTTGTATTTAGGATCCACATTAAGAGTGTGCACAGCGAGTCGCCTCGGTACACCTGGCATGTCAGAAGGCTTCCATGCAAAGATGTCCCGATTCTCAAGGATGAACTCGATGAGCGCGCTTTCCTATTTCGGATCCAAATTGGCACTGATGCTGAACTGCTTGGACGAATCGCCAGGTACGAAGTCAACAAGCTTAGTCTCAGCCGCCGATGTGAACTTCAGGGCTGGATCATGCTCCGTGGTAGGTTTCTTCAAAGGAGTCATATCCGCCGGATCAACATTGTCCTTGTAGTACTTCAGCTCCTCGGTGGCACAAACCGATTCTGCGTAAGCCGCATCTCCTTCTTCGCATTCCAAAGAGACCTTACGACTTCCATGAACCATTATAGTCCCCTTATGACCCGGCATCTTGAGCTGCAAGTACACATAACAGGGTCGTGCCATGAACTTGGCATAGGCCGGTCGCCCAAACAGGGCGTGATACGGGCTTTGGATTTTTACCACCTCAAACGTCAGTGTCTTTGATCTGGAATCATGATCATCTCCAAAGGCCACTTCCAGTGCTATCTTACCCACGGGGTATGCTAACTTGCCAGGTACCACACCATGGAAAACCGTATTCGACGGTCGGAGATCTTTGTCTGTTAGTCCCATACGACGGAAGGTCTCATAATACAGGATATTAATACTGCTACCCCCATCCATGAGTACCTTGGTGAACTTATAACCTCCCACCTGAGGCGCCACCACCAAAGCCAGTTGACCCGGATTGTCAACCCGGGGAGGGTGATCCTCTCTACTCCATATGATTGGCTGCTCTGACCAGCATAGGTATCGTGGCACGGCCGGTTCAACAGAATTAACTGCCCGCTTCTGGACCTTCCGGTCTCGCTTGTCCAAGCTAGTGGTGAATACGTGATATTGCCCACTATTCAATTGCTTCGGGTTGCTCTGATAACCCGACTGCTGCTGTTGCTGATTGTAACCCCCCTGGTTATTCTGATTGTTCTGATTGTTATGTCCGCCCGGATTACCATTAAATCCTGAACCGGAGTTTCCTCCACCAGAACCCGGCCCGGATCCACCGCCGGAGCCGGGATCATACCGGAAAGCATTAGAGCTCTTGAACTCCTGCATAATGTAGCAATCCTTCCAAAGGTGGTTTGCTGGCACCTCCTTCGTCCCATGCTTTGGACAGGGCTGGTTCAATAGATAATTCAGTCGGTCCGGCGTACCCAATGAGTGGTTGATTCTCCTTCTTCCTGGACACAGGCAGCTAAATCCACTATCAACATAGGCTGCTTACATGTGTCTTTGAAGTTATTGATAAACCGGGCCCGTAACTGGGCCCATGAACTGATAGAATTGGGCGGCAGGCTCTTCAACCAGGTACGGGCCGTCCCTTCAAGCATCATGGTGAAATACTTTGCACACGCTGCATCATCTACATCAAGCATCTCCATGGCCATCTCATAGCTCTCTGCCCATGTCTCTGGAGGTTGATCTGCCGTATAGTTTGGTACCTTGCGCGGGCCCTTGAAATCCTTAGGCAGGCGCACATTGCATAAAGCGGGGACAAGGCAAGGTACCCCCAATGCGCTAGAATTAAGCCCAGGCTCAACCGAAGTGGTCGGACGAACCGGCGTAAGCTGACGAGCTTGATGTTGTGCCGCTAACTCGGCCTCCCTGCGCGCTCGGGCCCGGTCCACCACCTCCTGGGCATTATCGACACCACCGGCTGGATTGTCGCCACGGGGCGCTCCACGCCGTGCATTACTTGACACAGCTGGTTCCTCCATATGCCTGCTATAACTCCGGCTTGGACGTGGGGTAGAATGAATCCGGTCGCGGCTGTATGAATACGCTTCCTGTTGGACCAAAGCCGTCCTAAGGAGCTCCTTGACCCGGCGCGTCTCTATCGCCTGTAAAGAATCACCTTCAACTGGAATAGCCTCCAACCATGCCGCGGCTACGACAAGGTTATCCAGCGGGTTGGAGTAATGACCCGGAGGTGTGGGCACAACCTGCGGTACACCAGTATTATGATGGGGCAGATCCATTAAGCGAGGCTGGACCGGCTCGCCTGTCCCAGGCGCCTCCGCCCGGTTTACCACCGGCGGATTACTGGCTCCCGCTCCAGGGGTGTTGAAAAGGTCCCTTGCTTCGAAAACTGAAGGCAAATGAGATCGGTACTTCCTCCTCATGACTTCCTGTGATGCGCTCTGGTCCAGCATGAGTTTGTAAGCTTGTGCATCCAAAGCGGCCCGCTCCGTAGTCATCCTGACCTCTTCAGCTGCTAAATCCGCTTTGGCCTGAGTGATCTGCTCCCTCACCTTTGCAATCTCTGCGTTGTGGGCATCTTGATCCGCCGGGTTAGCCTCTGCCATGAGCGCAGCCAACGCATCGAACAGATATGATAAGACTTGAGCCGGCGGGCGCACAGAGCCTCCTGCCCCGGCAGCCGTTGCCGCTGCTGAACCGGAAACCATCGCTGCGGCAGTTGATGAGTGAATCGCTGCTTGCGTACCGGCCATGAATATTCCAACCCGGTTGGGCAGATCAGAGGGATTCCAGAATACTGTCGCCATCGGAACAGCCCCCAATCCGGCCATCTTGTAGTTGATACAAAGACTCAGTTTCTCCGGTTGACGACTCGTCGCCGGAGTAAACGACGGTTTCGCCACCAGATCCTGATCCGTCCTCATAACTTCCTCCATGGATGACTCCCACGAAGGCACGTTTCACGGCCGGCCTAACCCAGGCAGGTCGCGCACGCTGAGCTGTCTCGACGAGGTCGGTGCAGGCGTCCAACTCAGGGCCCGGTTCACCGATCTTGCCGATGAAAACGTGTATGCCACCAAAGGGGACCCGGTACCCGTACTCAATTGAGCCGGCCTCGGGGCCCCAGCCTACATCGTCGATGTAGATCTTGCCGCGACGACTCTTGGTCATCCGGCCCACGGCGTATCCCTTGAGCCCTTCGAAGCGACCCTCCAAGAACTTGAAACCATCGTGCGATAGCCCCACGGTGGGCGCCAACTGTCGTGGTTTTGTCACGGCAGATGTCCTAGCAAAAGGACTTAGTCGTGGGGCCATCGCTACGGGTTAACTCGAAGGGGTTAAAGCGGACACAGGGACACAGAGGGTTTATACTAGTTCGGCCCCTTCGATGAAGGTAAAAGCCTACGTCTAGTTGTGATGGAATTGATGGGGTTTCAATGACTAGGGAGCAAACAAGCTTCGCCTAAGTCTCGAGTTGTGATTGTCCGTCCTTGAACCGCTGTCGGGTCGTCCCCTTATATAGACGGGTGACGCCCGTCGGTTCACAGAGTCCCAATCTCCGGTTCATATTCGTGCCCGGGTTGGTCTCTCCTTATTCCTAACTTATAATACAAGTTTACATATAAAGTCGGTTTACGGCCACAAGTGTTGAACCGACTACGGCCTTGGGCCCTCATCTATCTTCTTGGGCTTTAACGCTCTGGGACTACTGATGAAGTTAACCCGGCCCTGGTAGGCCGGTTTACGCCCAGTAGTAATATCCACAACATAGCCCATTTGAGATTTTTAAGAATGTGTAGCCCATTTTTGAATTCTAATGGAATTTACTGCAGCCCATTTACAGTTTGTTAAAAGTACAGCCCATTTCAACCAACCGTTCAAAACAGAATTCAATAAAATTTCTCACATTTTGATGGGATCCGAAATATTTTTATCCTGAAATTTCTAGTCAGATTAAATAAATTTATATTACGTAAAAATCCAACAAAACATTGTGCTCGCAACAATTAATGAAATTAAAATTTTCAATATCCAAAAATAATATTTTATAAAGTAATTACGTGTTTGGTGCATTTTTTATAGTTACTGCCTAGTTTTTATAATTACATCCCATTTATTATTTCTTAAAGCCCATTTTCTTGTTAAGCCTAATGCATCCCTCCTAGGAAAGATTTGCAGCCCAGCGGGGCGGAGAATAACAACTTGACCTTGCCTGGGTATTCATAAAAAAAAGTATAGCCGGGCTAGCCATTTTCAGCTTGAAAAAAATTAATATCTGGGCTGGATATCTGGCCTGGGCTAGATGGGCCATAGCCCGCCCAGTTAATACCTGCAGCGATGTTTTTGTTGTTCAGAGGAGAAAAATTAATATCTGGGTTAAACATCGAAAAACTTTGCAGTGCTCACACCTCAAAAACACAAATACTTCTCGAGCTGCTTGGTCCCAGCTGTCGGCCGCTTCTTGTGCAATTCTCTCGTTTATTGAGTACTACATAGGTTGACAATGGTGTGGGACCGTGATGTCAGGAAACCAGGGGGAAGCAAAATAAATTACTCCAGCGAGCGCTTCCACCTCTGCCTCGTTGTCTCCCGTGGAAACCCCTTTCCTCCCTTTTTTTTGCTCGGGCAAGTACCAATGCATGCAGCACGTCCATGCGGTTATTAGGCAAGAAATAAAAGCACTTTGCATGCTATGAATTACGATGGCCTGCATGGGTAGCTAATAAGGCATCCTCTTAACTGCTGTGATTAAATGTTGTGTTTAGAGGAGAGAAATATTCTTATTTTCCACCAATCTGCTTGCACCTAGGTTGTGATGCACCTTCTAATACGACTTATTCACCTAGACGGAGGGAGTATAGTTTTATACATATACATATATATATATACACATATATATATATCATAAGGAGGCACTTGCGTACATGAGGCTATGGACCTGGTGGGTCCCCATTGTCATCCTCTCCAAGTAAAGTCATCTCCTCGCCCGTGTGCGCTTTCCGCCCGAAACAATCAGCGCCGCCCGCCCCGCTTCCCGATGCAGGCGATTGCTCCGCCTTCAAACGACACAAGTGTCATCCGTCCGTCCATCTTCCGCCCACATTAATGATACGTGGTTGCCGAGGCGGCTACTCCGGCGCCACACGTCCGTCCGTCCCCCCCCCACCATTTCTATATAAACTGCTGCGCCGGCCATAGCCGCAGGCATCCGCATCCGTTCCCTTTCTCCTGTCCACACCACTACTGCCCACCATGGCTTTCTCGCGCTCCAGCGCTCTTCGGGACGGGCGGACGACGGACCACAAGGAGATGGCAGCCATTGCTGCCGACCGGCTGGCCGGCAGGCAGCCGGAGGACGACGACGTCCCAATGGAGAACATGGTAGTCCACGATCCGGCGCCAACCCCCTCCTCCGTGCCATCCTCGCCGGTGCATTGCACCATGACCATCGGCGAGGCCCGTGCCCAATATATGGACAGTGTGAGGCAGATGCGTCAGGAGCAGTTCCGGGAGGCGCAGGCCGACGCCGCCTACAACCACCATCTCCTCCAGGAGCACCTCCAGGCGGAGGAGCAGATCGCCGTGGAGCGGGCGGAGCAGGAGGCGCTGCTCGACTCGTACCGCTCCGCCCGCAAGGGTCGCCTCGAGCGCTGGCGGTACCGCATGCGGGTGGCGGAGGCTGCGGCCGCCTACAAAGAGGGTAGCAAAGAGGGCGATGAAGCGGGCGAGGCGCTGTTTGGCGAGACCGAGGACGAGGCAGAGGACAATGCCGGCTCCGATGAGTCTCCGCTCCGCTGGCGTCGACGAGGCCCTGCTCCGCCGAGGCCCCGCGGCGCCAACAACGAGGCAGAGGACACCGCCAGCTCCGCCGAGGCCCCGCCCCGCCAACAACGAGGCAGAGGACATCACCGGCTCAGTCGAGGCCCCACCCTGCCGGCAACGCGGGGGAGGATTTCCACCGCTCCACTGAGGTGCCGCCCGCCAGCAATGAGAGAGAGGACATCGCCGGCTCTGCCGAGGCCTCGCCCCGCTACCAACAAGGCCGCGCCACATAGAAAACGAGGAAGAGTAGAACACGGTAGGTCGCCGCCGCTCGGGTCCAAGTAAGGCCACCGCTGCTACCCTCCTGTTGAAGCCAAGCTAGGCAGGTTGACCATTGACAGCCGGTTAGCTTCTTGGCGGCGACGTGGAGTCGGGGAGTTCTGCTGGAGAACAACGCTGCTTCTACTTAACTGCTGGTGTAGTTGGCTGACTGACACGTGGGCCCAACAGGCCACATGTCAGATACGCAACTGCACCTGTAGTTTAGTCACTGAAGCTTCTGTTTGGCTCAGCGGGACACAGGTGGGTAGCTTTGTTTAATTAATTATACCTCCTTCGTCAGGAAGCTTCCTCCTTCGTGGATCTCATTGGCACTCTTCATGTGGAAGAAAAGGCGAGAGCAAAGGACACACATGCTTGAGGAATTGAGGGAGGATCTAGTGCCAATATGGTACAGAAGAACTTCCAGCCCCACAAGTTCAAGAACAAGGGCAAGTTTGATGGTAAAGCAAAGTTTGATGGGAAGAACAAGGTTGTGCAACACACGAACTTCAAGAAGAAGAATGACAAGAAGAAAGGTGTTTGTCATGTGGTGATCCTGATCATTGGGCTCCTTGTTTCCCTAATCGCTATGACAAGCTAGGCCGGTTAATTAATTATACCTCCAGCGCACCCCTTTTTAGTTGAAATGTAATGAAATCCGGCATGTTTATATGAAATCCGACTGTGTATGAATGAATTTATTTCGATTAGTTCGAATTCTTGTATCACTGGCATTGGATGAACATGCAAAACAATACGTACTAGCATTATTCCCAGGGTGATCACCTCGTTTGCAGCAGTTTCACATGTACTCCCTCCGGTCCTTTCTAGTCTGCATACAAGTTTTGTCTGCAGTAAAAGTATCTCTACTTTGACCAATCTTATACAAAAAAGTATGCACTTTCACAATGTGCGAAGTAAAAAGGAACAGAAGGAGTACAAAGAGTTTGAGCAGCTTTTTAGCGTTTCTGTACATTGCAATCAAACACACAGGCCTGACAATCCATAGAGAACATTCAAAACAATCGATGATTATGCATCTCAGTGACTCACATGTCAGAGGCAATATTTACTTCACAACTAAAGAATAAAGAAAAAAATTGATCGACGCTGCTGACAGTAAAGGGCGTCCCATTCGAAAATATCAAACGCATGTCTTGCTAAAATCAATGAGCTAAATTTGACAAGGTTGTCCCATTCCAAAATATCAAATGCCTGCGATTGTGGAATGGGCAGGGTTTGCCATCAGTTCGGACATTGACATGGCACCTCGTGCTAAATAAACCAGCTGATCTTTTTGTGCAGTTCCACCAAAATCAACCAAATTCACGCGTAGCTTCTATGATTTCGCCCTTATATGTTGCAACGCCTTGAACTTATCGGCACCTCCTTTCTTGTGGTGGAAATGAATGATTCGATGTATTCATGAACATTTTGTGCAGTTCCCATTGAAATCAAGCTGAGCACCCCTGTTTGCACAAATACAAAAAAGTGACTAGTATAGAGCAAACTGTACTATGAATTGACAGTTTCAACAAGCACATACATGGTCCATGTAGAGCACACTTTTAGAAAAATGGAACTCACCAGAAAGAATCCTAGAACAACATTGTACTCGCGCATCACAGCAAAAAAATGGAGATTTTGTCAGTCCTTCTGAGCTGAAGTTAGTTTGGTCTTGTGGGGAGTAATGTAACCATCCTTCAACTGCTCCTTCTGATGATAAGATAGACAGGGCTTCTTCATCCTGGCATAATCGGAACTAGTCACTTCACGTACTCCATATTCTTCTACAGAGGAAGATGATCTTGTTGTGCAAAGACAAGAGGACTACTAAATGCTAGCATTACTGTTTGCTCGAAAAAAGGAAAGGAAATCTTTAAAACAGCACAGATGAAGCACTTCTCAAGGACAATACCACTTTTTCATGACAGTATCTAAACAGTAGCACAACACCAATAGAGATGACAAAGCTCAATCATATGGATGAAATCAGTGGGCGAGTGCCAACCTTTGTCAGGAGGCTTATTGTGTAGAGCATACAGATGAAGCATTTCTCCGGAACCATCTGTTGCTATCTACAGTGGTGGCCAAGCTTACTATATATTCCTCGATTAGTTTAATGTTTCCAACATCTTCTTGTGCAGTTCCACTAAAATATATGGTATCTTCAAAGAAGATCCCTGTTTGCACAAGTAGAGATAATTACATATTACATTAAGAGTGGCATCAATTCAGTGGCAAAACAATTGCTCATTCCAGCCATAGCAATAAATTAAGATGCAAAACTATATCATTACTTGTGCCATCACAGTTCCAGTGCTTCATTACAGCACCGGGAGTTGATTTTTGTTTTTATTCCCCTTGTTCTTCCCCTTCATCACTTGGTTCAATAACAAACAAGATTCGCCTTCAATGTAAGATTTGGCATGTCAATTAGGGAGCACAAGTATAGTACTAAACTTAATTTTCTGATGAAAGTGGCAAATTACATGCCAGCAGTTGTGAAATATCCTTATCTTACCTCAATGGGATATTACGGTGCACATACAGATTGGAAGTCTTGTCTCCATTTGTGTAGTTCACTAAAATCAAGCAACATTATCGTACAAGTAGCACAACATATGAATGCACACTGCAGAATCATGTGAAAGAAGGCTAGTACTGACCACTCATGATGCGGAATTCAAACAACTCACAAGAAGAAGATCTGAACCAAATTCGCCTTAACGGATAGGACGTAAGATCTCCTCTTGTGCAGTTCCACTAAGATCAAGCAATCAACGTTGTCGGTGTGACATTTTGGTTGAACTGCACAAAACACTCTGAAAACAAAAGTGTTTTGTGCAGTGAAACAAAAGGTCACAATGGCAACGAGGTGAAGTAGATAACCCTGTTTAGACAGAGGTGCAAAGGAAACAATTAGTGGTCAATAACGGTGGATGACACAGAAGCCAACAAAAAGAAGCATCTACCTTATCTAAATGGGAAAGAAAGCAAGACAGTAGCATTTCTCAAACGGTGGCATTGATTAATATTAACATAGAGATTATATTAACAATAAAATTCGTTAAATATGTAATTGCTCAAGTGTAACTTGGCTAAGAGAATCATTAGTGGAATCAAGAGAACTACTAGAAGCAACAATATTGGATTTAGCATGATTATTGTTACTACTAGAGGAAGAATCTTTCTTGTTCTTGTTACTAGACTTAACTTGAGCATGTAAGTGGATAAGAGTAAACGCTTGGCAATGTAAGAAGAACTTTTCTTGCGAAGATCATCATTGATTGCCTTTAAAAACTCATGCTCTTTCTCAAGGTTGAGCTTTTCAAAGCGTAGCTTATCATGAGTCTTTAAAAGTTCTCGATGATCTTCTAAGATAGTTTCATGAGCTAACTTAAGAGTGTTAAGTTCTTTAGTTAGAAAATCAATCTTCTCCTTATCATTGTTATTAGTTTTATCTTGATTAGCATGATTAATTGACGTTTCATCATAGTATTCATCACTAGAGTTGTCAACAAGTAAATCATCATCACCTAACAATTCATCTTCATCGCTATTAAAATCAACATACTCGGGGTGTGTTACCTTTGGACCTTTGGCCATGAAGCATCTTCCAATTACTTCATTTGGTGAATCAAATATGTCGTAGGAGTTGGTTGACACAAGTTTTAAACCGGCAACACCTTCATCTTGAGTATATTCGGAGTCGGAGTGATAACTTCTTTCGGAGTGATGATCGGAGTCGGAGCCGGATACCCATTCACCAACATGAGCTTGATGTCTTCTCTTTGTGTAGCTCTTTGATGATTTCTCCTTCCTTTCCGAATCCTTGCTTCTCCGAGAGGATCTTCGTTCATAACGATCATCTCTACTCCTCCTTTCTCTTGGTGGTGATTCTTCTCTTCTACTTCTTCTTTTTGGAGAATCTTCTCTTCTTTTGTAGGGTGCCGTACACTCATTGGAGTAGTGTCTGGGTCTTCCACAATTGTAGCAATTACGCTCACGACTAGAAGATCTTTTGTCATTGTAGGACCTTGACTTGGAACTTCTTTCTTTTCTTCTACTCTTGTAGAACTTGTTGAAGTTCTTCACCATTAAGCTCAATTCTTCATTGACGGTTTGCTTCTCACTTGATGATGTGGGGGCTTCAACTGAGGCTTTGTAAGCACCACTTGACTTTTTGTGGAGCTCTTCCTTATCCTTGAGTGACATCTCATGAGCAACAATTCTTCCGATGACTTCCGTTGGCTTGAGATCTTTGTAATTGGGCATCATTTGGATCAATGTGCATACGGTATCATATTTTCCATCCGAGGCTCTTAGGATCTTATTGATGATGAATTTGTCGGTCATCTCTTCACTTCCTAAGCCGGCAATCTCATTTGTGATGAGAGCAAGCCTAGAGTACATTTCGGCGACACCTTCACCATCCTTCATTTTAAACTTGAGTGGTTGACTTTGAAGCACATTCAATTTGGATTCCTTGACGGAGTCGGTACCTTCGTGCATATCAATCAAAGTATCCCAAATTTCCTTTGCATTCTCAAGACGGCTGATTTTGTTGAATTCTTCGAGGCACAGTCCGTTGAAGAGGATATCACAAGCTTGAGCATTGTATTGTAGCATCTTCAACTCTTCCACAGTAGCTTCACGGTTTGGTTCTTTCCCGTCAAAGAAGTCACCTTGCAAGCCAACACACACAATAGCCCAAACGGCGGGGTTATGTCCAAGAATATGCATTTTCATCTTATGATTCCAACTAGCAAAATTAGTACCATCAAAGTAAGGACCTCTATGGTGGTAATTTCCCTCGCTAGACGCCATACTCTCCTAGGTTGTGAAACCAAGGCTATGACCACCAAAAGCTATGGAAATCAAAGTAAATGGAGACCAAAGCTCTGATACCACTTGTAGGATCGAAAGTATGTCTAGAGGGGGGTGATTAGACTACTTGACCAAATAAAAATCTAGCCTTTTCCCAATTTTAGTTCTTGGCAGATTTTAGCAACTTAGAACAAGTCAAGCAATCTTAATACAATTCAACCAAGCATGCAAAGAGTATATGAGTAGCGGAAAGTAAAGCATGCAACTTGCAAGAATGTAAAGGGAAGGGTTTGGAGGATTCAAACGCGTGGTTCTAATAGGTGGTGCTATCGTACATCCACGTTGATGGAGAGTTCAACCCACGAAGGGTAACGGTTGCGTGAGTCCACGGAGGGCTCCACCCATGAAGGGTCCACGAAGAAGCAACCTTGTCTATCCCACCATGGCCGTCGCCCACGAAGGACTTGCCTCACTAGCGGTATATCTTCACAAAGTAGGCGATCTCTTTGCCCTTACAAACTCCTTGGTTCAACTCCACAATCTTGTCGGAGACTCCCAAGTGACACCTAGCCAATCTAGGAGACACCACTCTCCAAGAAGTAACAAATAGTGTGTTGATGATGAACTCCTTGCTCTTGTGCTTCAAATGATAGTCTCCCCAACACTCAACTCTCTCTCACAGGATTTGGATTGGGTGGAAAGAAGATTTGAGTGGAAATGAACTTGGGGAAGGCTAGAGATCAAGATTCATATGGTAGGAATGGAATATCTTGGCCTCAACACAAGTGTAGGTGGTTCTCTCTCAGAAAATGTAAGTTGAAAGTGTAGGTTCTTTCTGATGGCTCTCTCCACGAATGAAGAGGAGGTGGATGGGTATATATAGCCTCCACACAAAAACTAACCGTTACACACAGTTTGCCAAACTCGGTGGGGCCGAATTGATAAATTCAGTCGGACCGATTCAGCAAACCTAGTGACCGTTAGGATTTTTGGTGGGACCGATATGGTTAGGGTTAGGGCATAACGTAATCTCGGTGTGACCGATTACACAAACTCGGTGAGACCGATTTTGGTAATAAGCAAACAGAGAGTTGGCCAGGTAAACTCGGTGGGATCGATTTGCTCTTTACGGTAAGACCGAAATGTTACAAAAGGGAAATAGAGAGTTTACATTGCAATCTCGATGGGACCGATCGCTCATCTCGGTAGGACCGAAACATTATGAAGGGAAACAGAGAGATTACAACCCCATCTCGGTGAGACTGAGATCCCTATCGGTGAGACCGATTTGCCTAGGGTTTGTGGCAGTGGCTATGACATTTGAACCCGGTGGCGCCGGATAGAAAGAATCGGTGGGGCCGAGTTTGACTTTGGGTTTAGGTCATATGTGGATATGAGAAAGTAGTTGAGGGCTATGGAGCATATCATTAAGCATTTTGAGCAAGAGCCTCATTAAGCAACACCTCATCCCTCCTTGATAGAATTGGCTTTTCCTATAGACTCAATGTGATCTTGGATCACTAAAATAGAAAATGTAGAGCCTTGAACTTTGAGCTTGAGCCAATCCTTTTATCCTTAGTATTTTGAGGGGTCCACTTTTCTCATCCATGCCATGCCAATCATTAAGCTTTCCTGAAATATTAGTCTTGAAATAGTATTAGCTCAATGAGCTATATGTTGTTAGGAAGTACCAAAACCACCTAGGGATAGTTGCACTTTCAACGATCCAGTTGGGATCTTGGTGTGGACTCGTTCGTTGTGATGGAGGACGGCGCTGCCTCCCTGGTGAATGGGATCAAAGGGAAGGACGTGAAAGTCGACGAGGCAGCGGCTGGGAGCCCGACGGTGAACACTAGAGTTCGTCCGAGGGCGATCTGAGGCCACCTCAACCGCCAGTGGAGGAGGCTTCCCAGTTGTAATCTCTACTCCTAATGTCTCAGTTGGTAGTCTCCGCTGGTCAATTTTCGTCCCACCAGAGACGGGTTTTTTCGTCCTCGATCCCACCTCCCACATCTCATCGATTCCCCCTGGACCCTCGAAAACCACGTTCGCGGCGCCCTCCTGATGCGTCCAGGTAGTTCCCTCACACGAACTATACCAGAAAAACGGATGGAAAAAAATCTACGAAATTAAACCAGCGAAAAAAGTTCCAGGGCGAGCGAGTGAGGCGTCCAGAGAGCCCTCGAGCGAGAACACCGCCAGAGGACATTCCTTCCCCACCGGCATCGCACTATCTCCGTACAGAGCAGCCCTCAAATCCCTATCTCCGTTCGCTGCTGCCGCTGCCGATCCCACCTCCACCGATCCCCTTGCCACCACGCTCGCGATCCAGAGTGTTCCGTTTCCCATCTGGCCCTTCCGCATGTCTCCCCTATCTCCATACCGATGGCCGCGTATTTGCCGCCTCCTCCTTCCCCCGTCCATGGTGACGGTGCCTGCGTCACACATAGACCCTGCCCCATCCTGTATGTTGGTCATTGATGGGGTGAGAGGCGCGACCACGATCCAGTTGGGATCTCGGTGTGGACTCATTCGTTGTGATGGAGGACGGCGTTGCCTCCCTGGTGAATGGGATCAAAGGGAGGGACGCGAAAGTCGACGAGGCAGCGGCTGGGAGCCCGACGGTGAACACTGGAGTTCGTCCGGGGGGCGATCTGAGGCCACCTCAACCGCCGGTGGAGGAGGCTTCCCATCCATGTGTTCCTTCCCTCTCCCAATTCCTTGCTTCCCATTGGAATCCTAGATGGGAGCTGCTGGCCTACAATAGCGAGCAGCCGCTGGCCTACCTGAAAGGTCAGTAATTTTCGTCTCTGCATTTCTTGTATTTTAATTGATCGTTTTAGATTGTACAAGATGCTCACGATCTGTTTTCTGAAATTGCTAGGATAGTTTTAAGCAATAGGCAAACACCGTATTACATTTCATGTTTTTCCTCAATCCTTGTCCTTCTAGGCATCCATCACATGTTCGGTAATGACATGATGTTGATGCATAGTGCAGACTGGCATTTTTAATCACGTTAAAAATTCGGGTGAGGAGGATTTGATCTTGAACAATAGAATGTCACCAGGTTCTTGTAGAATGTCTCCACATCAATTTCCAGCATGGTCTCTGCTATTTGTCCATACGGGCAATAAACATGCCATGTCATGCATACTAACAGCACCAATACAGATACTTATGCTTGCTGAATTTTGTAGGTGAGAGGAGACATCAGATCATGTTGCAATGTCGTTGGCATGGTTGACTGTACAATCTTAAAACATGTTTACGGAAAATGTAAGTACTACATGACGTTCTCATACATTATCTTTCACATTTACTCTTTCTCTCCTTTTTTATTGAAATCTACAGTCACTGTTCATGATGTATTACTGCAGGAATGCAGGAAAGATCATCCGGAAAATGGACTGCTTCAACTACATTTTTTCGGATGTACTCCTTGTGTAAAGAAATATAAGACCTTTTAGATCACTGATCTAAAAGGTCTTATATTTTTTTACACAAGGAGTACTATCTAATGTAATTTCTTTTCTGATAGTGGCATCGAATACTTCACAGTTTTGATGGCCTCTTGATTCATGCCATTAATATTGTTTTCCACTGACCAATGATGGTTTTCAGTATAAACTTTTCAAAAATCCAAAATCCCTTCCACGTACTAGTCAATTTCTGAAAATTGACCCAAAAAAATTCCAGTGCGTTTCTCTGGTTTAACTCTTTCTTATACTCTTTTTAGAAGCTATGATGAAAAAGAAGTAACCATTCTAAATCCTCTTATGGTCTTCTATGTAAAAGCATCACAAGGTTACCCAGTACTATTATTTAGTTCTTGGTTTTCCAGGATGTAAATTCCTTCACTGCATGTATATACACTTTGTGAGTTTTTAATAGTTTTAAGGGGAATTTCAGGCAAAAGAATTCATTATTATTATTTTAGTGATTTTCATTTCCTAATATTTAGCTTTATTCATGTTTTTGAACATGAAAGATCTTCTTGGTGATACCTCGAATTTTCATGCAAGTGCAGAACGATTTTAGGGTTGTGTTCACTCTTTTCTTTTAATGCTCGGTTGTGTCCTCTTGTAATGCAACATTACCATATTGTTGGTAGCTCTTATTTTTTATGTGTCTCTTCACATTTCGATGCCACTTCATTTCACTGAGAATGGAGTATGGAGGACCAAAATGCTACCAGGGAACGTAGGCGCAGCAGTACCTAAAATTAGTCCACCTTGTGCTGGGTTTGTGTAGTTCCACTTGTATTCAAGTTTGTATAGATCATTGTGATATTAATAAATAATGATTGTTATTTCTTAACACTTGATTGACCAATTTTTCCACGGCGGTGGCCATAACATTAAGACTGGAGCAGGCTTTGGTATTGATTAGATGAAGTTGAGGCTCAATGGAAGTGTTTGGGGGAGCAAAAGCTTTGTCCCAAATCAAGCATCATCGAGTAGATGTACTTCAGTTTCGGTTGTATGAGTAACCTCCTTGTTTTAGTGTATTTTCTATTGATTCCCTTTCTCACATGTCCATTATATTGTTGACGTAATATAAGAATGAGATACGTTACAAAAGCGAGAAGGTTTCTATTAGAGAGTATATTGTTTTAGTGTAACCGTCTCTAAGCGGAAAACAATGGAGGTATGTTTCTCTCATGTGCTTTAATATTAAAACCAGTTGTATTATTAGAGCAACCCATTGTATTAGAGTATTGGTTCAATATTAAAACCAGTTCAATATTAAAACAATTTATATTGCGATCCCAACTAACTTGATCTTACTCTGTACTTTTATTGACAGAATGGGGACAAGAGAAGCTTGGTTTATATAAAACTTGGAATAGCTGACGAGTCAATGGATAAGTCAAAGGTTTGGAAGCTTGTGGAGATAACTGATACATCTCAGTGCAGATCATTAAAACTGGATGATAGTATTAGCACAGCTAAGGTGATACTTCTTCCCTTGCCTTTTACCTCTGTATATTTTTGAATATGCATCATTTTCTAGCAATATTGTGGGTGCACTGCCATTTATAAGGTTGCTATTTTGTTAAATTAATTCACGGTGTGATTTCTACGTGTAGAACACTATTTTAGCTCTCGTTAGATGCTTAACGTTTGACAAGTGTCTTACGGACATGAACAGTCATTATGACTGCTAAGTGAAGCTATATCTTCAGGATCCAATTCCAACCACGTCGACCAGAGCAGCTCTGCTATCGCTGCAAGCGTCCGGTGCAAGAGACTACCGGACGGGTGCGAGCGCTTCGCGACGCGGGTCAAGAAGCCACCAGCTGAGACAACGATTGGAAAGGCAGCACCACCATCGTCTCCCTCCGCACTCACAGCCACGCGTCGGATGTGAGCTCGCACGCGCACGTGGTCGACCAGCACCACCGCCGCAGATTACTCCCCGCCGTCGTGTCTACGTCGTCATCGTCGTCGCTGGAGGACGACCCCGAATATGGTTACATGCAGACGTTGGTAGAGCGCGACGGGTTCATGCGCGCAATGCCGCCGCTGAACTGGCCGTTCAAGGGCCACTCCATGTCATCCCCGGTGGACCCGATCGCGTTCCACCTCCTGGAGCTGGACCTCCCCGCGGACGACTCTGACAACCGGCGCCAAGGCCCGCTCTGGCACCGGTGGAACCGAAAGCTCCAGTTCCACCTCACGCAAGAAATCCTCGCCGACCTCCTCCACCTCGACGACAACGGCGCCTCCTCCGCAACTAGACTCCACGGGCCGGCACTGCTATCGAAGGTGTGGAGCACGGTGAAGGCGTTCCCGGCGGTAGACTGCAGGGTGGTGGGTAACATCGATGCGCTGGTGGCACTGGACCTGCATGTCACCCAATTTCGTTGTCTTCGGGGATTAGATGATGACACATGGACACCATTCGATGGCAGTTTGATGTTTTTCAGGTATGAATTCCACCTGTTATTCAATACTACTATAAGAAAAGTAAGGAAATGCTCACCCTCTTCAAAATGTACTGTTAGAGTTGTGTCGAATATAGTGTACAAGGTAGGTTACAGTTGGACTATGAGTTGTATTGTGTTTACATAGGATGTGGAGTCGTGTCCTAGTAGGACACTTGTATCCTATGCCTCTCATATATATATAGAGGGGGTAGACACACGATGTAACCTATGCCAACATAATAGCATCGGAACACAGGGGAAGCCGGCGACATGTGCCGGCGTCCAAGGCGACCGGGTGTGGTATTGTAGCGGTGTCATGGGGAGGAGCGTCCATAGTCAGGCCCCGGGGACGTAGTTATATCGGTGAACCTCGTTAACAAATCTCGGTGTCGTGTTCGTGTGATTGCTTGGTCCTCGGATGATTGACGGCATGCCTCGGATTTATTCTAACAAGTGGTATCATGAGCAAGGTTCGATTTGAAGAGGCTATGAGAGTTGATCTAGAGAAAGGTTTGATGTGTTGGTCTGTGACGCCCGGATAATCAAGCTGCAGTAAACCTCTGCTGATGATGCCACGTCACCTCGAGTACTATTGCTAATCTCGCGTTAGTTCGAAACCTCGAGTACCCCTGTGCGCTTAGGATTAGACCGGCGTGCTGACCTCTCTGTTGTGCCTAGGTGGGGCTGCGACGTGTTGATCTTCCGAGGCCGGGCATGACCCAGGAAAGTGTGTCCAGCCAAATGGGATCAAGCATGTTGGGTTATGTGGTGCACCCCTGCAGGGAATTTAATCTATTCGAATAGCCGTGATCTTCGGTAACAGGACGACCCGGAGTTGTACCTTGACCTTATGACAACTAGAACCGGATATTTAATAAAACACACCCTTCCAAGTGCCAGATACAACCCGGTGATCGCTCTCTAACAGGGCGACGAGGAGGGGATCGCCGAGTAGGATTATGCTATGCGATGCTACTTGGAGGACTTAAATCTACTCTCTTCTACATGCTGCAAGACGGAGGCTGCCAGAAGCGTAGTCTTCGACATGACTAGCTATCCTCCTCTTATTCCAGCATTCTGCAGTTCAGTCCATTGATATGGCCCTTTACACATATATCCATGCATATGTAGTGTAGCTCCTTGCTTGCGAGTACTTCGGATGAGTACTCACGGTTGCTTTCTCCCCCCTTTCCCCCCTTTCCTTTCTTTCTGGTTGTGGCAACCAGATGCTGGAGTCCAGGAGCCAGACGCCACCGTCGACGATGACTCCTACTACACTGGAGGTGCCTACTACTACGTGCAGGCCGCTGACGACGACCAGGAGTAGTTTAGGAGGATCCCAGGCAGGAGGCCTGCGCCTCTTTTGATTGTATCCCAGTTTGAGCTAGCCTTCTTAAGGCAAACTTGTTTAACTTATGTATGTACTCAGATATTGTTGCTTCCGCTGACTCGTCTATGATCGAGCACTTGTATTCGAGCCCTCGAGGCCCCTGGCTTGTATTATGATGCTTGTATGACTTATTTATGTTTTAGAGTTGTATTGTGATATCTTCCCGTGAGTCCCTGATCTTGATCGTACACATTTGCGTGCATGATTAGTGTACGATTGAATCGGGGGCGTCACATGGTCGGTATCGTCTGCACAGGAAGTTGTCGTAGTGCAATTGGTGCGCGCGGTTGAGGTCGGATTGTGACGCGGCTAGCGTGTGCGGCTCAATCGCATTGCAAGGCGTTGCGGTGCGGAGGTGCGCGTGGCACAAAGCGACGCTCGGACGCAGCGCAGAAGCCAGGCGGCTGAAGCAGAGGCGGCGACGCACGTGCGGGATGGCCCAGCGGGGTTAGCTGGTGCGTTGTGTGGCGGACACGCAGAAAGTTGGCTAGGCGTGCTACACTGCAGGGCTCCGCTGCAGGTCCGATCGACTCAGGGATTTGTTTTGAAAAGAAAAAAGAGGACCGAGTCCTCGTGGACGATGCAAGGCTGCATATCTAATTGGCAGAAGGAAAAACATTGATTGAGCAGAGAAAATTCATCATTGGTTCGGTACATCCATCGGGAAAGCAAGGGCTGGGCTAAAGCAATTAGCTTAGCATTAGAGTTGAGCCATGGGAGCCACACCATGTGAAGGCCAAGAGCGATTTTTTGGTTGGAATTGCTAGTACGCGGAGGACCGGAGGTTCTGTTTGTGTACTTGGGGCATCACATGCAAAGCTCGGATTATTTTTCACAAAGTCAGCTGTACAAATAACTAGGGCGCCATCGTGTATCAGGTTTGAGATAGAGAAGTTCGACGGAACTGAAAACCTTGGGTTATGGCAGAAAAAGGTGAAACAATGTGTTGGCACAACATGGATGCTTTAAGGCATTGCGGAAAGTCATGCCAGCTAAGATGGAATTATCATGCGATGGATGAAAATTAACGGAATAAGATTTGCGAGCCTAGAGCGTGTTTTGCAGTCGGATAATTTTGGCCGGGTCGGACTGGAAAGTCTGACGGATCGACGCAAGTCGGTTGGAACAGAAGACGGTGGTGGGATTGGCGGCGACGACATAGGAGCGTGATGCTGATTGTGACCGACTTCTCGGGCGTGGAAACATGTGGTGCAGGCCTGAGGGCTTGTGTGGCTTCAACAAGACTATGGCGCGGGGTTGATTCAAGATGGCGTACGCATGAGAGCTTGAAGTCGATGGGGCGCGTGGGTGGACTGATCATCTACCATGGAGTCATGTTGAAGGTGGAGCTGGATTGAGGGGCTACGGTGTAAGGATCCAGGGAATCGAAGCCTATTCAGTAAGAGGGAAAATCGAGTGACATGCAGATTGGACTGGAGCCCAGTGGTCTGATAAAAGCACGAAACTCGTCATCGGACGGTGATGATCGGTGGTACTCTGCAGTGGGGGTTGAGTGGTGTGGTTTCGCGACCCTTGAGACTCGACCGGGACAGCGGAGGCTCGACACGGTAGTAGCGGCGAGTCGTGCGGTATGCACGGGACATGGAGACGGGCCAGAGATCTGGTGGTCATACATGTGGTGAGACAACTACGAATTTGACTCAGGATGACTATAAGCAATGGTGAAATTCCTTCTCAGACATGCGGTCAAGAAAGGAGCGGTGATGTTGAGTTCAGGTAACTCTTATGTGTGACATCCAATATGTGAGTTGTTCATTTTCACGCAGGTCAGTGATCAGTGTGTGATGGTGTTGAACGGAGCTCTGGAAGTTGGGAGCATACACTAGAGTAAAGAGGAACTTAATTTTGCTCGAGTGTTGACTGTGGTTAAGAAAAGAAGGGACTACAAGTTGCAGGTGGAGTCAGATGGAGTCTTAGCAGGGGTTCTCATGGGATAAGCTCAAGTCCAATGTACATGGAAGTTTGATGCATGGACGAATTCAAGGTGGCGGATAATATTCGCCAAGGTGGAGTTTGTTAGACTTGTATCCTAGGCCTCTCATATATAGCGGGGGTAGACACACGATGTAACCTATGCCAACATAATAGCACCGGAATGCAGTGGAAGCCGACGGCATGTGCCGGCGTCCAGGGCGACCGGGTGCGGTATTGTAGCGGTGTCATGGGGAGGAGCGTCCATAGTCAGGCCCCGGGGATGTAGCCATATCGGTGAACCTCGTTAACAAATCCCGGTGTCGTGCTCGTGTGATTGCTTGGTCCTCGGATGATCGACGGTATGCCTCGGATTTATTCTAACATGTGTTGGTTCGTCTCGCGGTCTCACCCACAAAAACAGAGGAGAGGAGCAGGGAGATCCTCCCTCACACTCGCCGGATCCAAGGAGCCCCGCCGCCATGCATTGTGGAGAGGAGCAGGGAGCTCCGCTGCCATGTAAGGTTATATCTATTGTTGCATCTTGTAATTATTAATTTGGAATAAATTATGCAATTGGCATTTATATATGATTTACTCTGTCTTTTTTGTAGGCAAACCAAGTCTGCAACGTTTGAATATTATACTCAGTTAGTTGCTTGGCTACTTATAGTCCTATTACTCTAGACTTATACTTGGTCAGTTGCCTTGTACATTATTCTGACATAAATGACACCATGTCTATGTGCAAGTGAGAAGGAGCTGGCCATCTAAAAAGATGTCAAATTAGTGTGGTACATGCTTCAGTACTGCAAGTTGGAGTAGCAAGTAAGTATACATCAAAAGAAAGTACTGCTTTAGTACAACATGCTTTAGTACAAACCATCTAAAAAGATGTCTAATTAGTGTGCATGAATCATGTTAAAACCTGCAGTGCCTACCTGCGCATTGATACTCATACCTGACGGTGATAAAAGTTGCATCTTGAAATTCAATTCTTTGATTTATGATGCTTAGCCATATGCACAATGGGAAATATATCCTTCTTACTAATCTCTGTTTTTCTAATTTGAAACTATTTCTATGTTACTTGGTGTATGTGAAGTGCAATCACAGTCCTGTCACAAACTTGTTTAAGAAAGGAAAAAGAGTGGCCTTTTGCGGGACCGAGAAAAGACCGGCTTATTTTATTTTAACACAACATAGCTAGCTCAATATATATCAGTTAGCACGTGGCAGGATGCAGACTAGCTATGTTCATTTGTCAACATTTACACTTTCCATTGTGTAGTTGAAGCATGCATAGGAGCGTCCCAGTTATGATGTATAGTTCACAATGTTGATTTGGTAGTAGTTAAAAAACATATGTGATGTATATGTAAAAAGTTGTGCCTCATTCAATTCAGATAATTGATTTTCAGACTTTGCATGTCGATAATTCAAAACAATGCACGACACACATGTTAGTGAAATAGAACAGTATTAGTGTAGTCCGTGGCTTCAAAATATTCGAAATAGTGGTGTCACATAATTGCTTATAATCCTGGTGTATATTCTAGGATCATAACATTCTCTGAATTAGCTTTGATATTTTTTTCTTTCTCTTTTGGTTGTGAATATAAAATTTCAGGACTTCTCTTCTTGAAACACACAGAGTTCTTGATAAATGAGAGAGAGTCGGTTATGTCAACACCAAGAGCACCCTTGGATAAAATTTTACAATCTGTGGTTCCCCTGGTAATAAATTTGATCATAATATGTATTCGTAATTTTTCTCACACAGATTTGTTCAGATATAAAATTGAGTGTTCCCAACAGTACATTGATTTCTTTTGCAGGGAGAGATCTTGTAAGAACATAAGTGCCTTTGAAGAAAAGAGAAAGGTAAGTTCCCATTGCATGTATTAATTAGCTAACAGAATTTTTTCCCTCAAGAAAAAATAAACTTGATCGCATATTTATTGATGGATACCAACACAAGCTACCAGTGGCCACTGGCCTGGCTGGGAGGATCAAACAGGTTGTGTGTTCACCGGACTCTAGATTTTAGTGCGCTGCACAGTTTAGGGATGATTAATTTGGTGATTTATGCTTGCTTCTCGAATGATTCAGTTTTATATGTAGATTTATGTATAGGCATTAGTTTATGTTGGAGCACTACCCTTTGCCCCCATACACACGGTTTATATTATCGTGCACTTTTGGGTGGATTTGTAGAGCAAGTCAAATGAGATATCTGACCTAGCAAGCTCATGCTCTCGTTTACCTTGAATTGCATCTAAGAGCAACTCAAAGTGTTGATTTACATTTGTAGTTATATTCCCAATGTTGAGGTTAGTGATTTTCTTATAGCGGTGAATTTAATGTGGATGCTAATGAAAGTCTAGCTACGACGAAATCTATCATGTTTCCGCCGGGAAAACTTGTGATCAATGGGTCTACTAAATTGACTTTTGGTCTGTATTAATGGGCATTGGCTATTGTTGTCAATGGAATTGCCTTTCTTGTAGCAGAAGGTCAAGAGAACTATTATGCATAACACAATGCCTTTCAGTTTATAGATTCATAACTGATAACTGTAATAATATTATTGGAGAGTATTTCCTATCAGATAACGAAACTTAATATCACATCTATTGATTTTTGTTTGTCCAACTGAGAACCTTATAACCATGCTTGGAAGACTATTTAACCCGTCATTTTTCTGTTTATTGTTCAAAATTGCTTCAGTTTACATGATCATTAACACACATGTTGTATATTTATTTTAATCATGTGTACTTGTGACCTCACTTTTTATGCCTTCGGCTGGCATGTTGCCAACAAAATTTCTTGATATATGTCCTTTCTAGGAGGACATAAAATCTTTTCCCAATTTTCCTTCCACCATTTGGTAACCCTTTGCGGAATGGTCAAGGAAGGTTTGCAACATTCTCTACTCATCTGATGGGAAATCTGTTTGTTCTCTATCATGTGACTCGCTTTGGAGCTGATGCAGAGGTACTCTTCTTTGTCTGGGTGTTGTGTGTGGTTTAGTTTGCTTAATCTGGTTTGGGTATACACTGATCTTGCTTGCTCAGTTTTTTAGTGTATAAACAGTTCGCACGTCCTGCTATTTGATCAATGGATGCAACTGTTAGGGAACGTAGTAATTTCAAAAAAAATCCTATGCACACGCAAGATCATGGTGATGCATAGCAACAAGAGGGGAGAGTGTTTTCCACGTACCCTCGTAGACCGAAAGCGGAAGCGTTAGCACAACGCGGTTGATGTAGCCGTACGTCTTCACGATCCGACCAATCAAGTACAGAACGCATGGCACCTCCGAGTTTAGCACACGTTTAGCTCGATGACGTCCCTCGAACTCCGATCCAGCCGAGCTTTGAGGGAGAGTTCCGTCAGCATGATGGCGTGGTGACGATGATGATGTTCTACCGACGCAGGGCTTCGCCTAAGCACCACTACAATATTATCGAGATGGATTATGGTGGAGGGGGCACCGCACACGGCTAAGAGATCCAAGGGATCAATTGTTGTGTCTAGAGGTGCCCCACCACCCTCGTATATAAAGGATCAAGGGGGAGGGGCGGCCGGCCAGGAGGAGGCATGCCAGGGAGGAGTCCTACTCCCACTGGAAATAGGACTCCCTCCTTTCCTAGTTGGAGTAGGAGGGGGAAGGAAGGGAGAGGGGACAGGAAGGAAAGGGGGCGCCTCCGCACTCCTTGTCCTATTCGGACTGGGGGAGGGGCGCGCAGCCTTCCCTAGCCGCCCCTCCTCTTCTCCATTTAGGGCCCATGAGGCCCATTAACCCCCCTCCCCAGTACTCCGGTATATGCCCGAAACCACCCGAAACTATTCCGGTGTCCGAACATAGTCATCCAATATATCGATCTTTACATCTCGACCATTTCGAGACTCCTCGTCATGTCCATGATCACATTTGGGACTCCGAACTACCTTCGGTACATCAAAACATATAAACTCATAATATAACTGTCATCTAACTTTAAGCGTGCGGACCCTACGGGTTCGAGAACTATGTAGACATGACCGAGACACGTCTCTGGTCAATAACCAATAGCGGAACCTGGATGCTCATATTGGCTCCTACATATTCTACGAAGATCTTTATCGGTCAGACGACATAACAATATATGTTGTTCCCTTTGTCATCGGTATGTTACTTGCCCAAGATTCGATCGTCGGTATCTCAATACCTAGTTAAATCTCGTTACCGGCAAGTCTCTTTACTCGTTATGTAATGCATCATCTCACAACTAACTCATTAGCTACATTTCTTGCAAGGCTTATAGTGATGTACATTACCGAGAGGGCCCAGAGATACCTCTCCGACAATTGGAGTGACAAATCCTAATCTCGAAATACGCCAACTCAACATGTACCTTCGGAGACACCTGTAGAGCTCCTTTATAATCACCCAGTTACATTGTGATGTTTGGTAGCACACAAAGTGTTCCTCCGGTAAACGGGAGTTGCATAATCTCATAGTTGTAGGAACATGTATAAGTCATGAAGAAAACAATAGCAACATATTAAACGATCAAGTGCTAAGCTAACGGAATGGGTCAAGTCAATCACACCATTCTCCTAATGATGTGATCCCATTAATCAAATGACAACTCATGTCTATGGTTAGGAAACACAACCATCTTTGATCAACGAGCTAGTCAAGTAGAGGCATACTAGTGACACTATGTTTGTCTATGTATTCACACATGTATTATGTTTCCGGTTAATACAATTTTAGCATGATAATAAACATTTATCATGATATAAGGAAATAAATAATAACTTTATTATTGCCTCTAGGGCATATTTCCTTCAGTCTCCCACTTGCACTAGAGTCAATAATCTATATTACACAGTAATGATTCTAACACCCATGGAGCCTTGGTGCTGATCATGTTTTGCTCGTGGAAGAGGCTTAGTCAACGGGTCTGCAACATTCAGATCCATATGTATTTTGCAAATCTCTATGTCTCCCACCTGGACTTGGTCCCGGATGGAATTGAAGCGTCTCTTGATGTGCTTGGTTCTCTTGTGAAATCTGGATTCCTTTGCCAAGGCAATTGCATCAGTATTATCACAAAAGATTTTCATTGGACCCGGTGCACTAGGTATGACACCTAGATCGGATATGAACTCCTTCATCCAGACTCCTTCATTTGCTGCTTCCGAAGCAGCTATGTACTCCGCTTCACATGTAGATCCCGCCACGACGCTTTGTTTAGAACTGCACCAACTGACAGCTCCACCGTTCAATATAAACACGTATCCGGTTTGCGATTTAGAATCGTCCGGATCAGTGTCAAAGCTTGCATCGACGTAACCATTTACGACTAGCTCATTGTCACCTCCATAAACGAGAAACATATCCTTAGTCCTTTTCAGGTATTTCAGGATATTCTTGACCGATGTCCAGTGATCCACTCCGGGATTACTTTGGTACCTCCCTGCTAAACTTATTGCTAAGCATACATCAGGTCTGGTACACAGCATTGCATACATGATAGTGCCTATGGCTGAAGCATAGGGAACATCTTTCATTTTCTCTCTATCTTCTGCTGTGGTAGGGCATTGAGTCTGTCGGTGTACAAAAAGAGGGGTACACTTTTTATACCCCTATAACTGTGCACGGGCAGTCTGAGCCACGGGCACCACCACACCAAGCAAGGCAAGGGAGGTGAGCCAAGGTAAGACCGAAGCTCAAGAGAAGCAGAACGATGCCAAGGCCAAGACCACGAAGAGCAAGGGGGACGAAGCCGACTCCCCCGGCAAGATCCTTGCCGGGAAACAGTTCTAGCAACCCCGGCAAGACCCTTGCCGCGGCGACTCGCCCCACACCTACGGAGCAAATCACCCTTGAGTCCACTGCCCCCATGGGGCAAGGATTCGGGAGACATCCCCGTGGTAGCATGCAGATCTTTGTGAAGACATTCAATATCAGACACGCACTATAGAAGATGATGACCCTTGGCGGGATCCCAGCCAAGGAAGGCCACAAGGCCCCCGACAAGCGCCTTGCCGGGGATGACAGGAGGCGCCTCGGCAAGACCCTTGCTGGGGCCCCGACAAGGCCCTTGCCGAGGACGTCTACAGGACACCATCAGGCCCATGCCAACCAAACCTCCACCGCCGTTCGCATGCAGCTGCCGACCCAACCAGCTGGGCAGGCACCTGCGTAGCGACATGCAGATCTTCGTGGAGACCCACCACTGCGCCACCTCAGCTGCCTGCCTGCCTACATGGCACCACGAGCATCGCTGGCCAGGGCACGTGTCAACGCGAGGAGGGGCGGCGACGGATAGGACAGATCTCTCCCCCGTCCCCGATAAAGCAAGGACACCTAAGCAAGACGCATTAAATGCGCCTTGTCATGTAATGCGAGGGATAACCTCGCATCACTGTACCCTTTCCACCTCCTGTGTGCCACTGTGGCAACCCCTTTTTCTATAAAAGGAGGCCCGAGGCGACCAGGAGAAGGATTCAGCTTTTTTGGAGCTCTCCACGCCCCATAGCTAGCTCAAGAACATAGATATCCAATCCACCAAAGCAAGAGTAGGGTTTTATGCATCCTCGCGGCCCGAACCTGGATAAACGAACTGTGTGCTATCTGTTGATCCGCTCTTCTCACGACCCCGCGCCCTGCAGCTGTAGTAGGGATTCTTGTGATCCCATAGGTGTCGTTCCCACCAACATCTTTGGCGCGCCAGGTAGGGGGCGCAGTTGTGAGAACAGCTCTGGCAGTTAGTTCGACGCCTCTTCATCATCATGGCGCCCAAGAAGAAGACGACGGTGGCAGTTGGCCAGTTGGAAGCCGGACAGCCCGTCCCGACGTGGGCGAGCAGCGGACCGGTCGCAGAAAGGACCCGGGGCGCTGCTCGCGAACACCAACACCATCCCAGCAGCCGGAGTTTGGGAGGCGGTGATGTTTGTGCGCCTGGTAACGGGCCACACATCGCCAAATCCAAAGGCGGAGCCAGGCCCTCCGCGGGTGGAGCGGGACCTTCCAAGGTCACCACCGCCCCACCCGAAGGCGACGCAAGGGCCTCCAAGACACCCACGCCGGCGCCAACAGCGCGCTCCTCCCAGGAAGCGCGCGGCGAATGGCGTAATCACGCCGAAGATCCCGGGCATCGCCGCGGGAAGAGCCCCGAGCGCCACTCCCGGGATGTAGAAGACCTTCCCGCTCGCCGAGGTGCCGGTGGAAATGGCATGCGACCGCGGGGTTGTGATAGAGCTCCTTCTGACATGGTCAGAAGTCGAAGCGCGTTGCGATCCGTGCAGGTTTCGCTGCCACCGACGCCACCAGAGGCCCTGGCGCGCGCGCAGTTACTCCTTGACTTTCCTCCCACTACGGGGAAACTCGACGAATGGAGAGCCACTATCCGAAGCCTTGTTGCGGTGGCCAACAAAGACGAACCGAGTCCGGTGGAGCCCCCGGGTCGACGCTCCTATGGAGTCCCGCGCACCAGTGGCGGGAGAGCCGGCGGCGCCGCGACCACGGTGCATTCGCCTCCTCCTCGCCCAGTGCCGCGGACGCCAGCTTGTCGTGATGTTACGGGCGACGACATCTCCATAGCATCGTCTGACCCGCGGACACACTGTGACCAGCGCCAAGTTCTTCGGGAACGAGCCCATGAAGACGCTCGAACCACTATCGAGCGCCGGCGCGGAGCGCGCCACCGGTCAGACAGGCGAGCAGGGCCTGCTGCGAACCACCCTGCCCCGGAGAGCCCTGGAGGCCTACCTTACGAGGTAGGCTGTCCGGCTTTTACCCGTGAGCTACGGCAGTTCCAGTGGCCCACTCACCGCACCTTCAAACCTGACGTTGGCGAAAAGTACAACGGCAAGACCCACCCGTCTGAGTTCCTCAGCATCTACACCATCGCGATGCAAGCTGCCGGATCCCGCGACGATAAGGTGCTTGCGAATTACTTTCCGTTGGCTCTTAAACCCAACGCCATCTCATGGTTGATGCACTTGCCGGTAGACTCTATTTCTTCCTGGTCGGATTTGTGCCATGAGTTTGTTGGCGCCTTTACTGGAGGTCACCAAGCCCATGGCCAAGCAAGTGACTTGCATGTCATTCCCTAGAAGGGAGGCGAGTCTACGCAAGTATATACAGAGGTTCAGCTGGGTACAGTACAATATCCCTGATGTTCACCCTGCCGCCATCATCAGCGCGTTTCATCAGAACGTGCGTAACCGCAAGATGCGCGAGGAGCTGGCAATGAACAAGGTGAAAGATGTGGCGGAACTCTATGTTCTTGCTGACAGATGTGCCCGAGCTGAAGAGGGAAGGAAGTACCCCGGCGAAGATGCCGGCGTGGAAACCGACTCCTCCGATCAGGATACTGCCGCCCCGGCGAAGAAAGGCTGGCGCCGCAACAGGAAGCGCAAAGGTAAAGTCGTGCTTGCCGTCGAGGGATCTGATGACACCGGCTCCGCCAAGAAAACCAAGGCAGATGACCCCAGCAAGGAAATTGCTGGATGTGTCGCCTGCCGGGCCTTGGCGGCTGCCGCGAGGCCAGGGGACTCCGACAAGCAATACTGCAAGATCCATCGCACCAAAGGCCATGATCTCCAAAACTGCCAACAGGTTGAGCTCCTTGCTAAGAAGCAGAGGGCTGAATATGAGAGGCGGGACAAGGAGAAAGGCCAGGACAGTGCTGAGGGGTCCGGCAAGAAGCATGACGGCCAGGCAGGCCGTCGCGACAAAGATAAACAGCAGGAGAGGCCCGCCCGGGGCCGTGACAGAAAGCCAGAAGACGACGATCACAAAGAGGACGATGAGTCCGGCGACCAAGAGTTTCAGAAAGCTACGGAGGCCATGTGCGTCGATGGCGGCGCCTCGCTGCATACTTCTCACCGCCGGCTTAAACAGTGGGCGCGTGAGATTACAGCGGCGGAGCCGTCGTTTGGTGCCCAAAAGCCGCTGAAGTGGTCCAGCACGCCTATCATTTTTGACACTGAGGATCACCCCGATCGCACTACTGCGGTCGGCTGCTTGCCGTTGTTGGTTTCACCAACAATACGCAACCTCAAGGTGACGAAGATGCTAGTCGATGGCGGGGCCGATCTGAACTTAATCTCGCCTGCCGTGATCGAGAAACTGCAGATTCCTGACGAAGACCTCGAAGAGACGGGCACGTTTCAGGGGGTCAACCAGGGAAGAAGTCAACCAAAGGGGAAGGTCACGCTGCCCGTGACTTTTGGAAGTGACCTAAACTACAGGACAGAAAGGATCGCGCTCGATGTTGCCAAGATCCCCTTGCCCTACAATGGGATCCTTGGCCGCCCAGCGCTGGCCAGGTTCATGGCGGCGTCACACTACGCCTACAACACCCTGAAGATGCCAGGACCTGTGACAATCATTACCATCCCCTCCAATAAGAAAGATGCGCTGATTTGCGCTGACCAACTCTACCAACAAGCAGTTGCAGCAGCTGCCGCCGCTAGGGCACTTGCTCCTGCCGCTGGAGCCCCGGGAGGGAAAAAGAAGAAGAAGACCGATGAGACCTCGGACACCCACTCCGGCAAGCGCACCTCTTCGGAGTGTAGTGCTCCCGTCGAGGACGTGCCAGAGAGCTCCACCGGCGCAAACAAGAAGTCCAGGGCCACACCGCCGGGAACCAAGAAGGTTTTTTTCAAGGAGGACGGCACGGGAGGAGCTTTTACCATAAGCTCCACTGAGGGAGTCCTGGATTAGGGGGTGTCCAGGTAGCCGGACTATACCTTCAGCCGGACTCCAGGACTATGAAGATACAAGATTGAAGACTTCGTCCCGTGTCCAGATGGGACTTTCCTTGGCGTGGAAGGCAAGCTTGGCGATGCGGATATTCAGATCTTCTACCATTGTAACCGACTTTATGTAACCCTAACCCTCTCCGATGTCTATATAAACCGGAGGGTTTTAGTCCGTAGGACAACTCCAACATACAACAATCATACCATAGGCTAGCTTCTAGGGTTTAGCCTCCTTCATCTCGTGGTAGATCTACTCTTGTACTACCCATATCATCAATATTAATCAAGCAGGACGTAGGGTTTTACCTCCATCAAGAGGGCCCGAACCTGGGTAAAACATTGTGTCCCTCGTCTCCTATTACCATCCGCCTAGACGCACAGTTCGGGACCCCCTACCCGAGATCCGCCGGTCTTGACACCGACATTGGTTCTTTCATTGAGAGTTCCTCTGTGCCGTCGCAATCAGGAAGGATGCCTCCTCCCGTCTTTAAAGACGGCGTCGTTGCTAAGGGAGCTTTGGCTGTCGGCCAAACTCTCCGGCTAGGTGGTTTTCTTATGACCGCCTGTTTGGCTGTTGCGCCGATGGTGACCTCTCGGGTCATCAAAAGCAATCTTCACGTCAGCTCGGAACTCGTCGAGCAGCTAGATCCAATGGAGCTCTCTTCCGTAAACGAGCTCTTGGATCGCATCGCCGCCCTGGGGGTCGCTACGGATTACGACCAGGTTGGGCTTAAACCCGATCTAAGAGAAATTAACTCTCCCCAAGTCACCCATCACGTTGCCATGGTAGAGGCGCAGTGCGGCGACCCTTCATCTATCTTAAGGACTAGCTACGTCCGGATTCCCGATCCCTCCAAGATGGATACCCGCGGAGGGGAGGATGTAACACAAGACCTGAACTTAGAATCAGGCAACGGGCTAGATTCATTGGACAACATCCAAGAATCCAAGCTTCAGAGTTCGGAAACTCCTTGGCCTCTGAGTATTAGATTGGGTGAGGTTTCGGATTTAATTCCACCCACCCACCCGAACATAAGCGATCTATCCCAAATCAGGCAAAAGCCCGAAGAAACAGTACATCATTACTGGGCCAGATTCCTCCTGGTTATGAACAGGATAAAGGACTCCCGCGAGGAAGACGCAATCTCAATATTTTGCAATAATTGCATGGACAAGGGAATCCTCAACTCCATAAGTCGTCGTGATATTACACGCTTCCCTGACTTGGCGTCCATAGTACAAAAGTACTGTGCGATGGAAAGCGCCTGGAAAACCGAAATAAAATTTTGGGACAATCCGGCCCTGAATAGCAACCCCGTCCGAAATAAAAGGGTGCATCATCGTCAGACACCCGGGTTAAACACCAAAAAACCAAAACCCTCTACAGGGCATGGAACCGTACTGGAAGGATGGCTTAATGGACCCTGTAAAATTCATAGTACAGAGGACGCCATGCCAACTCACAGCCTTAGAGCATGTTGGATACTCCGGCAGGTGGCCAAAATTGGCGAAGACCTCCTAATTTCGGAGGCCGCAGAAAGCCACCCCAGGGACACCAGTACAGTTCTCACAGTCTTCGAGACTTTCGCATCAAATAATATGCGAAAAAGAACACTCCGCAGCCTTGCCGAAGTCTATCAAGTAGCAACAATAAACCCATGGAGTGACACGGCTATTACTTTCATTGCCAGTGATGAACCTCAATTCCGAACAGCCCGAGCACCAGCCGCATTGGTCCTCAGTCCAATAGTTAACGGCTTTCGCCTCACCAAGGTACTCATGGATGGAGGCAGCGGATTGAACCTCATTTATGAGGAAACCCTTCAAAAAATGGAAATAGACTGGAACCGCATCGAGCGAAGCAGCACAACCTTTAGAGGAATAATCCCCAGTCAGGAAGCGCGCTGTACAGGAAAAATCACACTAGATGTGGTGTTCGGCACGCCGGATAATTACAGGTCCGAAGAGGTCACGTTCCAGGTGGCCCCGTTCAATAGTGGGTACCACGCTCTACTAGGGCGGGGAGCATTTACAATCTTCCAAGCAATACCCCATTACGGGTACATGAATCAAGATGCCCGGGCCGAACGGAATTATCACTCTCGCTAGTGATCCGGACATAGCGCTCCGCGCCGAAAACAAGACAGCCGCATTAGCCCTTGAGGCACTATCCGAAGCCCTAGCGGCTGAGGAACTGACTGCGCTGCGCTCCATGGTTAACAGGGACGATGTGATACTCGACAAAAGATCCAAGTCCACATCCTTTAAACCAGCGGACGAAATAGTCAAATTCCAGGTCCATCCAACGGACCCTAATAAAGCAGCTTCCATCGGGGCACAATTAAACCCTGATGTAGACGCCGCACTGCGAGAATTTCTACGTGAAAATTGGGACATCTTCGCCTGGCACCCTTCAGACATGCCAGGAATCCCACGCAGGCTGGCCGAACACAGCTTAAATATCCTAAAAGGATTCAAGCCTGTCAAACAAGCCCTTCTGCGTTTTTCCGAACCCAAGAGACAGGCCATGGGAGAGGAGCTAGCCAAGCTATTGGAGGTCGGATTCATCAGAGGTATAAAACATCCGGACTGGTTAGCAAACCTGGTGATGGTACCAAAGAAGGGCAAATCCTGGCGCTTGTGCGTTGATTTTAAAGACCTTAACAAGGCTTGCCCAAAGGATCCCTTCCCCCTCCCCCGCATCGATCAAATTATCGACGCCACCGCAGGACACGATTCGTTGTGTTTCCTCGACGCATACTCCGGCTACCATCAAATCAAGATGGCAGAGTCAGACCAAGCCGCAACGGCATTCATCACACCATACGGCCCATTCTGCTTCAACACAATGCCCTTCGGGCTCAAAAACGCCGGCGCAACATATCAGCGCATGATTCAGACATGTCTGGCAAACCAGATCGGCAAAACAGTGGAGGCGTACGTGGATGATGTGGTCGTCAAAACAAGACATGTCGAATCTCTAGTAGACGACTTGAGGCTTACATTTGACAACCTCCGAACATATGACATCAAGCTCAACCCGGAAAAATGCGTTTTCGGCGTTCCCGCCGGAAAGCTCTTGGGCTTCATTGTATCCGGTAGAGGAATCGAAGCAAATCTAGCCAAGATCCGAGCTCTGTCACAATTGGATATCCCAAAGGACCTCAAACAAATACAAAAATTAACCGGATGCGTGCCAGCTCTAAGCCGCTTCATCTCCCGTTTGGGAGAAAAGGTACTACCCCTCTATCGCCTCCTTCGGCGCACCGAACACTTCGAGTGGACGGATGCCGCCACGGCCAAACTCGATGAAATAAAGGCCATATTGGCAACAAACCCAGTCCTGGCCACGCCAAACATCGGCGAACCAATGCTATTGTACATTGCAGCAACCCATCAGGTTGTAAGCGCAGTGCTCGTCGTCGAGCGGGAAACGGACGGACACAAATTCCCCCTTCAAAAGCCGGTCTACTATGTGTCCACTGTCCTCACTCCATGCAAATCACGATACCCGCATTATCAAAAGACTGCATACGCGGTATTCATGGCATCCCGGAAGCTACGACACTACTTTCAAGAGTGTTCGATAACAGTAGCCTCGGAAGTACCACTCAACGATATTATAAACAACCGCGACGCAACGGGCCGGATTGCAAAATGGGCCATCGAGCTCCTCCCGTTCGACATAACTTATAAGCCACGGCGAGCTATTAAGTCGCAAGTTTTGGCCGACTTCATCGCAGAATGGACGGAGGCCGAACTCCCTAAAGATTACGGCACATACTCAAACTGGATCATGCATTTCGACGGCTCCAAAATGTTGGCCGGACTAGGGGCTGGCGTCGTCTTGACGTCCCCCACAGGAGACACAGTTCAATATGTACTCCAGATTATGTACACAGACTCCAACAATGCAGCCGAATACGAGGCCCTTTTACATGGTCTCCGGATGGCAGTATCCATGGGCATCCAATGCCTAGAGGTGCGCGGGGATTCGTATCTCGCGATATCCCAAATAAATGGAGATTTCGATGCCAAGGATCCAAAAATGGCAGCTTACCACAACGCCGTCTTAAAAATGTCAGCTCGGTTCGAAGGGCTGGAGTTTCACCATATAGCCCGAGAAAACAATCAGGCGGCGGATGTCCTGGCACGCACCGGCGCATAACGCGATGCAGTCCCCCCAACATCTTCTTGGAAAGGCTGTTCAAGCCATCCGTAGTATGGGAAGGGGAACCCGTAAATAACAGCCCGGACCCAACCGCACTGCTCGACGCCGAACAATCTGACATAATTGGAGGCTCTGCCAATGAAATTACACCTTCAGCCCACGTAATAATGGCCGTCATTGCCCCGTGGACAGAACCATTCCTAGCCTACCTTACTAGGCAGGAACTCCCGGAGGACCAAAACGAGGCACGCTGCATAGTGCGGCGATCTAAAGCCTATAAAGTCCATGAGGGAGAGCTTTATAAGAAAAGCACTACCGGAGTCCTTCAAAGGTGCATCTCCGAAGTGGAAGGGCGGAACCTTCTGGCTGAAATTCATGCCAGACTCGGTGGTCATCACGCTGCAGCTCGGTCCCTTGTAAGCAAGGCTTTCCGTATAGGCTTTTACTGGTTGACGGCCCGGGCAGACGCTCAGGACTTAGTCCAACGATGCGTTGGTTGCCAGCTCTTTGCAAACCAAAGCCATATGCCACCCACCGCCCTCCAAACTATCCCCATTACTTGGCCTTTCGCGGTCTGGGGGCTTGACATGGTTGGACCCCTTAAAGGCGGAACCCACAAGAAAAAATACTTACTTGTCATGGTGGATAAGTTCACCAAATGGATAGAAGCCAAGCCTGTTAAGACGGCCGAATCCGGACCGGTGATAGACTTCATATCCGGGGTCGTACACCGTTATGGCGTCCCCCACAACATCATCACTGATAATGGCACGAACTTCACGACCGATGAGGTAAAAATCTGGTGCAAAAACATGGGCATCAAGCTCGATTATGCTTCCGTCTATCACCCACAAACTAACGGTCAGGTCGAACGTGCAAATGGTCTTATCATGAGCGGCATCAAACCCAGATTAGTGCGGTCCCTTAAGGAATCTAATACGCACTGGGTAGAGGAGCTAGACTCCATACTCTAGGGGCTGCGGACCACGCCGAATCGCACCACCGGATACACACCATTTTTCATGGTGTACGGCGCAAAGGCAGTTTTGCCCTGCGACATAATTCATGACTCACCTCGAGTGCGCATGTACGAAGAAAGAGAAGCCGAACTCGATCGGCAGGACAGTGTGGACGCCTTGGAGGAGGAGCGTGACGTGGCAAAAGCCCGTTCTGCATTCTATAAACAGCAGGCTCGAAGATATCAAAGCAGAGAAGTGCGGGCCAAAAATTACAACGTTGGCGAACTAGTTCTACGCCTGCCGGACAAGAAAAAGGACAAGCTGAAGCCCAAGTGGGAAGGTCCCTTCATAATCGACCAAGTCCTGACTGGTGGAGCGTACCGCCTGCGAGATGCATCTTATAACCGAATCGAGCCGAACCCATGGAACGCAGCCCGTCTCTGAAGATTCTACGCCTAGCGCCGGACTCTGTGTTCGTCTCCTTCCTCTGTCCATATTTTACATTTTCTGTCTTATATTTCTCTCCTTCCCCTCTTTTCTATTATAGCCCTTAAAGGCTCATCAAGTGACGCGCCACCCACGCTCACTAAACCTGGGGGCTTCTTTAACAGAAGCTTATTTATACGGGCTTCATGCCCAACACATGTGTCAAACTTCCACATGTACCTTTTATTCACCATTATATGCATCGATATGACTTAAGTTTTGGCCAAGCTGGGTTGCCTGGCTCCTATGCTTACCCCTACGTTCCCGATTGTTCGGCTAGGTGGTAAAGGGATCACCTCTGCGATTGTTACTGCCGGGTCAGCCGGATGTGTACCTCAGACTGGGTGAAGCCGAAAGCTAGCGTTCTTAAGGGAATATTCGGTTGGTGAACTAAAGATGACCTTTTTTACTTATTTATTTATGTGCCCCCAGATGCTTTTTCTGCATTCGCAGTCCGGACATGCTCTTTAGGGCATGCCTCCTAGAGAAAGGAACCCCTAACGGAACTATTCTCTCTGGAAGATGTTTCTTACTAACCATGTAATATAACATAACTAGTTGGGCACTTGTCTGATAAAGCACTAATGACCCCTACGCCTGGTCTCCATGCATACCCCGGTTCTTATATAACCGCAAGGGTATTCGGCACACTCCGGACCGTCAGGTCCCGAGGTCGAAGCGAAAAGGTCGGCAACGACAAACGATCTACAATCTGGCTAGAAGGCATTACACATGTCAATTGAAATTACATAGTCATTATGACTGATTGTATTCCTCTTAAATACCATCCAACAGGCTGTCTAACTTACAGTCCTACTGGGAATACTTTGCGGCCAATTCTACTTGGCCGTACACTAAGCTTACAGGGATCTCTTCCCATCAGGCCCCACAGGTCCGACCTCGGCCATGTGGTTTGGGTCAGCCTTCGTGTACCACGTCTTCACCATGGCCCAGGCTTCCCTAGCGCCATGACGGCAGGCCGATATCTTCCACAACCGGAAGCGCCATCGAGCTACCTTCAGCTTCTCCGCAAGCTCTCCAAGGCCCCCGGGCATGGAGTGGGAAGGCCATAAGGCTTGGGCAACGCCTCGTATCGCTTGCCAAACTCGCTCGTGCAGTTGCGAGAGCTCGGGAAGAAGGTCACCCGTAGAACCGGGCATCTCCTCTGCAGGACGACCTGTTAGCATACCTACAGACATAACTCTGTTAGTCGACTTCCTCGCCGAACTCTTTTTTCAAAGTTCGTTTAAGCACTTACTAAATATGCTGCGTCGAAGCCGCTGATTCTCCTTAGTGGAGTCCGACAGCTGGGCACGAACATCTTTAAGTTCAACATCCAGCTTGGTGTTGGCATCTTGGAGGTCATTCTTCTCCTGCCTCACCTTTGTGAGCACGCTCTCACTAGCCTTTAACTGGCGTAGGAGTTGTTGCTTTTCCGGATCTACTCCGGCGCCATCTACAATTTCATTTGTCAGATTTGCACATACGCCGCATAATACTAATCTTTTTGAAGCATATATTACCAGAGGGGGTCTCCTTGGGCTCCCCTGTCGCGGTTAGTGCGGCCTCAAGTTGGGCTTTGCACTCTTTTAGCTCCTGGGACAGTTGGGTATTCTTCTTTGAAAGAACCTGAGAATCATATGATCCTTAAATCAGTTATGCTAACTGTTTCAAGTCTTGGGGGCTACTGATATATATATAACCATCAAATTTTCTCACCTGTATGTCTTTTACATATTGCTCCGTGGCTCTGGCTAGACCATCTTGAGCGGCACGGAGATACGCATCTCCCGAATTGAAGGCGTCCAATGCCTCTCGGGAGAAACAAGCGTCGCGAAGAACTGTCCGGCGACGCCTGTGGTTCATGGCACTCTCCACCTCAGAATTTGTGACGGACAGCCTGTCCGCATCCTATGTCGGAGGAGCATCCGGCGCGCGCCCCGTGTTAGCCTCCGCCTCTGGACCAGGCCCTGGAGCCTGGCTGGTGGAGGCGCGATTGGCAGCCTCTCCGGATATAGTTCGGTAGGGTCTTTTTGTCTTGACTAGAGCACGAGTGTTAATATGAGCCTGGCTGGTGGAGGCGCGATTGGCAGCCTCTCCGGATATAGTTCGGTAGGGTCTTTTTGTCTTGACTAGAGCACGAGTGTTAATATGCCCTGAGGGGATAACACCGGGAATAAGAAGGCGCACTATACCTTTACGTCGGCGCCTCAGTCCGGACAGCACTTCTTTTCGTCCCGCAGGGCCCTGCAGCCCCTCGTTGGCTAGCCGTTGCAGGCTCGGCCTCCCGTCTCAAGAACCTCCCCTGCAAAATACGGTTGTTGTCAGGAAACTGAAAACACGTGCGGGTGGATCCCTTTTCAAGGTACAGGGACTCCGGTCTCAGTTACCTGGGAGACTGGGATTAACCCTGGGTAATCGGCCATAATGGCCACCAAGGCATCATCCTTACTCAGTTGATGGAACACCCCATCAATCAGCTCCACAGATAAGTCCGGATCCTCTTCGGAGGCCGGATCGAGGGACCGTTCTGGATCCTCGGGCTGCGGAGGCGGGCTGTTTATGTCCTTTACTTCCTGACGCAGTTCCTGCGTCGAAGTCGTTAGACTACATATTTAATCAGGGGAATATAAAACGGATGGGACAGTGAAATTGTCCGCTTACCCAACTTGGAGGATTGTACATAGTAAATCCACCCTGTGGGTTGACGCGGAGGAATTCCTCCTCTTCTCCCTTGTACAAAGTGGACAAGATCTTTACTAGAGCGGCAGCCAAGCCCGGCCCCTTACGGCCGTAACGGGTGGCGTCATCCTCCCCGTTAAAGTCCCACATGGGGTGACCTCTATACTATAGCGGTTGCACCCCCCGCATGATGCATGCGGCCATGACTCCAATCATGGTTAGTCCGGAATGAGCTAATAATCTTATCCGGCCCATCAGGTAAAGGACGTCCCTATCACCTTCTCTCTGAGAGCTCCATGGACGCCAGCTTAGGCGCTTCTTCAGGGGAGCACTGCTGAACTCAGGGAGGCCGGTCCGGACAGGATCCGGCAGCGGGATATCCTCTATATAGAACCATTCCGAAGGCCAGTCCTCGGAGGCCTTCTTTGGGGTTCCGGATAGATATCCGGGCCCGGCGATGCGCCACACTTCGGCTCCGCCCACTTGATATATTGACCCCTCCTGAGAACGGGGCACCAGGCAGAATAGCCTCTTCCACAGCGCGAAATGAGCTTCAACGCCCAAGAACAGCTCGCAAAGGGCAACGAAGCCCGCGATATGCAATATAGAGGCAGACGTCAGGTTGTGCAGCTGGAGGCCATAGAACTCCAGAAGCCCTCGGAGAAACGGATGGATTGGAAATCCCAGTCCTCTTATTAGATAAGGGACAAGGCATACCCGCTCTCCTTTGGAGGGATTGGAGGCGCTCTCCGCTTGCTCTCCGCCATTATAGGTGGCGAGTCCGGCTTGAACCGGGACCATATAGGCCGAAGGGAGGAATCCCTTGGTCTGAAGCGATACTAGCTCGCTATGCGGGATGGAGCACCTCTCCCAATCTCCAGGCTTAGGACTGGAAGGGCGAGAGGAGGAGTTGTGGCGGCTGGCCATGGTGGAATGGACCTTTGCTGGAAGCGCTCTGATGACTACTCGCGGAGGGGAGGAGGTGTTGTTTGGATCTAAATCCCCATCCCTTTAAATAGGCGGCTCATTTATGCGGCTAGGGGTGTGAATGTAAAAACACCCAGACTTTTCGTATTCGTTTGACACGTGGAAGACGGCCATTATTGGGCGTAGAAGCCAAGGAGCGCTACATTACAAAAACCGGACATTATTCAACAGGTACACGGAATTTGGAGAAGAACCCGCCTTGCAATGCCGAAGACAATTTGTGTGCCGGACTCGTCATCATTGAAGCCTGGTTCGGGGGCTACTGAGGGAGTCCTGGATTAGGGGGTGTCCGGGTAGCCAGACTATACCTTCAGCCGGACTCCAGGACTATGAAGATACAAGATTGAAGACTTCGTCCCGTGTCCAGATGAGACTTTCCTTGGCGCGGAAGACAAGCTTGGCGATGCGTATATTCAGATCTCCTACCATTGTAACCGACTTTATGTAACCCTAACCCTCTCCGGTGTCTATATAAACCGGAGGGTTTTAGTCCGTAGGACAACTCCAACATACAACAATCATACCATAGGCTAGCTTCTAGGGTTTAGCCTCCTTGATCTCGTGGTAGATCTACTCTTGTACTACCCATATCATCAATATTAATCAAGCAGGACGTAGGGTTTTACCTCCATCAAGAGGGCTCGAACCTGGGTAAAACATTGTGTCCCTCGTCTCCTGTTACCATCTGCCTAGACGCATAGTTCGGGACCCCCTACCCGAGATCCGCCGGTTTTGACACCGACATCCACCCTTGACGACAAATAGGAAGACGCGCTCGTCACCTTCCTGCGGGCGAATGTCGATGTGTTTGCATGGCAAGCATCCGACATCCCCGGCGTTCCCAGGGAGGTGATTAAGCACCACCTTGCTGTCTGTCCTCGCGTGCGGCCCGTCAAGCAGAAGGTCAGAAAGCAAGCTTTGGAACGGCAAGAGTTCATCACAGAGGAGATCCGGAAACTGGAAGCAGCGGGTTTGGTAAGAGGAGTGCTCCATCCAACGTGGTTGGCCAATCCGGTGGTGGTGCGCAAGGCAAATGGGAAGTGGAGGCTGTGTATTGATTACACAGATATCAATAAGGCTTGTCCCAAAGACCCCTTCCCATTGCCACGCATCGACCAGATTGTTGACTCCACAGCTGGATGTGATCTGCTGTCATTCCTCGATGCCTACTCCGGCTACCACCAGATCTTCATGACAAGAGAAGACGAAGAGAAAACGGCATTCATCACCCCATGTGGTACGTATTGTTTCATACGGATGCCTTTCTGGTTGAAGAGTGTTGGTTCGATGTTTGCAAGGGCGGTCTAGATTGCTTTTGAACCCCAGCTCCATAGAAATATGGAAGCTTATATGGATGATATAGTGGTCAAAACCAGGAACAGGGCAACCCTTTTACCGGATTTACAAGAAACATTTGCAAACCTACGCAAGATCAATCTCAAGCTGAACCCTGAGAAGTGCATCTTCGGCGTCCCGTCCGGCAAGCTTCTCGGGTTCTTTGTGTCACAGCGTGGGATAGAGGCCAATCCGGACAAGATCAAAGCTATAGAGCAGATTGAAGCACCCAAGCGAGTCAAGGATGTGCGTCGGCTTGCTGGTTGCGTTGCCGCCATGAGCAGCTTCATTTCCAAGTTCGCCGAGCGCGCCCTTCCCTTTTTCAAGATTTTGAAAAAGGCAGGCCCGATGGTGTGGACGCCAGAAGCCGAAGCCGCATTGCAGGATTTGAAGAGGTACCTCTCCTCCGCGCCAATATTAGTTGCGCCTAGGCCACAGGAACCGTTGTTGCTATACCTGGCGGCAACAAACCAGGTGGCCAGCGTCACGCTAGTGGTGCAGAAAGAAGTTGATGACGAGGTAATAGCAGCGACGGAGCCTGATGCCATGGATACAGAGACGACACAGCCGTTTGGAGTGCCGCCGAAGAAGAAAATGATGCAGCACCCGGTCTACTTTGTCAGTTCCCTCCTGCAGGGGGCTAGATCAAGGTACTCCGGTGTGCAGAAACTGCTCTTCGGCCTTCTTATGGCCTCGAGGAAGCTGCTTCACTACTTCCAGGCGCACGAAATCACTGTCGTCACTCGCCTCCCTCTGCAACAGATATTGCACAATCCAGACGCAACGGGAAGGATCGTAGAGTGGGCACTGGAGCTGTCCAGCTTTAGCCTCAAGTTTGAAAGTACCTCGACGATTCAAAGCCGAGTCCTGGCGGAGTTCGTTACAGAATGGACCGCGACGCCTGATGAAGAAGCCCAAGAGACTGCTCTCCCCGGCAAGTAGGCAAGTTGCGACTGGATCATGTACTTTGATGGAGCTTTCTCCTTACAGGGCGCCGGGGCTGGAGTACTGCTTGTCGCGCCCACCAGAGAGCACCTCAAGTACGTGATCCAGATGCACTTTCCCAGGGAGGTGTCAACAAACAATACGGCTGAGTACGAAGGACTGCTTGCCGGTCTTAGGATCGCGGCAGACCTCGGAATCAAGAAACTCGTCGTCGGGGGCGACTCGCAACTAGTCGTCAAGCAAGTCAACAAGGATTGCCAGAGCCCGTTGATGAAGGCCTACGTCGATGAAGTGAGAAAGCTGGAAGAGCGTTTTGATGGTATACAGGCAGAATACGTTCCCCAAGCGGAGAACGACATCGCCGATTACCTGTCAAAGCGCGCTGCCCTCAAGCTACCTGTGGAACCAGGTACCTTTGTGCTTCAGCTAACTCATCCATCCGTTGATCCATCAACAGAGCAAAACAAGAGGAGGAAATCAGGGCCCGGCAAGTACTTTCCCATCGAGCTCCCCGGAGCCGCTGGCAAGGATGTTGCCGGGGACACTAAGCCCGCCACGGGACGGCTAGCTCCGGCGGGGCGTCAAGCTCTTGCCGTCGAGACAGCCACTCCTGTCACGGAGGAAATGCCTTTAGTCCTTGCCGTCGAGCCCCGGCTCCAGCGTGGGCACAGCATACCGTCCGCCTCCAAACTGCGGAACTTCCTGAGGAGCAGGAAGAAGCGGAAAAAGTAGCCCGTCGATCTGCTATGTACCAGTTCGTCGATGACGTCCTGTACAGAAAGAGACTGAATGGCGTGAAATTGAAGTGTATCCCTCGAGAGGAAGGACTGGGGCTGTTGGCAGAGATACATGGAGGCATATGTGGATCCCACATAGGGTCAAGAGCCCTTGCCGGCGAGGCATTTCGGCAAGGCTTCTTCTGGCCCACTGCCCTCCAGGATGCGACGACACTAGTCACCAGGTGTGAAGCGTGTCAGTTCCATTCAAAGAAGCTTCATCAGCCAGCTCAAGCCCTTCAAACCATTCCTCTCTCCTGGCCCTTCTCGGTCTGGGGGCTCGACATGCTGGGCCCCTTCCCCCGCGCTGTTGGGGGCTTTGAGTACTTATACGTCGCGATCGACAAGTTCACAAAGTGGCCAGAGGTGGAGGCACTGAGGAAGGTCACAGCTCAGTCAGCCGTCAAATTCTTCAAGGGACTAGTGTGCCGTTTTGGTGTACCCAACAGGATCATCACCGACAACGGCACACAGTTCACAAGCCGCACCTTCATGCAATATACCCAAGACCTCGGCAGCAAAGTCTGTTTCGCTTCCGTTGCTCACCCACGAAGCAATGGTCAAGCTGAGAGAGCAAACGCTAAAGTATTACGAGGCTTAAGGACAAAGACCTTTGACAGGCTGCGCAAGAGTGGAAGGCGCTGGGTTGATGAGTTGCCGACAGTTCTTTGGTCGATCAGAACAACGCCAAATCGAGCCACCGGCCAGACACCCTTTGCCCTAGTATACGGGGCAGAAGCAGTTCTCCCCACTGAACTCATATACGGGTCACCTCGAGTGCTCGCTTATGATGATCTTGAGCAAGAGCAACTGCGCCAAGATGACGCAACGCTCCTTGAGGAAGACCATCTTCGGGCGGCTGTGAGAGCAGCGCGCTACCAGCAAGCCTTGCGCCGCTACCATAGCCGCAAGGTTCATGCCCGAAGCCTTGAGGAAGGCGACCTTGTTCTTCGGCGCGTTCAATCGGCCAAGAATTCCAACAAGTTGACGCCAAAGTGGGAAGGCCATTATCGGGTAATACGAGTCACCAGGCCCGGCGCAGTCCGCCTGGAGACCGAAGATGTCGTTCCGGTGAGTAACTCCTGGAACATTGAGCATCTTCGCAAGTTTTACCCGTGAGGCGCGGCTTGCCGGGCCCCCCGGCAAGCCACCTTTTGTACAAGCCTTGCCGATGATGCATGTAACCCTTTGTACAGAGCCAGACGCAGACCCTGAGCATAAATAAATGAAGCGCTGGCGCCCTAAGTTATAGCATGCATGCTAGGTCGAGTCTCGTCCTCGGTTAGGGTTGATAGTGCTTAGTGGCGACTAACCCCTAGCTTAGAGGTTGAGTGTGCGTCTCTTTGTCTTTCTTTTGTCTTCCTTGGTTCACAGGACACACAGATATCCTTGCCGAACCACCTGGGGAGAGGAAAAAGAAGAGGAGGAACAGACCAGCATCTAGGCCCCGGCAAGCCAGTATTGCCGGGGGCTGCAAGAGCAAAGATTCACCCACGGCAAACCAGGGTTGCCGGGGACTGCAGCTTCAGATAAGTTCTTCATCCCTTATCATGCATTCCATTATGGACTGAGGTATGTGAAACCTCGTTTTTCCCTAAGCTACCGTGCTCCCCTAACTCTAGGCCCTAGGGCTCGTTCCTGGGGCCAAGTTTGGTCGTAGTCGCGGCACCAAAAGGATGAAACAAGGAGCCTGAACCCGCCTCATCCCTGCCTCCGCCAAAAGCTGAGAAAGGTCGAGCAAAGTGGGGAGACGGCAAGGCCTGTTGCCGGGCGAGGAAATGTTTATCTTAGAGATATCAAGGATTTACTCCTTGTCGTGGGTTCCACCCGCAAACAAACGACCCGGCAAGCATCCCTTTTTCATTAAAAACATTCCACTCAGGTACAGTCCATAGGGAATGAAAAACATGAATGATGGGATTACAAGTTTTAAATTCAACAAAGGCCCGAAGGCTTACAAACTAAAAAGAGATAAGGTGCCCATAATCCTTTCTTGTCCCTCTCCTCAGGAGGCAGGTCAAGGAGGCGAAAAGGACAAAAGGAGCACCTAGGCGAGCTACGGGTGGCAGAAGACACCAAGAGAACATCTCGGTGGCCGTCCGAAGGCTGGATGGTGATGGCGGCACCGGAAGCAGAGCTCGAAGACGAGGCGGTAGGACGTCAGCACGCGTCGAAGGCGTCTGTGCCTGCGTACTCCGACTTGATGGCCTTACCGCCCGCCCTCTTCCTCTTCCGCAGCCTCCCAACGCCAGCCGCCCGAGGAGACGACCCCGAGAAGTTCAAGGAGCCAGCGACACGGATGATGGGGTCGCCGGTGCCGCACGGAGCGGCACCCGACACCTAGTCGGACCCGTCATCCTGCCGCCTACCGCCCTCGTCGTCGCTGCCACTGTCCTCCTCGTCACTCCCACCCGAGGAGGAGTCTTCACTATCAGAAGAGCTTTCCACGCAGCACCTTGCACGGGTCCAAAAGAGCCCAAAGACCTTGACGGAGAGAAGGCCACCCTCCATCAGCTTAAAATGGAGAGTGAGCCCCTCCGTCAAGTGGTGGATGTGAGCAAACGTCTTCCATCCCCGACGAAGATACATCACGTGAGGAGTGGGGAAGTCGACGCGGACCCGCGTGCCACTGATCCCACAGCCCCTCATGTGCAGCCGCAACGACTCCGGCGGATCCAGCTCCATTTCCCGCACAAATGGAGTCGGGAGACGAAGGCGACGGTGCGGCGGCCGGCGCAGCCTGACGAAGAACTCACAAGGGTCATCCCCAACATGGCCCTCCATTGGAGGAGGGACTGCTGGCGGAGGCGAGGCCGGCGCGCCACCCTGTCCTCCTCTTCCCCGAGTGCCCCGGCCTCGCCTACGGCCTCGCCCCCTCCCCCTTCCCCTCATGGCTGGCTCTGCCATCGCAGGTGCAGGAGAAGGAGGGATGCGTTGTCGAGCAGCGACCCTCGCCGCCACCGTTAAAGGACCGGGATTCCCCTCTCTCCATGACGGATGGAAGGGAGGAGCAGAAGCTGAAGAAAGAAGAAGATGGAAGAATGCGGGACGCCATCCCCCCTCCCGCTCTTTATAAAGGAACGGGGTTGGGGCTCGGCCGCGCCGCTCGGCCAATCAAGACGCGGAAGGCGCAGGGAACCGGGACCGACCCGCTGCCCCAGCCCGCAGCGGCCCGGTTTCCCGCCTCCACCATTTGCCACCCCAAGTGCATGGGAGACACGTGGCGGACGTGCAGAACCGAGGGGAAGGGTGAGGCGACCTCTTCCCACCCCGTGATCATGGGGAGTGGACGCCTTAAAGACCGCGCCTCGGCCCCATTCAGTAAATGGGCCGCGCCTCCACGCCTCCCTCCGTTTATGGGGAAGGCGCGAACCGTCCCTTTACTACAACGTGACGCATGCGTGCAGAGCTCAACCCCACGCATGCTGCCCATGTCACGCCCACCTCCCCATGCCGCACCACGCGTGGGAGTCGTGGGAAGCGCAGCGCGCAAAGAATCTTACCACGGTAAAAACCGCCCCACCTGCCCGCGCACCGTTTTTGGGCCTAGCCCAACAACGCGTTGCGCTTATGTGTGGCCCAGGCACGGGGGCTCCTGTCCGTGTACAAAAAGAGGGGTACACTTTTTATACCCCTATAACTGTGCACGGGCAGTCTGAGCCACGGGCACCACCACACCAAGCAAGGCAAGGGAGGTGAGCCAAGGTAAGACCGAAGCTCAAGAGAAGCAGAACGACGCCAAGGCCAAGACCACAAAGAGCAAAGCGGACGAAGCGGATTCCCCTGACAAGATCCTTGCCGGGAAACAGTTCTAGCAACCCCGGCAAGACCCTTGCTGTGGCGACTCGCCCCACACCTACGGAGCAAATCACCCTTGAGTCCACTGCCCCCATGGGGCAAGGATTCGAGAGACATCCCCGTGGTAGCATGCAGATCTTTGTGAAGACATTCAAGATCAGACACGCACTATAGAAGATGATGACCCTTGGCGGGATCCCAGCCGAGGAAGGCCACAAGGCCCCCGGCAAGCACCTTGCCGGGGATGACAGTAGGCGCCTCGGCAAGACCCTTGTCGGGGCCCCGACAAGGCCCTTGCCGAGGACGTCTACAGGCCACCATCAAGCCCACGCCAACCAAACCTCCACCGCCGTTCGCATGCAACTGCCGACCCAACCAGCTGGGCAGGCACCTGCGTGGCGGCATGCAGATCTTCATGGAGACCCACCACTGCGCCACCTCAGCTGCCTGCCTGCCTACATGGCACCACGGGCATCGCTGGCCAGGGCGCGTGTCGACGCGAGGAGGGATGGCGACGGACAGGACAGATCTCTCCCCTTCCCCGATAAAGCAAGGACACCTAAGCAAGACGCATTAAATGCGCCTTGTCATGTAATGCGAGGGATAACCTCGCATCACTGTACCCTTTCCACCTCCTGTGTGCCACTGTGGCAACCCCTTTTTCTATAAAAGGAGGCCCGAGGCGACCAGGAGAAGGATTCGGCTTTTTTGGAGCTCTCCACGCCCCATAGCTAGCTCAAGAACACATATATCCAATCCACCAAAGCAGGAGTAGGGTTTTACGCATCCTCGCGGCCGGAACCTGGATAAACGAACCGTGTGCTATCTGTTTGATCCGCTCTTCTCACGACCCCGCGCCCTACAACCGTAGTAGGGATTCTTGTGATCCCATAGGTGTCGTTCCCACCGACAGAGTCTGACTCAACTTCACACCTTGTAATACAGGCAAGAACCCTTTCTTTGCTTGATCCATTTTGAACTTTTTCAAAACTTTATCAAGGTATGTGCTTTGTGAAAGTCCAATTAAGCGTCTTGATCTATCTCTATAGATCTTGATGCCCAATATATAAGCAGCTTCACCGAGGTCTTTCATTGAAAAACTTTTATTCAAGTATCCTTTTATGCTATCCAGAAATTCTATATCATTTCCAATCAACAATATGTCGTCTACATATAATATCAGAAATGCTACAAAGCTTCCACTCACTTTCTTGTAAATACAGGCTTCTCCAAAAGTCTGTATAAAACCATATGCTTTGATCACACTATCAAAGCGTTTATTCCAACTCCGAGAGGCTTGCACCAGTCCATAAATGGATCGTTGGAGCTTGCACACTTTGTTAGCACCTTTTGGATCGATAAAACCTTCTGGTTGCATCATATACAACTCTTCTTCTAGAAATCCATTGAGGAATGCAGTTTTGACATCCATTTGCCATATTTCATAATCATAAAATGCGGCAATTGCTAACATGATTCGGACAAACTTAAGCATCGCTGCGGGTGACAAAGTCTCATCGTAGTTAACCCCTTGAACTTGTCGAAAACCTTTCGCAACAAGTCGAGCTTTGTAGACAGTAACATTACCATCAGCGTCAGTCTTCTTCTTGAAGATCCATTTATTCTCGATGGCTTGCCGATCATTGGGAAAGTCAACCAAAGTCCATACTTTGTTCTCATACATGGACCCCATCTCAGATTTCATGGCCTCAAGCCATTTTGCAGAATCTGGGCTCATCGTCGCTTCCTCATAGTTCGTAGGTTTGCCATGGTCAAGTAACATGACCTCCAGAATAGGATTACCGTACCACTCTGGTGTGGATCTTACTCTGGTTGACCTACGAGGTTCGGTAGTAACTTGATCTGAAGTTTCATGATCGTTATCATTAGCTTCCTCACTAACTGGTGTAGTCGTCACAGGAACCGGTTTCTGTGATGAACTACTTTCCAATAAGGGAGCAGGTACAGTTACCTCATCAAGTTCTACTTTCCTCCCACTCACTTCTTTCGAGAGAAACTCCTTCTCTAGAAAGGATGCAAATTTAGCAACAAAAATATTGCCTTCAGATCTGTGATAGAAGGTGTACCCAATAGTCTCCTTTGGGTATCCTATGAAGACACATTTCTCCGATTTGGGTTCAAGCTTATCAGGTTGAAGTTTTTTCACATAAGCATCGCAACCCCAAACTTTAAGAAATGACAACTTTGGTTTCTTTCCAAACCACAGTTCATAAGGCGTCGTCTCAACGGATTTTGATGGTGCCCTATTTAACGTGAATGCGGACGTCTCTAAAGCATAACTCCAAAACGATAGCGGTAAATCAGTAAGAGACATCATAGATCGCACCATATCTAGTAAAGTTCAATTAGGACGTTCGGACACACCATTACGTTGTGGTGTTCCGGGTGGCGTGAGTTGCGAAACTATTCCGCATTGTTTCAAATGTAAACCAAACTCATAACTCAATATTCTCCTCCACGATCAGATCATAGAAACTTTATTTTCTTGTTACGATGATTTTCTACTTCACTCTGAAATTCTTTGAACTTTTCAACTGTTCCATACTTATGTTTCATTAAGTAGATATACCCATATCTGCCCAAATCATCTGTGAAGGTGAGAAAACAACGATACCCGCCGCGAGCCTCAATGTTCATTGGACCACATACATCAGTATGTATGATTTCCAACAAATCTTTTGCTCGCTCCATAGTTCCGGAGAACGGTGTTTTAGTCATCTTGCCCATGAGGCATGGTTCGTAAGTACCAAGTGATTCATAATTAAGTGATTCTAGAAGTCCATCAGTATGGAGTTTTTTCATGCGCTTTACACCAATATGACCCAAACGACAGTGCCACAAATAAGTTGCACTATCATTATCAACTCTGCATGTTTTGGCTTCAACATTATGAATATGTGTATCACTACTATCGAGATTCAATAAAAATAGACCACTCTTCAAGGGTGCATGACCATAAAAGATATTACTCATATAAATAGAACAATCATTATTCTCTGATTTAAATGAATAACCGTCTCGCATCAAAAAAGGTCCGGATATAATGTTCATGCTTAACGCTGGCACCAAATAACAATTATTCAGGTCTAAAACTAATCCCGAAGGTAGATGTAGAGGTAGCGTGCCGACCGCGATCACATCGACTTTGGAATCATTTCCCACGCGCATCGTCACCTCGTCCTTAGCCAATCTTCGCTTAATCTGTAGTCGCTATTTCGAGTTGCAAATATTAGCAACAGAACCAGTATCAAATACCCAGGTGCTACTGCGAGCATTAGTAAGGTACACATCAATAACATGTATATCACATGTACCTTTGTTCACCTTGCCATCCTTCTTATCCGCCAAATACTTGGGGCAGTTCCGCTTCCAGTGACCAGTCTGCTTGTAGTAGAAGCACTCAGTCTCAGGCTTAGGTCCAGACTTGGGTTTCTTCTCTTGAGCAGCAACTTGTTTGCCGTTCTTCTTGAAGTTCCCCTTCTTCTTCCCTTTACCTTTTTTCTGGAAACTGCTGGTCTTGTTGACCATCAACACTTCATGCTCTTTTTTGATTTCTACCTCCGCAGCTTTTAGCATTGCGAAGAGCTCAGGAATAGTCTTGTTCATCCCTTGCATATTATAGTTCATCACGAAGCTCGTGTAGCTTGGTGGCAGTGATTGAAGAATTCTTTCAATGACACTATTGATATGTCTCCAATGTATCTATAATTTTTGATTGTTCAATGCTATTATATTACCTGTTTTGGATGTTTATGGGCTTTACTTTACACTTTTATATCATTTTTGGGACTAACCTACTAACCGGAGGCCCAGCCCGTATTGCTGTTTTTTGCCTATTTTAGTGTTTCGAAGAAAAGGAATGTCAAACGGAGTCCAAACGGAATGAAACCTTCGGGAGCGATCTTTTTGGAACAAACGTGATCCAGAGGACTTGGAGTGCAAGTCAAGAAGCAATCGAGGAAGCCACGAGGGTGGAGGGCGCCCCCCCTACTGGCGCCCCCTATCTCGTGGGTCCCTCTCGGGCGTCCACCGACGTACTTCTTCTTCCTATATATACCCATGTACCCCGAAACCATCAGGGGAGCCACTGAAAAACAATTTCCACCACTGTAACCTTCTGTATCCACGAGATCCCATCTTGGAGCCGTTGCCGGCGTTCTGCCGGAGGGGGAATCCACCATGGAGGGCCTCTACACATCAACTCCAAGGCCTCTCCGATGAGTTGTGAGTAGTTTACCACACACCTTCGGGTCCATAGTTATTAGCTAGATGGCTTCTTCTCTCTCTTTGAATCTCAATACCATGTTCTCCTTCCTCTTCTTGGAGATCTATTCGATGTAACTCTTTTTGCGGTGTGTTTGTCGAGATCCGATGAATTGTGGGTTTATGATCAAGTTTATCTATGAGAAATATTTGAATCTCCTCTGAATTCTTTTATGTATGATTGAGTTATCTTTGCAAGTCTCTTCGAATTGTCGGTTTGGTTTGACCTACTAGATTGATCTTTCTTGCCATGGGAGAAGTGCTTAGCTTTGGATTCAATCTTGCGGTGTCCTTTCCCAGTGACAGCAGGGGCAGCAAGGCACGTATTGTATTGTTTCCATCGAGGATAAAAAGATAGGGTTTATATCATATTGCTTGAGTTTATCCCTCTACATCATGTCATCTTTCTTAAAGCGTTACTCTGTTCTTATGAACTTAATACTCTAGATGCATGCTGGATAGCGGTCGATGTGTGGAGTAATAGTAGTAGATGCAGGCAGGAGTCGGTCTACTTGTCACAGACGTGATGCCTATATACATGATCATGCCTAGATAATCTCATAATTATTCGCTTTCTTATCAATTGCTCGACAGTAATTTGTTCACCCACCGTAATACTTATGCTATCTTGAGAGAAGCCTCTAGTGAAACCTATGGCCCCCAGGTCTATCTTTTATCATATAAGCTTTCAATCTACTTTTATTTGCATCTTTACTTTTCCAATCTATATCATAAAATACCAAAAAAATATTTATCTTATCATATTATCTCTATCAGATCTCACTTTCGCAAGCGGCCGTGAAGGGATTGACAACCCCTTTATCGCGTTTGTTGCGAGTTCTTTGTTTGTTTGTGTAGGTGCGTGGGACTTTTGAGGAGCCTCCTACTGTATTGATACCTTGGTTCTCAAAAACTGAGGGAAATACTTACGCTACTGTGCTGCATCACCCTATCCTCTTCAAGGAAAACCAACGCAAGCTCAAGACGTAGCAAGAAGGATTTCTGGCGCCGTTGCCTGGGAGGTCTTCGCTCATGTCAAGACATACCAAGTACCCATCACAAACTCATCTCCCTCGCATTTACATTATTTGCCATTTGCTTCTCGTTTTCGTCTCCACCACTTCACCCTTGCCGTTTTATTCGCCCTCTCTTTCCCAATCTCCTCTCTTTTCCGCTTGCCTTCTTCTTCCTCTCTCTTTCGCTTGCCCTTTTTCTGTTTGCTTGTGTGTTGGATTACTTGTCGCCATGGCGCAAGATAATACCAAATTGTGTGATTTCTCCAATACCAATAATAATGATTTCCTTAGTACTCCAATTGCTCCTCTATATGATGTTGAGTCTTGTGAAATCAATGCTGCTTTGCTGAATCTTGTTATGAAATATCAATTCTCCGGCCTTCCTAGTAAAGATGTCGCTACCCATCTAAACAACTTTGTTGATTTGTGTGAGATGCAAAAGAAAAAATATACGGATAATGATATTGTTAAATTGAAGTTATTCTCGTTTTCACTTAGAGATCATGCTAAAGTTTGGTTTTCATCTTTGCCTAAAAATAGTATTAATTCTTGGAACAAGTGCAAAGATGCTTTTATCTCTAAGTATTTTCCTCCCGCTAAGATCATCTCCCTTAGGAACGATATTATGAATTTTAAACAACTTGATCATGAGCATGTTGCCCAATCTTGGGAAAGAATGAAACCGATGATTCGCAATTGCCCTACTCATGGTTTGAATTTATGGATGATCATACAAAATTTTATGCCAGATTGAATTTTGCTTCTAGAAATCTTTTAGATTCGGCCGCCGGAGGCACGTTTATGGAAATCACCTTAGGAGAAGCTACAAAACTCCTTGATAATATCATGGCTAATTATTCTCAATGGCATACCGAACGATCTACTAGTAAAAAAGTGCATGCTATAGAAGAAATTAATGTTTTGAGTGGAAAGGTGGATGAACTTATGAGATTGTTTGCTACTAAGAGTGCTTCTATTGATCCCAATGATATGCCTTTGTCTACTTTGATTGAGAATAATAATGAATCTATGGATGTAAATTTTGTTGGTAGGAATAATTTTGGCAACAATGCTTATAGAGGAAACTTTAATCCTAGACCGTTCCCTAGTAATTCCTCTAATAATTATGGATATTCTTACAATAATTCTTATAGTAATTTTAATAAGATGTCCTCTGATTTTGAAAATAGTGTGAAAGAATTTATGATCTCTCAAAAGAATTTTAATGCTTTGCTTGAAGAAAAATTGCTTAAAGTTGATGATTTGGCTAGGAACGTTGATAGACTTTCGTTTGATGTTGATTCTTTGAAACTTAGATCTACTCCTCCTAAGCATGATATCAATGAGTCTTTGAAAGCTATGAGAAGTTCCATTGACGAGTGCAAAGAAAGAACCGCTAGATTGCGTGCTAAGAAAGATTGCTTTGTTAAAGCGTGTTCTTCTAGTTTCCATGAAAATAATGATGAAGATCTTAAAGTTATTGATGAAGGAAATATGCCCTAGAGGCAATAATAAAGTTATTATTTATTTCCTTATATCATGATAAATGTTTATTATTCATGCTAGAATTGTATTAACCGGAAACATAATACATGTGTGAATACATAGACAAACAGAGTGTCACTAGTATGCCTCTACTTGACTAGCTTGTTGATCAAAGATGGTTATGTTTCCTAGCCATAGACATGAGTTGTCATTTGATTAACAGGATCACATCATTAGGAGAATGATGTGATTGACATGACCCATTCCGTTAGCTTAGCACCCGATCGTTTAGTATGTTGCTATTGCTTTCTTCATGACTTATACATGTTCCTATGACTATGAGATTATGCAACTCCCGTTTGCCGGAGGAACACTTTGTGTGCTACCAAACGTCACAACGTAACTGGGTGATTATAAAGGAGCTCTACAGGTGTCTCCAAAGGTACATGTTGGGTTGGCATATTTCGAGATTAGGATTTGTCACTCCGATTGTCGGAGAGGTATCTCTGGGCCCTCTCGATAATGCACATCACTTAAGCCTTGCAAGCATTGCAACTAATGAGTTAGTTGCGGGATGATGTATTACGGAACGAGTAAAGAGCTTGTCAGTAACGAGATTGAACTAGGTATTGAGATACCGACGATCGAATCTCGGGCAAGTAACATACCGATGACAAAGGGAACAACGTATGTTGTTATGCGGTCTGACCGATAAAGATCTTCGTAGAATATGTAGGAGCCAATATGGGCATCCAGGTCCCGCTATTGGTTATTGACAAGAGAGGTGTCTCGGTCATGTCTACATAGTTCTCGAACCCGTAGGGTCCGCACGCTTAACGTTCGTTGACGATATAGTACTATGAGTTATGTATGTTGGTGACCAAATGTTGTTCAGAGTTTTGGATGAGATCACGGATATGACGAGGAACTCCGGAATGGTCCGGAAGTAAAGATTAATATGTGGATAGTAGTGTTTGATCTCCGGAAAGGTTCCGGAATCCATCGGAAGGGGTTTCGGATGTTTCCCGAAATGTTTGGGCACGAGAACACTTTATCTGGGCCAAAGGGGAAAGCCCACGAGTTTTTGGAAAGTGCAAAAGGAAGTTTTGCAGAGTCCAGGGGCCAGACGCCAGGGTCCCTGGTGTCTGGGTCCAGACGCCGGGAACCCTGGCGTCTGGCCCTGGAGTCCGAGAAGGACTCTTGCCTTTCGGGTGAAACCGACTTTGTGGAGGCTTTTACTCCAAGTTTCGACCCCAAGGCTCAACATATAAATAGAGGGGTAGGGCTAGCACCCAAGAGAGATCAAGAAACACCAAGCCGTGTGCTGGCAACCCCGTTTCCTCTAGTTTATCCTCCGTCATAGTTTTCGTAGTGCTTAGGCGAAGCCCTGTGAAGATTGTTCTTCACCAACACCGTCACCACGCTGTCGTGCTGCCGGAACTCATCTACTACTTCACCCCTCTTGCTGGATCGAGAAGGCGAGGACGTCACCGAGCCGTACGTGTGCAGAACTCGGAGGTGCCATGCTTTTGGTGCTTGGATCAGTCGGATCGTGAAGACGTACGACTACATCAACTGCGTTGATATAACGCTTCCGCTTTCGGTCTACGAGGGTACGTGGACAACACTCTCCCCTCTCGTTGCTATGTATCACCATGATCTTGCGTGTGCATAGGAATTTTTTTGAACGTTCCGCAACAATTGATGTGTCCCCTATTAAATCTTTGTTTTGCAATATGAATCTTGATAATGATGGGACTTGAAGTGAATCAACTTTGACTAAAAAGTGTTTCGATAAATTGGAGTTTTTAGATCTTGATGCTAAATTTGGTAAAAGTGAGATTGGAGAGGTCAAGACTTTAAATAGCATTGAACTCACTATCTTGGATTTCAAGGATTTTAATTATGATAATTGCTCTTTAGTTGATTGTATTTCCTTGTTGCAATCCGTATTGAATTCTCCTCATGCTTATAGTCGAAATAAAGCCTTTACTAAACATATTGTTAATGCCTTGATGCAATCTTTTGATGAAAAACTCAATTTGGAAGTTTCTATACCTAGAAAACTTAATGATGAGTGGGAACCTACTATGAAGATTAAAGATTATGAGTGTTTTGCTTTATGTGATTTGGGTGCTAGTGTTTCCACAATTCCGAAAACTTTATGTGATATTCTAGGTTTCCATGATCTTGATGATTGCTCTTTAAATTTGCACCTTGTGGATTCCACCATTAAAAAGCCAATGGGAAGAATCAATGATGTCCTCATTGTTGCAAATAGAAATTTGGTGCCCGTGGATTTTATCGTTCTTGATATAGATTGCAATCTTTCTTGTCCTATTATTCTTGGTAGACCTTTCCTTAGAACTATTGGCGCGATTATTGATATGAAGGAAGGGAATATTAGATTCTAATTTCCATTGAAGAAAGGCATGGAGCACTTTCCAAAAAATAAAATTAAATTACCTTATGAATCTATCGTGTGAGCTACTTATGAATCAAGTGTCAAAGATGGCACAACTTAGATCTATCTTCACTTTTATGCCTAGCTAGGGGCGTTAAACGATAGCGCTAGTTGGGAGGCAACCCAATTTTCTTTGTGTTTTTTTTGTTTTTGTTCCTGTTTAGTAATAAAAGTTGCATCTAATTTCTTGTAGCGACCCGACCCGAATGGATCAAGTCTCTGTGCTTAAGTGTCATCCCTGGATCGGTATGCTGACACACACAGTACTCGAAGGATTTATAACAGAGGTAAATCACATGTATAAAGTAACGTAAATACTATTACCTCAATCCATATAGCGGAAGTAACAAGGTTGTGGATTCCCATCAACACCAACGGCAAAGTTGAGTGTAGAAATCGTAACCCTAACGTATCACTTACTCGTCGTAAGATAATCCTGCAACATGAGACGTTGCAGCCACAAAGGGTCAGTACATTGAATGTACTGGCAAATTCACATTGCGGAGCAATGCTGAAATATGGCTATCACTACATGCATATTTGCCTGGTGGAAAAGCTCTATGGTTACAGTTTTGCGTAAAGCCAATTTTTCCCTACTGCAAAGGAATAAATCTTATTTAACTATCATGGTGGTTGTTAAACATTGAGAATGGTTGACAGCATTCTCAATCCCAATTAAGCATCATCATTAAAACCCAACAATTATTTAAGTAACGTGATGAGATCAACAGGATAATCCAAGAACTAGATACTCAAGACGTCCATAACCGGGGACACCGCTAATCATGATTATTTTATACACTCTGCAGAGGTTTGCGCACTTTTCCCCACAAGACTCGATCGCCTCCGTTGGATTTCTCGCACTACCAGGTGTTTGAGAAACGGATGACCGAGACATAGTCTTTCAGAAGCGCTAGCACCTTACGATGTGATAGACCGTACCAACCTACATCCCCTACATCTGCTAGTCTAACACTGTAAGAGTTCGCACGACTTAGTCAACTATGCCAGAGCCCATAATGGCTTGTGGCTGCACACGGAAGTTTCTAGCATGAAAAATCTCATGATTCCTTTGAGCCTGGGTGGCGGTCCATAAAAAAACAGGCAATCCTGGTCTACCCAGGTGCCTAGACAGGCAATCCTGGAATACCCAGGTGCCTCAATCCACCCAGATGTGTGTTTAAGTTGCCACCTTAAGTAAACCGTTAATTAACAATCTCACATCTGTCATGGATACTCTCAAAACCCAATCCACATCTACGAGCATAGCATGGCAAAGTAAGCATAACGTAATAGTAACTCCCAAGGGTTTGATAATAAACAGGTAATTGGTACTACCTCAACTACTTCCCATCCCACAATTTAATTAGATCCTAATCATAAAATGTTTGAGGATTGATCTAATGCAATAAAAACTGGGTATGAAAGAGGTATGATCAAAGTGTGAACTTGCCTGCAATGTTGATGAAGATGATTCGCACTCATAACTCTTGATAGTTCTACTCGTCACACTCCGTTCAATCTATCGTGAGCAAGCAATATTAACCACACATAAGCAATCACTCAGAAGAACGGGAAGAACGAAGAAGACAGTTCAGAAAACATCAAAACCAAGAAAATAACTCTTGCAACATAAAACAATTTCTAACAGTACCAAAATTATGTGAATTTGGCCTTATCAGAAAGTTTAGGTCAAGAGTTTTAATTTGCAAAAAGAATCAACTCAAACGGAACTACGAAACTCAAGTTACGATCAAACAAAGTTCAAATACAAATCTGTTTGAATACAAATTTTAAAAACTTTCAAAAACATATTTAAGTTGTTTTACTGGATAGATGGGATCATAACAAAGAAGTGGGCGTTGGTTTCATCTAATTTGGATGAACGAGTAAAAAGTTATAGCTATTTGAAAAATCAAGGCCAAACTGTTTTACGGAAGAAAAATAGCTACGGCTAAAAAAAATTTAGGTCTAATGTATAAATACAGGGACTAATTGGTAATCTAATTATTGTAACGTATGAGTCTAGAAAATAATAAACTACGGAGATATAAAAAAACGAAGAAAGATACCTTTATAAGGCAGAGAAAAGATGACTTCGGAAAGAGAGACAATTTTCAAAAGTCACGCCGAAGAGAAGAAAAATATTTTTCTTAAATGAATCTAGTCAAACCAAAATATTGATTTAACCCGAATCAGATGATTCTGGAGGCTCTATAGGTCTATATTTATAGGTGGAAAAAAGGTTTAGGGGTCAAAAGCTAAGCAATATAGGACTAAACATAGACGTAATTTAACGAAACAGAGGAGAAAAAGGCTAACGCCTCGTACGGGCCCTAAAGGCCTCGGCCGGCCGCGCGCGTACACGGAAGTTTTTTTTTAAACAAAAATTGGCCTAAGTAAAAAAAATGAAAAAGGCTGGCTGGGCCTAGCCCATTTAAGAGAGAAAAAACAATGGGGCGCCAGAAGCTACTGTACTGCGCATGTAGGCGATAAATAAATATGGGTTGCACGTACAGTTTTTTTAAAATAGAAACAGAAGGAAAACCGAAATAACGAAAATAAACGTAAACTTAATAGGCATATTATATATCAAAATTTTTAGAAAAAGATTTTCCACAAGCTGAACATTTGCCTAGCATTAAATAAAATTTACACAAATTCAGATAATTCAAAGAGTGCTACTGGTCTAATAAAATCCAATAAAAATCATTATAAAAATACCAAAATTAATTCAAATTTATTTCTCTCCAATTTTATGATGTAGGGAATCATGTTACCCTATTTTCCGTATATTTTATTTTTGGAGAAAAATAATTTGAAAAAAACCGAAATAACTCCAAATTGAAAATAATTTCAAAATTATTTTAAATTTTGATCCTTTGAAACTCCCAACTCATATTTCATATAATTTGAAGAAGTCATTTTATCTTCTCTCATAAAAATCATTGAGCTGCATGAAGTTTATGAATTGAAATATTTCCAAATGAAATTCAAATATTTTCAAATACCCTTTCATTTAATTAAATGGAAGAAGTCATATCATCTTCGCTCAAGGGTTTTGTATTTGAAAAGAATTTGAATTCATGGTGATCAGAATGCAAAAATGAAAGTTTGGGAAAGTCCTTTTATTCCCTCTCATTTAAGTTTCAAGAAGTTTCGAATTTCACTCAATTTCACTCAATCAATAAAAAGTCAAACAAATCGATCTGTTTAATATAACATTCCAAAATTTAGAATTTTGGGATGTTACAAACCTACCACCCTTAAAATGAATCTCGTCCTCGAGATTCAGAGAGGCTAGCAAGAAAATAGGTTAGGTTTGGGGTTCTCAAAATCCATCGATCATCACAAGGGGTGTGGGGTGCTACCACCCTTAGAAACATGGTTACGGTTCCATCAAAACTCATATACTCCATCCTTCTTGTTGACAGGGTCGGTCTTCTCAGATTCTCGGGAAAATTCCATCTCTGGGCTCTTCCGGTAGTGGCATAAACTTTTCCTCAATTCCCATGTCCTTTCTTCTTGGTAAGGTTCTTCCATTACTGGGTCTTCTTAGCTGACGGGTCTGGCGCCAATGCTAAACCACTATCGATATCTCATGGCGGTCATCCAATTATGGTTTCTCCTGCAGGAAATGGGTTTGGGTTGAACCTCACTGTATGTCCTACGGTTGGCAACAACTGCCTTGTACAAGGGAAAATACATATACCATTCTACGGTTTAAGCAAGGTTTAATATCGTCGTCTCTCTACTATAGGTAAGTCACTCAGATTTACCATCCCAAATAGCAAGGAGAATAATAAGAGTAAGTCGGTATGGTGATCAATCCATCCCGCACCCAAATCATTACCTTGTATACGATTTAGCGAATCTCGCATTCTAACACTCGGTCATCCTCACAAGCATTGCAGAATTTCTCTTGTCGACGAACCAAGTTCGGATAAATCCATGGATTCTGCAAGCCAGACAAACATCTATCGTTCCTTCACAACTCTCAGGTTTTGCGTTACACCTATAAAATTGTCTGTCGGTAAAATCATAACTTCTTCCAGGGTTTTTCCTTCAGCAAGAGTGTGCTTGCTTCTTGGCAGGTCCTGGGGCCTGTGGGTTATGGCCCATCTCATCACTTGTAAACCTTGAACTCATCCTCGGGGCAACTGATCGATATTCTAACATCCAACCTCCAACTTCCTAGCATACTTAAAATCCATCCAATTGTATTGTCCTTCTTTCTTCTATTGGCACCAAACTAGGACATGCTTACTCAGACTCATCATGGAATTTCCATTTATCCATATTTCCAACATCATACCTCCTTTATATCCAATAGTACTTCATCCCTTCATATTCTTGGGGTATCCCACATACCGAGATAAAATTTTATACTTATGAAGTCCATACTCCACTTCATGGAACATCATTATCCTTTCCAGGGTCAAGCATCCTTACAGGGGAATGTTGGCCATCCCTGCATGGCACTTCTTCAACTGGGAAACATGAGACACATCATGAACTCCTGACAGTCCTTCGGGTAACTCGAACTTGTAGGCCACTTCTCCCATACGCTCCAAAACTCGGTATGGTCCTATAAATCTCGGGGCTAACTTTCCCTTAACTCCAATTGTTTAACTCCTCGCAGAGGGGACACACGAAGACATGCTCTGTCTCCAATTTCATAGGCTACCTCCTTGCGTTTTTGAGTATGCATAGCTCTTCTACCTGGACTGAGCTACCTTCAGTCTATCTTGAATCAACTTAACATTCTCTTCTGACTCCTTGATCACATTTGGTCCAAACAACTGACGGTCTCCAACTTCATCCCACATCAACGGTGTCTGGCTCCTTCTCCTTCATCCCACATCTCGCCTTAACATTCTCTTGGACTGAGCTACCTTCAGTCTCTCTTCAACGTCGCCAAACTCTTCAAGTCTTGTTCATGTCTCCGATGGCTTCTTCCGATCGTGCTTGACCTTCTCAAGTTCTTTTGCCAGATCATCTCTATTGACGCAAAGTCTCTCGTGGCGTCCTTCAATATTTCTGGAGTTGCATTCCAAACTTCTGGGTTTCATCAACCTCGACATGGACCATGATCCTAATGTCCTTCAGTTCCTGACGAATCTTTGATGTCTCAAGGTTTTGCTCCTCTAGCTTGGCTACTTTCAGCTTGTGAGTCCTGAGTTCTTCACGAAACGCTTCATTATCAAATACTGCTTCTTGTAGGTCCATCTTAACTTCTTGATGTAACAATCCAGATCCTGGCGATACACCAGCTAAGGTTAAAACTTCATCTTGCTGATAGGTGCTCCATCAACCTCGACGGTGACAATAGCATAAGTGGGCGATAACATCATGGATAGCCGTGTTTCTGCTCTTGTCATTTCCATGAGCTATCTCTCCATAGTGGATATCTCCTGCCTTAGGGTTTTCCTTGACAAAAACTTTGAGTTCTAAAGCTCCATGTTCCGGTCCTTCTCCGACACACCTTTGAAAGCACAAGTGCTCTCCAGGTGGTTTTGGTAATTAATGTCAACATATCTCTTGTTGGACTAATACTTTTATCTAGTATATTTCAGATAAGTTCAACAATGGAGTGGCATGGCATGGATGGTGAAAGTGGAACCCTCAAGATGCTAAGGACAAAGGATTGGCTAAAGCTTCAAGCTCAAGACTCTTCATTTTACACTTTTAGTGATCCAAGATCACATTGAGTCCATAGGAAAAGCCAATGCTATCAAGGAGGGATGAGGTGTTGCTTAATGAGCCTTTTGCTCCATGTGCTTGATGATATGCTCCAAAACCCTCAGCTACTTTCCCACTTCCACATATGACCTAAACCCAAAGTCAAACTCGGACCTACCGATTCTTTCTATCCGGCGCCACCGAGTTTCACATGTCATAAGCCATTGCCAAACCCTAGCAAATCGGTTCTACCGATAGGGATCTCGGTCTCACCGAGATGGGATTGCAATCTCACTGTGTATGTCCATTGTCAAAATCGGTCTCACCGAGTTTAGGCAATCGGTACTACCGAGATTACAATGTAAACTCTCTGGTTAACTCATTACCAAAATCGGTCTCGCCGAGTTTAGTAATCGGTCCCACCGAGTTTGCCTGACCAACTCTCTGGTTAGCTTATTACCAAAATCGGTCTCACCGAGTTTGTGTAATCGGTCTCACCGAGATTACGTTATGCCCTAACCCTAACCATATCGGTCCTACCGAGTTGCATGTCAGTCCCACCGAAAATCTCTAACGGTCACTAGGTTTACTATGTCGGTCCGACCGAGTTTGTTGATTCGGTCCCACCGAGATTGGTAAATTGTGTGTAACGGTTGGATTTTGTGTGGAGGCTATATATACCCCTCCACCTCCTCTTCATTTGTGGAGAGAGCCATCAGAACACATCTACACTTCCAACTCATATTTGCTGAGAGAGAACTTCCTACCCTTGTGTTGAGGCCAATATATTCCATTCCTACCATATGAATCTTGATCTCTAGCCTTTCCCAAGTTGCTTTCCACTCAAATCTTCTTTCCACCAAATCCAAATCCTATGAGAGAGAGTTGAGTGTTGGGAAGACTATCATTTGAAGCACAAGAGCAAGGAGTTCATCATCAACACACCATTTGTTACTTCTTGGAGAGTGGTGTCTCCTAGATTGGCTAGGTGTCACTTGGGAGCCTCCGACAAGATTGTGGAGTTGAACCAAGGAGTTTGTAAGGGCAAGGAGATCGCCTACTTCGTGAAGATCTACCGCTAGTGAGGCAAGTCCTTCGTGGGCGATGACCATGGTGGGATAGACAAGGTTGCTTCTTCATGGACCCTTCGTGGGTGGAGCCCTCCGTGGACTCGCGCAACCGTTACCCTTCGTGGGTTGAAGTCTCCATCAACGTGGATGTAGGATAGCACCACCTATCCGAACCATGGGAAAAACATCCGTGTCTCCAATTGCGTTTGAATTCTCCAAACCCTTCCCTTTACATTCTTGCAAGTTGCATGCTTTACATTCCGCTGCTATATACTCTTTGCATGCTTGCTTGATATGTATTGTGTATGTTGAAATTGTGCCTAAAACTCCACTCAAGCCGAAAAAGTTTAAAAACTGCAACTTTAGCACTAAGTGTCTAATCACCCCCCTCTAGACACACTTACTTCTAGATCCTACAACCTTGATCTCGGGAATTGACAACTTCCATAGTCTGCCAAGTTCCATCGGGATAGCCTTCCTAGGTCATACCAATGTAGAAATTCTTCAGAGCCTTCAAATCTCCTAGTCTTCAGAGTCTTCGACCACTGTAGTTACCATTATCATAATGTATGGTAAAATCTCCTTCATTCCATAGTGGTCGTGGTTGTCCGATATCTTGTACTTCTTGGAGTGGTCTCATCCGTCGAATCTTCGAGTGGTCAAAAAGGGGAAAGGGATATGGTCTCACTAAAAGGGAATATTTGAATAAGCTCAGAAGAGAAGAGAGGTAAAAGATCTTTTTGAAAATGAAGTTGTAGAGAAAACCCTTCCTATGGGCTTGTCAGTTTCTAGGGTCACGTCCTACAGTCAACATGTGCTCTGATACTATCTTGTAGCGACCCGACCCGAATGGATCAAGTCTCTGTGCTTAAGTGTCATCCCTGGATCGGTATGCTGACACACACAGTACTTGAAGGATTTATAATGGAGGTAAATCACATGTATAAAGTAATGTAAATACTATTACCTCAATCCATATAGCGGAAGTAACAAGGTTGTGGATTCCCATCAACACCAACGGCAAAGTTGAGTGTAGAAATCATAACCCTAACGTATCACTTACTCGTCGTAAGATAATCCTGCAACATAAGACGTTGCAGCCACAAAGGGTCAGTACATTGAATGTACTGGCAAATTCACACTGTGGAGCAATGCTGAAATATGGCTATCACTACATGCATATTTGGCTGGTGAAAAAGCTCTATGGTTATAGTTTTGCGTAAAGCCAATTTTTTCTTACTGCAAAGGAATAAATTTTATTTAACTATCATGGTGATTGTTAAACATTGAGAATGGTTGACAGCATTCTCAATCCCAATTAAGCATCATCATTAAAACCCAACAATTATTTAAGTAACGTGATGAGATCAACAGGATAATCCAAGAACTAGATACTCAAGACGTCCATAACCGGGGACACGGCTAATCATGATTAGTTTGTACACTCTGCAGAGGTTTGCGCACTTTTCCCCACAAGACTCGATCGCCTCCGTTGGATTTCTCGCACTACCAGGTGTTTGAGAAACGGATGACCGAGACAGTCTTTCAGAAGCGCTAGCACCTTACGATGTGATAGACCGTACCAACCTACATCCCCTACATCTGCTAGTCTAACACTGTAAGAGTTCGCACGACTTAGTCAACTATGCCAGAGCCCATAATGGCTTGTGGCTGCACACGGAAGTTTCTAGCATGAAAAATCTCATGATTCCTTTGAGCCTGGGTGGCGGTCCATAAAAAAACAGGCAATCCTGGTCTACCCAGGTGCCTAGACAGGCAATCCTGGAATACCCAGGTGCCTCAATCCACCCAGATGTGTGTTTAAGTTGCCACCTTAAGTAAACCGTTAATTAACAATCTCACATCTGTCATTGATACTCTCAAAACCCAATCCACATCTACGAGCATAGCATGGCAAAGTAAGCATAACGTAATAGTAACTCCCAAGGGTTTGATAATAAACAGGTAATTGGTACTACCTCAACTACTTCCCATCCCACAATTTAATTAGATCCTAATCATAAAATGTTTGAGGATTGATCTAATGCAATAAAAACTGGGTATGAAAGAGGTATGATCAAAGTGTGAACTTGCCTGCAATGTTGATGAAGATGATTCGCACTCATAACTCTTGATAGTTCTACTCGTCACACTTCGTTCAATCTATCGTGAGCAAGCAATATTAACCACACATAAGCAATCACTCAGAAGAACGGGAAGAACGAAGAAGACAGTTCAGAAAACATCAAAACCAAGAAAATAACTCTTGCAACATAAAACAATTTCTAACAGTACCAAAATTATGTGAATTTGGCCTTATCAGAAAGTTTAGGTCAAGAGTTTTAATTTGCAAAAAGAATCAACTCAAACGGAACTACGAAACTCAAGTTACGATCAAACGAAGTTCAAATACAAATCTGTTTGAATACAAATTTTAAAAACTTTCAAAAACATATTTAAGTTGTTTTACTGGATAGATGGGATCATAACGAAGAAGTGGGCGTTGGTTTCATCTAATTTGGATGAACGAGTAAAAAGTTATAGCTATTTGAAAAATCAAGGCCAAGCTGTTTTACGGAAGAAAAATAGCTACGGCTAAAAAAAATTTAGGTCTAATGTATAAATACAGGGACTAATTGGTAATCTAATTATTGTAACGTACGAGTCTAGAAAATAATAAACTACGGAGGTATAAAAAAATGAAGAAAGGTACCTTTATAAGGCAGAGAAAAGATGACTTCGGAAAGAGAGACAATTTTCAAAAGTCGCGCCGGAGAGGAGAAAAATATTTTTCTTAAATGAATCTAATCAACCAAAATATTGATTTAACCCGAATCAGATGATTCTGAAGGCTCTATAGGTCTATATTTATAGGTGGAAAAAAGGTTTAGCGGTCAAAGGCTAAGCAATGTGAGACTAAACGTAGACGTAATTTAACGAAACAGAGGAGAAAAAGGCTAACGCCTCATACGGGCCCTCGGCCGGCCACGCGCGTACACGGGCTGAAGTTTTTTTTAAAAAAAATCGGCCTAAGTAAAAAAAATGAAAAAGGCTGGCTGGGCCTGGCTCATTTAAGAGAGAAAAAAAACAATGGGGCGCCAGAAGCTACTATACTGCGCATGTAGGCGATAAATAAATATGGGTTACACGTACAGTTTTTTTTAAATAGAAAACAAAAGAAAAACCGAAATAACGAAAATAAACGTAAACTTAATAGGCATATTATATATCAAAATTTTCAGAAAAATATTTTCCACAAGCTGAACATTTGCCTAGCATTAAATAAAATTTACACAAATTCAGATAATTCAAAGAGTGCTACTGGTCTAATAAAATCCAATAAAAATCATTATAAAAATACCAAAATTAATTCAAATTTATTTCTCTCCAATTTTATGATGTAGAGAATCATGTTACCCTATTTTCCGTATATTTTATTTTTGGAGAAAAATAATTTGAAAAAAACCCAAATAACTCCAAATTGAAAATAATTTCAAAATGATTTTAAATTTTGATCCTTTGAAACTCCCAACTCATATTTCATATAATTTGAAGAAGTCATTTTATCTTCTCTCATGAAAATCATTGAGCTGCATGAAGTTTATGAATTGAAATATTTCCAAATAAATTCAAATATTTTCAAATACCCTTTCATTTAATTAAATGGACGAAGTCATATCATCTTCGCTCAAGGGTTTTGTATTTGAAAAGAATTTGAATTCATGGTGATCAGAATGCAAAAATGAAAGTTTGGGAAAGTCCTTTTATTCCCTCTCATTTAAGTTTCAAGAAGTTTCGAATTTCACTCAATTTCACTCAATCAATCAAACAGTCAAACAAATCGATCTGTTTAATATAACATTCCAAAATTTAGAATTTTGGGATGTTACATTTCTGTTTAGATGTGTTTTCATGTTTTATTTAGTCTTTGTGCCAAGTAGAACCTATAGGATAACCCATGGTATGAGTTAATTTGATTCTGCTGAAAAACAGAAACTTTGCGCTCATGAGAAAAAATTCAATAAATCACAGAAACGTGATTTTGCGTTAATTCTTTTTGCCGTAGATCAATAGACAAATTGCCCAGGACGTCCTATTTTGGTAGGATTTTTGGAGTTCCAGAAGTAACCGAAAGTTACAGATTGCTACAGACTGTTCTGTTTTTGACAGATTCTGCCTTTCGTGTGTTGTTTGCTTATTTTGATGCATATATGGCTAGTATGTAAGGGTATGAACCATAGAGAACTTGGAATACGGTAGTTTTAACACCAATATAAATAAAAAATTGAGTTCATTACAGTACCTTATGTGGTGGTTTTTCTTTCTTGCACTAACGGAGCTTATGAGCTTTCCTGTTGAGTTTTGTGTTGTGAAGTTTTCAAGTTTTTGGGTAAAGATTTGATGGACTATGGAATAAGGAGTGGCAATAGCCTAAGCTTGGGGATGCCCATGGCACCCCAAGATATTCAAGAATAGCCAAAAGCCTAAGCTTGGGGATGCCCCGGGAAGGCATCCCCTCTTTCGTCTTCGTTCATTGGTAACTTTACTTGGAGCTATATTTTTATTCGCCACATGATATGTGTTTTGCTATTAGTATTTGCTTTTTAGTCTACCACAATCATCCTTACTATAGACACCTTTTGGGAGAAGCCCGCTTGATTGGAATTTATTAGAATACTCTATGTGCTTCACTTATATCTTTTGAGCTAGATAATTTTTGCTCTAGTGCTTCACTTATATCTTTTAGAGCACTGCGGTGGTTTAATTTTGAAGAAATTGTTAATCTCTCATGCTTCACTTATATTATTTTGAGGGTCTCTTAGAACAGCATGGTATTTGCTATGGTTATAAAATTGGTCCTAGAAGGGTATGCATCCAAGTTGGGTATAATAAAAACTATCATAGGAAGTGAATTGGATGCTATGATCAATTTGATACTTGATAATTGTTTTGAGATATAGAGGTGGTGATATTAGAGTCATGCTAGTTGGGTAATTGTGAATTTAAAGAATACTTGTGTTGAAGTTTGTGATTCCCGTAGCATGCACGTATGGTGAACCGCTTTGTGATGAAGTTGGAGCACAATTTTATTTATTTATTGTCTTCCTTATGAGTGGCGGTCGGGGACGAGCGATGGTCTTTTCCTACCAATCTATCCCCCTAGGAGCATGCGCATAGTACTTTGTTTTCTATGGCTTGTAGACTTTTGCAATAATTATATGAGTTTTTTATGACTAATGTTGAGTCCATGGATTATACGCACTCTCACCCTTCCACCATTGCTAGCCTCTCTTGTGCCGCGCAACTTTCGTCGGTATCATACACCCACCATATACCTTCCTCAAAACAGCCACCATACCTACCTATTATGGCATTTCCATAGCCATTCCGAGATATATTGCCATGTAACTTTCCACCATTCCGCTTATTATGACACGCATCATCATTGTCATATTACTCTTTGCATGATCATGTAGTTGACATCGTATTTGTGGCAAAGCCACCTCATAATTTTTCATACATGTCACTCTTGATTCATTGCATATCTCGGTACACCGCCGGAGGCATCTATATAGAGTCATATCTTGTTCTAAGTATCGAGTTGTAATCTTGAGTTGTAAATAAATAAAAGTGTGATGATCTTCATTATTAGAGCATTGTCCCGGTGAGAAAAGGATGATGAAGACTATGATTCCCCCACAAGTCAGGATGAGACTTCGGACTTTATAAAAATAAAAGAGGCCAAAGAAGCCCACGAAAAAAGAGGCCAAAGAAGCCCACCAAAAAGAAAAAAGAAAAAAAGAGAAAAAAAGAAAAAATAATAATGAGAGAAAAAGAGAGAAGGGACAATGCTACTATCTCCTTTTCCACACTTGTGCTTCAAAATAGCACCATGTTCTTCATGATAGAGAGTCTCCTATGTTGTCACTTTCATATACCAGTGGGAATTTTTCATTATAGAACTTGGCTTGTATATTCCAATGATGGGCTTCCTCAAAATGCCCTAGGTCTTCGTGAGCAAGCAAGTTGGATGCACACCCACTTAGTTTCTTTTGTTGAGCTTTCATACATTTATAGCTCTAGTGCATCCGTTGCATGGCAATCCCTACTCACTAACATTGATATCTATTAATGGGCATCTCCATAGCCCGTTGATACGCCTAGTTGATGTGAGACTATCTTCTCCTTTTTGTCTTCTCCACAACCACCTTTCTATTCCACATATAGTGCTATGTCCATGGCTCACGCTCATGTATTGCGTGAAAAATGAAAAAGTTTGAGATTACTAAAGTATGAAACAATTGCTTGGCTTGTCATCGGGGTTGTGCATGATTAAATACTTTGTGTGATGAAGATAGAGCAACAACCAGACTATATGATTTTGTAGGGATAACTTTCTTTAGCCATGTTATTTTGAGAAGACATGATTGCTTTGATTAGTTTGCTTGAAGTATTACTATTCCTTATGTCAATATGAACTTTTATTTTGAATCATTTGGATATGAACATTCATGCCACAATAAAAAGAAATACATTGAGAATTATGCTAGGTAGCATTCCACATCAAAAAATTTGTTTTTATCATTTACCTACTCAAGGACGAGCAGGAATTAAGCTTGGGGATGCTTGATACGTCTGCAACGTATCTATAATTTTTTATTGTTCCATGCTATTATATTACCTGTTTTGGATGTTTATGGGCTTTACTTTACACTTTTATATCATTTTTGGGACTAACATACTAACTGGAAGCCTAGCCCGTATTGCTGTTTTTTTGCCTATTTCAGTGTTTCAAAGAAAAGGAATATCAAACGGAGTCCAGACGGAATGAAACCTTCGGGAGCGATCTTTTTGGAACAAACGTGATCCAGAGGACTTGGAGTGCAAGTCAAGAAGCAATCGAGGAAGCCACGAGGGTGGAGGGCGCCCCCCCCCTACTGGGCGCCCCCTATCTCGTGGGCCTCTCGTGCGTCCGCCGACGTACTTCTTCCTCCTATATATACCCATGTACCCCGAAACCATCAGGGGAGCCACCGAAAAACAATTTCCACCACCGTAACCTTTTGTATCCATGAGATCCCATCTTGGAGCCGTCGCCGGCATTCTGCCGGAGGGGGAATCCACCACGGAGGGTCTCTACATCAACTCCAAGGCCTCTCCGATGAGTTGTGAGTAGTTTACCACAGACCTTCGGGTCCATAGTTATTAGCTAGATGGCTTCTTCTCTCTCTTTGAATCTCAATACCATGTTCTCCTTCCTCTTCTTGGAGATCTATTCGATGTAACTCTTTTTGCGGTGTGTTTGTCGAGATCCGATGAATTGTGGGTTTATGATCAAGTTTATCTATGACAAATATCTGAATATCCTCTGAATTCTTTTATGTATGATTGAGTTATCTTTGCAGGTCTCTTTGAATTATCAGTTTGGTTTGGCCTACTAGATTGATCTTTCTTGCCATGGGAGAAGTGCTTAGCTTTGGGTTCAATCTTGTGGTGTCCTTTCCCAGTGACAGCAGGGGCAGCAAGGCATGCATTGTATTGTTGCCATCAAGGATAAAAAGATGGGGTTTATATCATATTGCTTGAGTTTATCCCTCTACATCATGTCATCTTTCTTAAAGCGTTACTTTGTTCTTATGAACTTAATACTCTAGATGCATGCTGGATAGCGGTCGATGTGTGGAGTAATAGTAGTAGATGCAGGCAGGAGCCGGTCTACTTGTCACGAACGTGATGCCTATATACATGATCATGCCTAGATAATCTCATAATTATTCGCTTTTTTATCAATTGCTCAACAGTAATTTGTTCACCCACCGTAATACTTATGCTATCTTGAGAGAAGCCTCTAGTGAAATCTATGGCCCCCGGGTCTATCTTTTATCATATAAGCTTTCAATCTACTTTTATTTGCATCTTTACTTTTCCAATCTATATCATAAAATACCAAAAATATATTTATCTTATCATATTATCTCTATCAGATCTCACTTTCGCAAGTGGCCATGAAGGGATTGACAACCCCTTTATCTCGTTGGTTGTGAGTTCTTTGTTTGTTTGTGTAGGTGCGTGGGACTTTTGAGGAGCCTCCTACTTGATTGATACCTTGGTTCTCAGTGCTGCATCACCCTTTCCTCTTCAAGGAAAACCAACACAAGCTCAAGACGTAGCAACTATCATCAGGAAGATTAACTCCCAGTTGAATCAAGTGATTATTATACCCAGCCATTTTGAGTATATGTTCACTGACAGAACTATTCTCTTCCATCTTCAGCTATAGAACTTATTGGAGACTTCATATCTCTCAATCCGGGCATTTGCTTGAAATATTAACTTCAACTCCTGGAACATCTCATATGCTCCATGATGTTCAAAACGTCGTTGAAGTCCCGGTTCTAAGCCGTAAAGCATGGCACACTGAACTATCGAGTAATCATCAGCTTTGTTGTGCCAGACGTTCTTAACGTCGTCAGTTGCATCTGCAGCAGGCCTGGCACCCAGCGGTGCTTCCAGGACGTAATTCTTCTGTGCAGCAATGAGGATAATCTCAAGTTACAGGCCCAGTCCGTGTAATTGCTACCATCTTTCAACTTAGCTTTCTCAAGGAACGCATTAAAATTCAACGGAACAATAGCACGAGCCATCTATCTAGAACAAACATAGACAAGCAAAATACTATCAGGTACTAAGTTCATGATAAACTTAAGTTCAATTAATCATATTGCTTAAGAACTCTCACTTAGATAGACATCCCTCTAATCATCTAAGTGATCACGTGATCCAAATCAACTAAACCATGTCCGATCATCACGTGAGATGGAGTAGTTTTCAATGGTGAACATCACTATGTTGATCATATCTACTATATGATTCACGCTCGACCTTTCGGTGTCAGTGTTTTGAGGCCATATCTGTATATGCTAGGCTCGTCAAGTTTAACCTGAGTATTCCGCGTGTGCAACTGTTTTGCAACCGTTGTATTTGAACGTAGAGCCTATCACACCCGATCATCACATGGTGTCTCAGCACGAAGAACTTTCGCAATGGTGCATACTCAGGGAGAACACTTATACCATGAAATTTAGTGAGAGATCATCTTATAATGCTACCGTCAATCAAAGAAAAATAAGATGCGTAAAGGATAAACATCACATGCAATCAATATAAGTGATATGATATGGCCATCATCATCTTGTGCTTGTGATCTCCATCTCCGAAGCACCGTCATGATCACCATCGTCACCGGTGCGACACCTTGATCTCCATCGTAGCATCGTTGTCGTTTCACCACCTATTGCTTCTACGACTATCGCTGCCGCTTAGTGATAAAGTAAAGCAATTACAGGGCGATTGCATTGCATATAATAAAGCGACAACTATATGGCTCCTGCCAGTTGCCGATAACTTGGTTACAAAACATGATCATCGCATACAATAAAATATAGCATCACGTTTTGACCATATCACATCACAACATGCCCTGCAAAAACAAGTTAGACGTCATCTACTTTGTTGTTGCAAGTTTTACGTGGCTGCTACGGGCTGAGCAAGAACCGTTCTTACCTACGCACCAAAACCACAACGATAGTTCGTCAAGTTAGTGATGTTTTAACCTTCTCAAGGACCTGGCGTAGCCACACTCAGTTCAACTAAAGTTGGAGAAACTGACACCCGCCAGCCACCTGTGTGCAAAGCACGTCGGTAGAACCAGTCTCGCGTAAGCGTACGCATAATGTCGGCCTGGGCCGCTTCATCCAACAATACCGTCGAACCAAAGTATGACATGCTGGTAAGCAGTATGACTTGTATCGCCCACAACTCACTTGTGTTATACTCGTGCATATAACATCTACGCATAAAACCGGGCTCGGATGCCACTGTTAGGGAACATAGTAATTTCAAAAAAATTCCTAGTACACGCAAGATCATGGTGATGCATGGCAATGAGAGGGGAGAGTGTTGTCCACGTACCCACGTAGATCGAAAGCGGAAGCGTTAGCACAACGCGGTTGATGTAGCCGTACGTCTTCACGGTCCGACCGATCAAGTACCGAACGCACGACACCTCCGAGTTCAGCACACGTTCAGCTCGATGACGTCCCTTGAACTCCGATCCAGCCGAGCTTTGACGGAGAGTTCCGTCAGCACGATGGCGTGGTGATGATGATGATGTTCTACCGACGCAGGGCTTCGCCTAAGCACCGCTACGATATTATTGAGATGGATTATGGTGGAGGGGGCACCGCACACGGCTAAGAGATCCAAGGGATCATTTGTTGTGTCTAGAGGTGCCCCACTACCCTCGTATATAAAGGATCAAGGGGGAGGGGGCGGACGGCCAGGAGGAGGCGCGCCAGGGAGGAGTCCTACTCCCTCCTTTCCTAGTTGGAGTAGGAGGGGGAAGGAAGGGAGAGAGGAGAGGAAGGAAAGGGGGGGCGCCGCCCCCCTCCTTGTCCTATTCGGACTGGGGGGAGGGGGGGCGTGGCCTGCCCTAGCCTCCCCTCCTCTTCTCCATTTAGGGCCCATGAGGCCCATTAACCCCCCAGGGGGTTCCGGTAACCCCCCGGTACTCCGGTATATGCCCGAAACCACCCAAAACTATTCCGGTGTCCGAACATAGTCATCCAATATATCGATCTTTATGTCTCGACCATTTTGAGACTCCTCGTCATGTCCGTGATCACATCCGGGACTTCGAACTACCTTCGGTACATCAAAACATATAAACTCATAATATAACCGTCCTCTAACTTTAAGCGTGCGGACCCTACGGGTTCGAGAACTATGTAGACATGACCGAGACACGTCTCTGGTCAATAACCAATAGCGGAACCTGGATGCTCATATTGGCTCCTACATATTCTATGAAGATCTTTATCGGTCAGACCGCATAACAATATACGTTGTTCCCTTTGTCATCGGTATGTTACTTGCCCGAGATTCGACGGTCGGTATCTCAATACCTAGTTCAATCTCGTTACCGGCAAGTCTCTTTACTCGTTATGTAATGCATCATCCCGCAACTAACTTATTAGATACATTTCTTGGCTTATAGTGATGTACATTACCGAGAGGGCCCAGAGATCCTCTCTGACAATTGGAGTGACAAATCATAATCTCGAAACGCCAACTCAACATGTACCTTCGGAGACACCTGTAGAGCTCCTTTATAATCACCCAGTTACATTGTGATGTTTGGTAGCACACAAAGTGTTCCTCCGGTAAACGGGAGTTGCATAATCTCATAGTTGTAGGAACATGTATAAGTCATGAAGAAAACAATAACAACATACTAAACGATCAAGTGCTAAGCTAACAGAATGTGTCAAGTCAATCACATCATTCTCCTAATGATGTGATCCCATTAATCAAATGACAACTCATGTCTATGGTTAGGAAACACAACCATCTTTGATCAACGAGCTAGTCAAGTAGAGGCATACTAGTGACACTATGTTTGTCTATGTATTCACACATGTATTATGTTTCCGGTTAATACAATTTTAGCATGAATAATAAACATTTATCATGAGATAAGGAAATGAATAATAACTTTATTATTGCCTCTAGGGCATATTTCCTTCAGCAACCTATGCGTGAATGGAGATGATGGTGAGGCATCGCGCTGCGCTGACAACGAGGAAAGTAACTTGGCTGAAGGCATCGACAACGGGTGGCTGTCGAGGAAAACGACGCGGTGATGGCGGAGGTGGGTGGCGAGGGATGATTGAGCGGTGAATGGCAGCCAAGGAGACGGAGCGGCGGCGAGATTGGACGAGCTTGCCTTCGGAGTGCATGTGATGCAAGATTTCCTTTCCGGGTTGACCGAGGGCCTCCTTGTGTGTTTATTATTTCTGGTTGAAGCAGTGAACTTCCAGGGTTAAAGCATTTCCTTTTGCCGAAGGGGAGGGTAGAAAACAAAAATAATCAGAGGGGGGATGGGGAGGTTTGTGGTGGGAGGGGGTGGAAACCCTCGAAGCGATGTTGGTAGGAGCATATTGTTCATTTGTTTACTGACATGTTCATAATGTGCATCCTTTTGTTATTGTATTTGGAAACACGTGTAATGTCTCCATATCTTGAAACTACGAATACTGATAAGTGCAAGGCATTCTCTTCTAGAAAATTTGGGAATTGGCTCACACACTATTAAATAATTTGATGCACTCTTTCTTATTTTAAATGGTCAGAAAGAACAAGTGAAGACTTCTATTTTGGATCAATTCCTTTATTGATAGTTTGATAACAATTTCTTAATGACTATTCAAACATATGAACGTTCTCCATAATTAGATTAAATCACTTCTGTAACCTGCAAATGTAGTAGATAAAATTATTCAGATTAAATCTAGAAGAATATATTGAGATTCTACCATGTATATACTTACAAACTAAAAGAGAATGTAATCAAATAATGATATATTTGTCTCTCCCATGGTAGCTATCCAGTTCTAGCGCATGTGTAGAGGACTACAACTTCGCTACTGAACCACCATGAGGAGGCCACAGTGGAGACAAACTAGGTTGTCGTTTAAGTCAACAACCACCTATGACTAATGTACACATATTTTAGTTAAGCGGGCCTTTGTTTCAGTTGGATTTTCTCATATATATACACGATGTATTTTTTCCTTCGCGTTTCTTGCAAGCACAGAAATATTATCTTTCTTGCCGGCGAATAATAAGAGAGAACAATACTGTTATTGCGCTATAGGCATCTTGTAAATAAGACATCTCTGATGACAAGTGAGGCACATTTCATTTTAAAATCAGAGATACAACACAGTATCATATTTCACGAACTGATAAGAGTTTTGAAGCTAAAATGATGGTAGAGCAAGCCTGAGAAGTGAGGAAGTCAAGGGTTGGAAGGGTTGCCTTGGTTGGTTTGTAAGGAGACATGATGATTGTCACAGATAAAAACAAAGTAGATAATGGTATGTGTCCCTATGTAAATGGAACCTTATGCCATCGTGAATGACATACATTTGGGTCTGTAGTTTTGTTTATTCCATGGCAATGCACATGCATTAAGCATCATATAGCATGGTCAACGACGAATAATTCAAGACTTGTAACTTCACTACCATTTCCAAATGCAAGTTTGTTGGGAAGTCAAAGTCATGCGCTAGATTGAGAGCGGAGGCATGCGACAGAGAGGAATGTTCTCTCAGGGTGGCATGATTGTCATGAGAGAATGTTTATTTAACTACCGTCGTTTTATATCCTTATTTACTCTATATATCAGCACACCGTCATGTTACTGGAATTTGTATGCCCACATTATTATTTGGTAGAAACAAGTGGGTATACCACAATTAATTGGGAGAAGTTTAATGAATGAGTGTTTCTCTTTATGTTTCTTATGGGCATAAAAACATTATATTTGTTGAGGTTGAAGAATGAGGAGAGATAAACTTGCCATAAAACAACATGCATCTTTCATTAATCGCAAATAAGAAATTCAATACGCCATCATCTTCCGAGGTAGTGATAACCGTCTCATTTTCCAATCAGATATACAATACACCATCATCTCTCGAAGTATGTGAGGACTTTTTCATAGATCTGATAAAGTTTAGAAAAGATGCCAAGTAATGGTTGGGTGAGATGACACTTTGTCTTTTATATTTTTTAATATATGTTTATATGTTCACTTTTATAGGTTAGAGACAAAAAATATATGGCATAAAAAATGTTGATTGACAAAGTCATGGACGTACCTACGATCGAGTAGACTCAAAACTCATCGAGTTTTACACAATGAGATGCATATAGATAATTGTTATTACTTGTATATATATATATGTTGCACATGACAATACAAAAGGTGTACTTCTCTTTACTTTTGCAGAGTATAAGAACGGTAGAGATGGATTGTGTGGATGTTCAGAAAGAATCCATCAATAAGGTCCCGAGGCAATGTCGTACAATCAGGAAAAAACTAAAAGCCCGTGGCAACTCATGGGCCTTTTACTAGTTAGTCTATGTTTAATCCTCCGTCCTTGATAGGAAGGCCCAAATTTTTTTTGCCAACGCCGCCGCGAGACTAGGGAGCTCCTATTGGGCATTTGCTATTTGGCGCTGCAGGCGCCCGTTAATGTGTATTTTGCAAACGGGCGCCTGTAGCGCCTCGCACTGGGCCGGCCCGTGGCAACTCATGGGCCTTCTGATAGTTAGTCTATGTTTAATCCTCCGTCCTTGATAGGAAGGCCCAAATTTTTTTTGTCAACGCCGCCGCGAGACTAGGGAGCTCCTATTGGGCATTTGCTATTTGGCGCTGCAGGCGCCCGTTAATGTGTATTTTGCAAACGGGCGCCTGCAGCGCCTCGCACTGGGCCGGCCCAAGTAGTTTTCAGTTCTCTGTGTTAAAGAGACAAAAAATCATGACTTATATGCGGGCTGCAAGATTCAAACTCGCGAAGCTGTGGTTCCATCGAACACGCAACAACCAACCGACAAGCTTCGCCTCTGTGAAATCGTCGATATTCTTTCTTGTTTGTTCTTTCCTCTTCCTTTTCTTTTCCTTTTTCGGTTCTTTTCCTGTCATTTTTCTTTTTCTTTTTGCTTTTTATTTTTTAAATAATGTGAGAAATATTCAGCAGATTTATAGGAACATTTCTTTTCAATTCGACGAACTTTTTTCAAATTCATTGAAATTATTTTCAAATTCAATGAACTCTTTTCTAATTCGATGAACTTTTATCGAAATCAATGAACTCTTTTTAAAATCTGATGAACTTTTTATCTAAAGCAATGAACTTTTTTCAAAATTCGTGAACTTTTATGAAAATTGATGAACTTTTTTTCAATTTTCTTGAACTATATTGAATTTTGTGAACTTTTTGATCTGTGAACTTTTTTCAAACTCATGAACTTTTATGAAAATCGATGAACTTTTTTCAATTTTCTTGAACTGTATTGAATTTCGTGAACTTTTTCGATCCGTAAACTTTTTTCAAACTAGTGAACTTTTTTAAATTCGCTAACTTTTCTGAAATTAGTGGACCTTTTCAAATTTATAAACTTTTTCTTGAACTAGTGTACTTTTTTCAATTTTCGTGAGCTTTTTTTTTAATATCTGAACAAGTACTTTTTGAAACAATTTCGTGAACTTTTTTTAATCTGGGACCAGCGCGGCTGTAATTGTACTTAAATAACGCGCAGTACCACTTGTAAGTTTTATGAGGTTGCCGTAGTGGTTAGCGAAGCGCGTGCAGGTTCCAGCGGCGCGAGTTCGAATCCCCGAAACAACAAACATTTTTCCTATGATTTTTTGCTGCTGCTGCTTGTTCGTGGGCCGGCCCAGCCCGGGGCGCCGCAGGCGCCAGGAGCGCGAACGGGCGCCTGCAGCGCCGTATAGGAGCTCCCCTCCTATTGGGCACCACAGGCGCCAGAAGTCCATCAAAATTCATTGCTTTAGATAAAAAGTTCATCAATTTTCTAGACAGGTTCACAAAACTTGAAAAAAGTTCATCAACATTGAAAAAAGTTCATGAATTTTTTTTAAAGTTCATCAAATTTGAAAACAAGTTCTTGAATTTTTTTAGGAAAGTTCACAAAAATAAAAAAACAGTTCATGGATTTTTTAAAAAATGTCCGTTGATTGTGAAGAAAAATTTCATCGGTTTACAATCACGCATTTAAGATAAAAAAATAAAAACAAAAAGAAACAGAAAAACATAAAAAGGAAAAGAAAAAAAAAGAAAGAAAATGCGAACTGAAATAATAAGAAGGACGCAAGAAGTTATCGTGCATATCGTGCTGGTTAGCACGGTGCGCTGTGAACGTGTAGGTCCTGGGTTCGATTCGGCGCAGCTCTCTATTTTTTGCACTTTATGAAGAGACGTAGCGAAACGCTAAATGGGCCGGCCCATCTCGCGGTGGACTGTAGGTGCCAGTTTGCGAAATGGCCTGTAACGGGCGCCTGCAAACACCGCGAGCCTATGGCTCCCTATTAATATCCGGTTCCCCTTCCTCCGTCCCCTCCCAACCGCTCTCCATCCCGCACCCGTCCAGATCTAGGGTTTCCCGTCCTCTCCCGCCCCTCTTCCCAACGCCGCCATCTTCTCCTACGCCGCCGCCGGGCCGTCCAAGCCACCATGTTTGAGCTGACGATGGCGAAGGGAAGCATCTTACAGGGTGTCCTGGAGGCGATCCTCGACCTGGTCAATGTGGCCAACGTCGACTGCTCCAGCAAGGGCTTCTCGCTCCAGGCCCTGGACACCGAACACGTCGTCTTCCTCTCGCTCTTCTTCCCCTCCGAGGTCTTCCGGTCCTACCGCTGCGACGAAGACTGCTCCATGGGCATCGCAATCGCCGACATGGTCGATTTGCTCCGCGCCTCCAACGATGGTGACATCATCACCATCAAGGTCACCGACCAAAACTTCGAAGACATTACCATAACATTCGAGTCGCCCGGTAAGTGCCCGCACGTCTTTTGCGATAGCTGCTCTTCGCCCTGACCCTGTGCTGATTTTGTGTTTGTGGAAATGAACAGACAAGACTAAAACTACGGATATGGATTTGCAGCTTGTGGACGCCAGAAGCCATCGCCTCAAAATCTCGGAATGGCACGATATGGAGTCGGAGTACCAGGCCATTTTGTGCATGCCCTCTGCGCAGTTTATGTTGAACTGCAAGTCCCTCAGCGTCATCGACGACGATGGTACATAGATTTACCTGGTGATTTATAAGGCTAACTGTTACTGTTGCGCATGGAGGATTCTAGTTATGTACCTTGAACCATTTCCATCTCCTGCTGTAGTTGTCATCAGGGTGAATGAGGAGGTCATCAGCTTCTCTACTAAAGGAAAAAGTGGGTGCGTGAACATTTCCCATGTGCCGAACAAAACTGACAACGTACTTAATAGTTTGACCCTCTTAGCCCCTCAAATTGGAATGGATATCCTCCTCCTCTGAATATCTGTATGTGACTGTAACATGAAATGCAGTGAACAACCATATCAGTGATGTGTTGGTAGATTCTTAGCAAGTGTGCATTCTTGGTTCCTCACCTAGGTTATAGGCACCAGAGTAGCCGAACATGCATACATAGTGCCTTAGAACTTCGTTGTCTCACTATACTGTGTTGAGTTCCTAATTCACTTCGTTTGTTAATGTTGGTTTCTGTGTTTGGAGTATGTTTAGTCTGCATAACTTGCAAGTTAATTTGTCTAGAGCAGAAGCTACATAGATTTCATAAAGCGGAACATGGCTCTTCATTTGGTTGATTACATTGGTATTGGTAAATGGGGTTGAATTAGATGTTTGTTTTTTAGTTAGCTTATTATTTCCTCCTTTAACTGTAAAATCTTGGTGACGTGGTTAACTACTCTGCAGTGCAAATTAACATCTGTTTATTCTATAAATTTCAATTGGTTCTATCATATGGAGTAACATCTTTAGTATATTGTGCCATTCAATTAGTATTTTAAGAAACTACTGAAGAATAGATCCGTCTATGCGTATCTGCACTAGTTAATGGGTCATGTTTGTATCAATGCAGCCAGAAAAAGCTAGTGTTACCCTTACACATATGCGAGGGCCAGTTTCATTGACCTTGAACCTGAGGTACATGAAGTCCTGCGCCAAGGTGTCTACCCTGTTTGATCAAGTGAAGATCGGTCTCTCCACCAAGCTACCTTTGATGGTCGAGTGCAAAATTGCAGAGAAGGGCTACATCAGGTATTTCGTGGCACCAAAGATAACAGAGGAAGAGGAAGGGAAAACAGAGACCGAAGAGGCAAAGGAAGAAAGCAAAAAAAAATGATGAAACGGGAGATGAGATGCTGGGCTGATGAATAAGCAGGGATCCGTTGCCTACTATTGTGTGCAAGCAAAATTGAGTTCTTGTGTTCAATTAGCATTGAAGTATGTGCATTAAGAGTCTGCTCGTGACAACATCTCTACTTTTAAGTGTCTTCCGTATTTTGAACAAACGATGATGTCTGTACTAAGGTGCAATGTATGAACTTATGAATGGAGCAATCTCATTTGCGAACCGTTCCTAGCTTGCCTCATTTATGATGAGATCTATTGAAACGAACCAAGGTTTTTCTATTATTTTTAATATAAGAAAACGCAACAGGAAAGACGATAGAAACCTTGTCTTCTGGTCCCATGCTTCTGGTGGGGAAAAAAGGAGGCAAAAAAGAACAAAGGCAAAAAAGAAAGAACAACGATCTGAAGTGCTCCTGTACCTTTGGCCTAATCCCCAATCCAAAAATCTGTAACGAACACCTCAATAGCTGTTACAACCTACCCCTATCCATGAACTTGACCCCATCATACAAAACGAGTATGGCAGCCGCACCCGTGCTCCCCCCCCTCCTGTATATCTTCCTTGAGCAATCGAGGGTGCTACAGTAAACAATCGAGGGCGCCACGGTAGAATCTAACGAGCCTAATTATGTCATGATTAGACAACGTTGTGCTACAGTAAACAATCTTTAATGACGGATTAATTAGGCTTAATGGATTCGTCTCGCGATTTCCCTTTCATTCGTGTAATTAGTTTTGTAATCTCTACTCCTAATGTCTCAGTTGGTAGTCTCCGCTGGTCAATTTTCGTTCCACCAGAGACGGCTTTTTTCGTCCTCGATCCCACCTCCCACATCTCATCGATTCCTCCCTGGACCCTCGAAAACCACGTTCGCGGCGCCCTCCTGATGCGTCCAGGTAGTTCCCTCACACGAACTACGCCAGAAAAACGGATGGAAAAAAATCTACGAAATTAAACCAGCGGAAAAAGTTCCAGGGTGAGCGAGCGAGGCGTCTAGAGAGCCCTCGAGCGAGAACCCCGCCAGAGGACATTCCTTCCCCACCGCCATCGCGCTATCTCCGTACAGAGCAGCCCTCAGATCCCTATCTCCGTTCGCTGCCGCCGCCGATCCCGCCTCCACCGATCCCCTTGCCACCACGCTCGCGATTCAGAGTGTTCCGTTTCCCCTCTGGCCCTTCCGCGTGTCTCCCCTATCTCCGTACCGATGGCTGCGTATTTGCCGCCTCCTCCTTCCCCCGTCCATGGTGACGGCGCCCGCGTCACACATAGACCCTCCCCCATCTTGTATGTTGGTCGTTGATGGGGTGAGAGGCGCGACCACAATCCAGTTGGGATCTCGGTGTGGACTCGTTCGTTGTGATGGAGGACGGCGCTGCCTCCCTGGTGAATGGGATCAAAGGGAGGGACGTGAAAGTCGACGAGGCAGCGGCTGGGTGCCCGGCGGTGAACACTGGAGTTCGTCCGGGGGGCGATCTGAGGCCACCTCAACCGCCGGTGGAGGAGGCTTCCCAGTTGTAATCTCTACTCCTAATGTCTCAGTTGGTAGTCTCCGCTGGTCAATTTTCATCCCACCAGAGACGGGTTTTTTCATCCTCGATCCCACCTCCCACATCTCACCGATTCCCCCTGGACCCTCGAAAATCACGTTCGCGGCGCCCTCCTGATGCGTCCAGGTAGTTCCCTCGCACGAACTACGCCAGAAAAACGAATGGAAAAAATCTACGAAATTAAACCAGCGAAAAAAGTTCCAGGGCGAGCGAGCGAGGCGTCCAGAGAGCCCTCGAGCGACCCCGCCAGTGGACATTCCTTCCCCATCGCCATCACGCTATCTCCGTACAGAGCAGCCCTTGGATCCCTATCTTCGTTCGTTGCCGATCCCGCCGCCGATCCCGCAAACCCCATTGAGGCCTGAATTGTTCTGAATACTCTCCATTTATCTTCACTCTATAGCTGACTGTGGAAGCACATTTCATGATTAAATCAACCCATGCTGCAGCGAATCCCAATTTTCGCATAATTTTCTCAAGAAAAGGCCATTCTACTCTGTCATATGCTTTACTCATGTCTAATTTTATAGCAGCCAGCCCTATATTACCTTTCCTTTTGTTCTAAGATAGTGCGAGCCAGGAGGACATTATCAGTTACCAGCCTACCCGGAACAAAAGCATGGTAAGGGCAATAGATGTGAACTTATAGTCCGCTGAGGTGCCAGCGTCTTTCAATATGCTCCAGTACAGATCCTACAAGAATAATGGCGAGTCTTTCAATATGCTCCAGTATAGATCCTGCAAGAATAATGGCGAGAGATTAGAGAGAACCTTCTTAAAAAAAGATTAGAGAGAACCATTTGCAAGTATACTTCATCCATCCCACAAGTAGATTCGTTCTGAACATCGACATGGTCTTCGAGATGCAACTTTGACTACTTTGTTTTGTTGTAGACTATTTTTAAAACATAGTTAAAATATACTTTTGTGAAACAATGTTTCGAGACAAATCTATTCATACTATTCACATCTCAAAACGCAGCACATTAAAATTTATTTATAGTCAAAGTTTGAAATAGTTGACTTTATAGGATAAGCCCAAAACTAACTTATTTGTAGCATGGAGGTAGTAGTATTTGCCTACTGTGCAAACAGTCACTCCAACCATTTCAATGAGATTTGTTGAAAAAATGGTTGGTCCTTGGACTTCACCTTTGGATAGTTTTCGTCGAGCAGATCAAGGTTCATATATGGAACATCTGATTCAGACTTCAGACGAGAGAGATATGGTTACGAGAAGATCTACACGTCGGGTACACCGGTAAGACCGGTGGGTCTAGGCGGTCAGACCGGTTTAGGTCTGTAGAATCCGTGTAGAAGTTGTATTTTAATATGGAATTTGCTAGGGTTTCGACCCAAGTCAGAGCAAGACCTCTCCACTTTATAAATATAAAGGACCACGGCCGATTGAGGGTATCACGATCGAATCTATCAAATCTACCTTTTATTGTTTCACCTTTACCCTTCTCTTACAACCTCACGTGTTGTTCTTCTACTGCCTCCATAGCATGAGAGGACGTCATGTCGGGGTTCTATACCATCGGCAAGTAAATTTAGTACGATCGTGTGTCGGATCCGGACGGCTGGCACAAGAGACACAAGGATTTATACTGGTTCGGGCGCCACGGGGCTCCCTACGTCCAGTTCTGGTGGTGTTCTTTATGCCCGGATGGGAAAAAACTTGTAGTAGGAGATACAAGCGGCTCGCGAGAGAGGGACCTGATACCAAGTCTCTCTGTGTGTGTGGTGTTGCGGTTCAGTACTTGGTACTGCGTGTTCGTGTGAGCGAGCGAGCCTGACCGGGTGTCCTGGCTTGTCCGGCTCAGTTGTATGTTGGGTTCTTTTGTTTTTTGCCCGTTCTTTTCGTGGATTCCTCCCCTTCCTTTTATAGTTCAAGGAAGGCAAGGTTACAAGGGTAGTTAGGTAAAAACGTCGTGCTACAGTGTTGCGTCAGTGCCGGAACAGTGCCGCTCTGCAGTCCTTCGTCTTGGATTGGGGGCGTATAGCGTCCCGTCGTGGTAGATGTACCGTAGGACGGTGTAGGCTGTAGGCTCTCGCATCAGGGCGATCGAGCTCGAGCTACCGGCGCTGTTCGCTTGATAGGTCGAGGAATCCCTGGGTGAGCTCCTGACTTAGCTTTTGAAGCCTGCTTGGGCGAGGCTAGCTTACTCGATGTCTTAGGGGCGAAGGATTAGCCTGTCCTTGCAGCGCCTCCCCCCACGCGGGGGGAAGATCACATCATTACCTGACAGCGAAGATTCTTCTGCCCTGCGGCCCTGACAGGCCACGCCTGCTAACTCAACGTCGCCTCTTAGGTCGTGCGAGGCAGAGAGTTTGGCTCGTGACGCTAGGTCGCGTGACCCCCCCGGAGGGGGGCCTAGGCTGATGCCCAGCTTCCCTGCTCGTGCAAGGACATGGGCCGGCCTTTTGTCCTTGATGCCGGGCCTCGCTCGTTGCAGGCCTTGATTAGTCTTGGTGATTGAGGGATTAGGGGCTAAGTTAATTACCCCCGGTCAATCCCCTCATCAGTAGCCCCCGAGCCTGAGGGAAAATGATGGATTTTCCCTTAGGCTTAGTGAACCACGCTGCTTCCCGGTCGACCTTGCTTCATTTCGGTGGGGGCGCGCGAGCGCACCCGCCGAGTGTAGCCCCCGAGCCCGCGGTAGAGTCAAGGACTCTGCCACTGGGTTTTTTATTTGCTTTGGTGAAGGCGGGCTCGCCTTTTGATGGTGACATGGACTGGCAGCGGGACTTGACCTGGCGTCGATGGCCGTGGCCCATCTTCAGTTGATTTGACGGGACCGGGCCGGGCCATTACTCCGCTACCGCGACCCAGGGGCGGGGTAGGCGGCTTGCACTGTAAGCCTCGTCGCCCCCGCGCCGCTCCTCGCATAGGGCTTGACCGCCGTGGCTCTATAAATAGGCCTCACCCCGCTTCGAAGGAGATCCATGGTAGCCAGATGGAGAGAAAAAACACCTCGCCGCCTCTACTGTGGGGGGTTCGTCCCCCTGAGCATAGCAGCACAAGTCTTCTTCTTCCTGGTGTTAGAGGGAGTCCAGTGAGTGGATGGGGATGAGTGTGGCAGATGAAGCTACCCCCAAAGCCCTTGACCCCGTCGCAAGTCGGGGCCTCAGGCTAACGCGACGCGTGAGGAAGTAGGCCCCACGCTCTGTCGGGCGGGCCCGGGCATTGAATCATCGTCGCCTGTGCCTCTCTCCTCCTTTATGTCGAGGGGGAAGCCCGCAGGGGTTTTCTTTACCCATCCGCGCACTAGCCATCTCCATCGCCATCACAAGGCTTTCAGATCTCGATTCACCTTTGTCCCCACACCGCCGTTGCACGCCGGCTTCTTCCCTGCTTGCGGCCATGTCGAACTGGCAGCGCTCGACCGTCTCCGAGGCGAAGCTGCGAGCCGCTCGTCGACGCAGGGATGCTCCCGTGCCTGACCGAGGCGCGTGAGTGGATCAAGCCGATGCTCGAGGACTCCCCACGACCTTCCCAGGGGTACGTGGTTTCCTTCGTCGCCTTTCATGAGCACGGGTTCTCCGTGCCGGCGGGGAGATTCATCCGCACCGTGCTCCACGAGTACGGCCTCGAGCTGCAGCACCTCAACCCGAATGGCATCCAACACCTGGTGGTGTTTGAGGCGATGTGCGAGGGATACCTGTGCATCGAGGCGCACTGGCATCTCTTTCGTAACTTCTTCATGTTTGTCTGCTTGAAGGACGAGCAGAGCCACAGCCCGCCGACAATCGGGTGCATTGGCATCCGGCTCAAGCGGGGGAAAGCCGATGGCTACCTCAACAGGCCCCTGACGAGCTCCAACAGCGGGTGGCGCTCAGAGTGGTTCTACCTCAAGAACGATCCCGAGTGCCCTCTGCTGGTGTTCATCGGGGGTCTTCATGACACCATCCCGGCCGCGTGGTCCGATGGGCCGGAGAAGAAGAAGCAGGCGAAGCTGCTCCATGGCTGCCCCACGGCAGTCACGGCCCTTCAGGCCTGAGGGGTGGACCTCGCCACCGTGATTGGCGGTTACCTTGCGAGAGGGGTCGTGCCACTACGGCGGCGCGCCCTTTGCCTGTTCGAGATGACCGCGGACCGGGCTCCCTTCACGGGGATGGTGACGGCTAACCCCCTGCCTTCGGAGGCCGAGGTTCAGTGCCACATGCGTCAGGCCGTCGTCGGCTGCCCAGATTTGCTGCCGGTCAACCTTCGTCCAATGCTCCCAGACGGGGGCATTATCGCTCTGGTAAGCTTTTTCGCTTCCATCTCCCCGTCTTCCTCCAGATCTCTGGTTATCCTTCCTGCGCTTCGCTTGGCAGGTCAGGAGCTGGGACATCTCGCATGCCAGGGTGCCGTTCCCAGAGGAGAGGGCACGGAACTGTGCTCGCGCAGCCCGGCTCAAGGAGCTGAAGGACCGCCATGAGGCATGGAGGGCGGAGGAGAACACCAAGCGCGCCCGTAACTGTGGGGACCCCGACTCATAAGTCGTGATCACCGAATGCATGTGTACAATGATCCCAGAGATCAATGCTCACTGAACACACAGAAGCTGAATAACAAGAGTCTTACATCCATACATATCGTCTTACACAAATTATGACCATTATGGTCAAGTCTTACATAGATAAAGCCACAAGGGCTGAATACCAAATAAACTTAAGCAACAGAAATTCTTCGTCGATAAGTAGAACCCATGCCATCTGCCTTAACCCTACAGGCATTCTGACTGGGAAACGTCCTAGTTCGCATGTTCGTCTCCAAAGAAATCTTCTTCGAACTCCTGTTCTTCCATGCCTGGCTAATTAAATAACCAGTGACAAGCCAATGAGTACTTTGAATGTACTCGCAAGCAACCCATGTTTTGGTTCAAGGTACAACAATGCATGATATAGGTAAATTTTTGGGAAAGCTAGTTTTGAGTGTAATGACATGTTCAACAACTTGTAAGACATGCATCAGGAGAATTCAATTAACCATGAGGACAGGTTATAGATATCAACATAAATAGAGTGGGCATCAACCCAACTCAATCATGTCAAGTCCTTTGACTTGACCCAAGTAGTTCTTCCCACTTATCCAAACACACACACTGGTTTGTAAACATGTGGACGTAGCCCAAGAGAGGTTACCCAACTGTCCTTGACCGTGGACACGGCTATTCAAATAGTTTTACACTCTGCAGAGGTTGCACACTTTACCCACAAGATCCGGGGAACTTCCGTGTCATCCACGACCCGCGGTACCTCAAGTACCCGGGGTAAGCACCCGATCACTATCTTTCCCTAGACGACACTAACAAAGAGTCCACTCGTTGTTCCGTATCCTCATGATGTACATCATACGAGACTCACTCGAGATCGTAACATCCAAGAGGGGACGCAACGATGTATCCGGTGCCCTGTAAAAACATTCATGGCCGCCCTACCTGGCATGACCCCGTCCCGAGAGAGAGCACCAACTCTCCCCCGTTACTAGTAATGCGGGATCCAAGCTAGTATCATCCTAGGTAATCAATAATGCCCTTTCCCATACAAGGGTAGAGTGGTTGCGCATGTAAGGTTGGAATAACGGTCGCAACTTAAACCAATCCATTTTGAAAACAACACACACACTTGCCTCGGTACACCAGTTCGTCATCAAGTGGCTACCCAGCTCATCATCTTCCCCGGGCATAAGTGGCACCCGATGGGGTTTTTCGAAAAGTCTTTTGAAAATACTTTGTCTCCATCACCATGCATATTCCCGTCCCTTTTTGCGTAGCACTACTTTAGCATCCTATCTACTCCCACCGGCACAACCCTCATAAGGAGGTAGGGTCATGCACCATGCAAGTATCAACGAGGAAGTAACGGTGGCAAACCGTCAAAGTGGTTACCACCTCATCATGATTCCGTTGCAACAACAATATGGTGCTATATGACATGCATAAAAAGGGTTTCATAGACATGGTCAAAGGGCTGCTTGCCTGTTTTAACAAAGTCTTCGAGGTCTTCAAATATCTCTGGTCCAACTCCGAGCATTTCGTCTACTTCGTCAACTATCGTCGAAAGCATCCGTAATAAGCAACACAACAAGGCAGAAAATAAAAGTGCTCTAAAAATATTAATTTGACTTTTCTAGGACATCTCTGGTTATATGAAAAATAACCAGAGTGGTTTCATTGGAATTGGGTCAGTGGATATTTCTAAACATTTTGATATGATGGAATCAAGGGGTTTATGGATTTGCAAGAAGTGTACAGAAATATTTTTTGAAAAATGAGCGAAGGCACCCATTTAACAAATCGTGATTTTAGAAACATCTAGGAGTTGGTTTCATTGGATTTGGAGTTCAAATGAATTACCTATGAATTTGCAAAGTTGACAAATATGAAGAAATGTCTCATTATTTTGTGGAGTACATAAAGTATTAAGAAAAATGTTCATAACCTAAGTTATGAAATTAGATGTATCTACAAACTTGAATCATGGCATTTGGATCAAATTTGAGCTCTCTGTGATTTTCTAAAGTTCATCACAGAAATAGGAAAAATAGGATTTGATAAATATTTGTGAAGGAAATGCTTCCGGAAAAACATGCAAATAGCACCATGTGAAAGATCATGATTTATGGAGTCATAAGAAATTTGAATCATCAAATTTGGACACTATTTGAGTTGTTTAGAGATTTTTGAAGTCCACTGGATAAAGAAAATGAGAAAAAGGATTTTATACCTAATCTCACGCGCTGAGCGTAATTTAGCCGGGCAGCGCACTGGGCCTGGCCCAGCTCCTCGCGGACACCCGATGGGAGGCCACGCCGAACGCGTATTCCCGGGTGACGCTTTCGCCGAAGGGAAGCGCAAAACGGCTGGCCCGTCTCCACTTAAATGACGTGGCCGGCCGGCGGGGTTACTGACCTGCGGGGCCCACCCGCAGGGTCTTCTTCCTCCTCCCGCGCTCGCGACAGGAGGGGATCGAGCCCCGTCTTCGCGCCGGCCGGCGCCTTCCCCCGGCGACACAGGCCACCTCTGGCCAAGCCGCGGCCACCGGAGGGGTCGCCGGGGAGAGTCGCGTTAGGGGAAGCCCTCGGAGACGGCAGGGGATGGCCGGAGCGCATCTGGCAACGGTCGTGGCGGACGGCCCCATCAGGCATTGGCGGCACCGGCACAACGAGGCACGGGACGAGGCAGAGAGGAGCGGGGAAGCTCCATAGCCTAGCGGAGGCTCTCCTGGAGGTCGAAGGAGAGGGGGAGGGGCTCTGGTTCGCCGGAGCAAAGTGGAGGCCGACGGCGAACATGGTGGCCATGGAGAGGGCAGGAGGGCATGAGGGGGGATGAGGGGGTGTCTGAGAGGTGCACGGGAGAGAGGAGGTTCGAACCGAGGCGAGAGAAAGAGTCGGGGTGGCTTAAATGGGCGTGGCCGCGGAGCACCGTGGGCAGCGTCCACGGACACGCTCGGGTGAGGTCGTGGAGGGGAGAGGAGAGAGGTTTAGGAGGGGCCGACAGCTTCTCGTGTCCCAGACGCCGAGGCGGCCTCGTGAGACATGCTGGGGAGGCCCGAGGTGGCCGGAGGCAGTTGGTAGGGGGCGGCTACAGTGCGGGAGCGCACTGTAGCGTGCTCCAGAGCGTGCAAATGGCCGGCATGCCATTTTTTTGGCAAAGTGGGCACGGCCAAGCATGTCTGGTAGCTCTAGGGAGGAGTAAAGAATGTGGGGAAAGCCTTGGATGCCTTGGGTGGCCACTGGAGTGAGGAGGGAGGTGAGGAAGAGGGGTGCAAGGGCTGTCCAGAGAGGTAAAAGAGGTGGTTTCACCCCTCAATTATTGATTTGAGATGCAGCCATTGCTACTGGAGGTAGAAGGGGTCTAGGAGGGGCTGTGGTAAAAAGTGGAGGCCATGGAGAAGAGTGGAAGAGGTCAAAACAGGGGTTTTAGTAAAATGGCAGAAGGTGTTTGATGCTTGTTTGGTTAAGCAAATGAACTCCATTTGGCAGGAGACTCCACAGGGTGAAATTTCACATATAATTAGGGCCTTACACCCATTTTGAGATCATTTGGGCAAAGTTCACAATGTAACTTTTGGAAACCCTAGAAATTAGCAGAAATGAACTTGTGTAGATCTAGTTGAGAAAATCACTTCTCCTTGATGCACCACTTGGTTTAGTGGCCTTATTTGGTCATGTTAACATGCTCACAAAAGTTGGGGTCAAGGGGAGAAAGTTGGTAGTACAAAGTTGTTCAAATTCGATTCTGGTCAGAGAGGGTTTTGGGGCATTTTGGTGAACCAAAATGACCTTGATTGATATGAGGATTTACAAGGTGATCACAATATGCATTTGTGACTTGCTGGATTTTCCTTGGATTTTTATGAAAATATTTCCTGTAGAAATATTTCAAATCCTTGAAATGGGCAGAAATGGTTTTGAGGGGATTTCATGGGGTTATACTATTCTCCATGACATGAGGCTTGGCAAGATCATCATACATGTCATATGTGACATGATAGAATTTTCTTGGAATTTTTGGGGAATATTTCCTTTGTAAATATTTCGAAAGCTTGAAATATCCAGAAAGGGTTTTTGAGGGATTTGACCTATATTTTGAACATGACCATGTGTTGAAACTCTTATATATGGGAAATATATGCCCACTGAGTTTCCCTGATTTTTGTCAAATATTTTTGAAACAATAAAATAATTTTTCCCTATTAAAGACCATTTTGGCCTTAAGAAAAAGCTTTTAAATAAAATAGGAAAATAACTTTTAAAATTATTTTTTTGTGTTTTATGGGAATCCTATATCTAATAGGTTTCAAATACACTCTTTGAAATAATTTTCATACCCCAAATCAAGTACTTGTAGCGCAAGTCTCAATTCAGGGGTTTTTGGAAAACTAATTTTCGAAAATACTATTTGGCCAAATTATTTTTGTAATAAAATACTATATTGCACTATACACATGGCATGATCATTGGGTAGAAAATTGGGGCAAGGAGATGAAGTATAGGAGTTGGAGGATTTATTTGATTTTTAGAGCACTTGCAAACAGCAGACAAAAACCAATCAAGGCAAGGTCCAAAACACTCAAAAGTTTTTGTCAAACCACATTTTATCATGATTTTTAGCTTTAGTGTAGTGGCATGAAAATCAGGGTGTGACAGTAACGCTGCCCGGAAGAAATGGAGAGGGGCGGGGGACAGGAATGTGTCCTCAGACGAGGACCCTGAGCCGCCGCTGGGAAGCTCTGATGAGGATGATGGCGATGATGATGATGATGATGATGTCGCCGCGGGGGTGTCATGAACAGGAGGAACGGTGGGGAAGACCCCATCTCCGTCTGCAAGAGCTTCCCCGGGCCCGTCGGGAGGGCCCGTCTCTGGCCCTGTGCCGCCTGAGGTCGGACGAGGTGCCGACGCCCCCTGCGATAGGGCATCATGTCACTCCTCGTAGGTTGATCACGGCGGGGATCGAGCCCGCGTGCCCGTGGGGGACCGCCGCACACCCAGCGAGTGCAGCGCGTCACGGCCCCGCAGCGACTGCAGCAGGAGGTCACGGAGCCAGGGTTCCGCTTCTCCCGGGCCGTCGCAAGGGGACCGCCTGACGCTGCGTCCTCCGTGGGCGGTGCCTCCGCCCAACATCGAGGAGTCAGGTTCTGTGCTGCCTCCGACGTCGCCCTCCCCGTCCGCGACGGGAGGGAGCGGTTGGCGGGGATTGCGTCGGGGCTGCAGCCGCGTGATACGTCTCCAACGTATCTATAATTTTTTATTGCTCCATGCTATATTATCTACTATTTTGGACCATATTGGGCTTTATTTTCCACTTTTATATTACTTTTGGGACTAACCTATTAACCGGAGGCCCAGCACAGAATTGCTGTTTTTTTTGCCTATTTCAGTATTTCGAAGAAACGGAATATCAAACGGAGTCCAAACGGAATGAAACCTCCGGGAACGTGATTTTCTCACCGAACGTGATCCAGGAGACTTGGACCCTACGCCAGGGAAGCTTCGAGGAGGCCACGAGGGTGGAAGGCGTGCCCCCCTGCCTCGTGGGTCCCCTAAAGCTCCACCGACATACTTCTTCCTCCTATATATACCTACGTACCCCCAAATGATCAAAGGAGGAGAAAAACCCTAATTCCACTGCCGCAACTTTCTGTATCCATGAGATCCCATCTTGGGGCCTTTTCCGGAGCTCCGCCGGAGGGGGCAATTGATCACGGAGGGCTTCTACATCATCCTAGCCCCTACGATGAAGTGTGAGTAGTTTACCTCTGACCTTCGGGTCCATAGTTATTAGCTAGATGGCTTCTTCTCTCTTTTTGGATCTCAATACAATGTTCTCCCCCTCTCTCGTGGAGATCTATTCGATGTAATCTTCTTTTTGCGGTGTGTTTGTTGAGACCGATGAATTGTGGGTTTATGATCAAGACTATCTATGAACAATATTTGATTCTTCTCTGAAATCTTTTATGTATGATTGGTTATCTTTGCAAGTCTCTTCGATTTATCAGTTTGGTTTGGCCAACTAGATTGGTTCTTCTTGCAATGGGAGAAGTGCTTAGCTTTGGGTTCAATCTTGCGGTCTCCTTTCCCAGTGACAGTAGGGGCAGCAAGGCACGTATTGAATTGTTGCCATCGAGGATAACAAGATGGGGTTTTTATCATATTGCATGAATTTATCCCTCTACATCATGTCATCTTGCTTAAGGCGTTACTTTGTTTTATAACTTAATACTCTAGATGCATGCTGGATAGCGGTTGATGAGTGGAGTAATAGTAGTAGATGCAGAATCGTTTCGGTCTACTTGTCTCGGACGTGATGCATATATACATGATCATACCTAGATACTCTCATAACTATGCTCAATTCTGTCAATTGCTCAACAGTATTTTGTTCACCCACCGTAGAATACTTATGCTCTTGAGAGAAGCCACTAGTGAAACCTATGACCCCCGGGTCTATTCTCATCATATCAATCTATCATCACTTTATTATTGCTTTGCTTTTTTACTTTGCCTTTTATTTTACCTTGCATCTTTATACCAAAAATACCAAAAATATTATCTATCATCTCTATCAGTTTTAATCTTTGCAAGTGGCCGTGAAGGGATTGACAACCCCTTTATCGCGTTGGTTGCGAGGAGTTTGTTATTTGTGTAGGTGCGAGGGACTCGTGCGTAGTCTCCTACTGGATTGATACCTTGGTTCTCAAAAACTGAGGGAAATACTTACGCTACTTTGCTGCATCATCCTCTCCTCTTCGGGGAAATCCAACGCAATGCTCAAGAGGTAGTAAGAAGAATTTCTGGCGCCGCTGCCAGGGAGATCTACGCAAAAAGTCAACATACCAAGTACCCATCACAATCTTATCTCCCGCATTACATTATTTGCCATTTGCCTCTTGTTTTCCTCTCCCCCACTTCACCCTTGCCGTTTTATTCGCCCTCTTTTTCCTCCTCCTCTCTTTTCCGTTTGCGTTTTCCTCGCTTGCTTCTTGTTTGCTCGTGTGTTGGATTTCTTGCTTGTCACTATGGCTCAAGATACTACCAAATTGTGTGACTTTACCAATACCAACAATAATGATTTCCTTAGCACTCCGATTGCTCCTCTTACCAATGCTGAATCTTGTGAAATCAATGCTGCTTTGTTGAATCTTGTTATGAAAGATCAATTCTCCGGCCTTCCTAGTGAAGATGCCGCTACTCATCTAAATAGCTTCGTTGATTTGTGTGATATGCAAAAGAAGAAAGATGTTGATAATGATATTGTTTAATTGAAGCTATTTCCTTTTTCGCTTAGAGATCGTGCTAAAGCTTGGTTTTCGTCTTTGCCTAAAAATAGTACTGATTCTTGGAACAAGTGCAAAGATGCTTTTATCTCTAAGTATTTTCCTCCCGCTAAGATCATCTCTCTTAGAAACGACATTATGAATTTTAAGCAACTTGATCATGAACATGTTGCACAAGCTTGGGAGAGAATGAAATTAATGATACGTAATTGCCCTACTCATGGTTTGAATTTGTGGATGATTATACAAAAATTTTATGTCGGATTGAATTTTGCTTCTAGAAATCTTTTAGATTCGGCCGCGGGAGGCACTTTTATGGAAATCACTTTAGGAGATGCTACTAAACTCCTAGATAATATTATGGTTAATTATTCTCAATGGCACACTGAAAGATCTACTAATAAAAAAGTGCATGCGATAGAAGAAATTAATGTTTTGAGTGGAAAGATGGATGAACTTATGAAATTATTTGCTACTAAGAGTGTTTCTTCTGATCCTAATGATATGCCTTTGTCTACTTTGATTGAGAACAATAGTGAATCTATGGATGTGAATTTTGTTGGTAGGAATAATTTTGGTAACAACGCGTATAGAGGGAACTTTAATCCTAGGCCTTATCCTAGTAATCCTTCTAATAATTATGGTAATTCCTACAACAACTCTTATGGAAATTTTAATAAGATGCCCTTTGAATTTGAGACTAGTGTTAAAGAGTTTATGAATTCGCAAACGAATTTTAATGATTTGCTTGAAGAGAAATTGCTTAAAGTTGATGAATTGGCTAGGAACGTTGATAGAATTTCTCTTGATGTTGATTCTTTAAAGCTTAGATCTATTCCTCCTAAGCATGATATCAATGAGTCTCTCAAAGCCATGATAATTTCCATTGATGAGTGCAAGGAAAGAACCGCTAGGATGCGTGCTTCAAAAGATGCCTTTATTAAAGCGTGTTCTTCCGATCCCTATGAAAATAAAGATGAAGATCTAAAAGTTATTGATGTGTCCCCTATTAAATATTTGTTTTGCAATATGAATCTTGATAATGATGGGACTGAATATGATCCACCTTTACCTAGAAGGCGTTAAAAAAATTCGGAGTTTTTAGACGATGAAATTAATAAAAGTGGGATTGAAGGAAGTAAAACCCTAGATGTTGCTAAACCCACTATTTTGGATTTCAAGGAATTTAATTATGAGAGTTGTTCTTTAATTGATTGTATTTCCTTGTTGCAATCTGTGCTAAATTCTCCTCATGCTTATAGTCAAAATAAAGCCTTCACAAAACATATCGTTGATGCTTTGATGCAATCTTATGAAGAAAAACTTTAATTAGAAGTTTCTATCCCTAGAAAACTTTATGATGAGTGGGAACCTACTATTAAAACAAAAATTAAAGATCATGAGTTCTATGCTTTGTGTGATTTGGGTGCTAGTGTTTCCATGATTCCCAAAACTTTATGTGATATTCTAGGTTTCTATGAATTTGAAGATTGCTCTCTAAATTTGCACCTTGCGGATTCTACTATTAAAAAACCTATTGGAAGGATTAATGATGTTCTTATTTTTGAGAATAGGAATTATGTCCCGTGGATTTTATCGTTCTTGATATTGATTGCAATCCTTCATGTCCTATTATTCTTGGTAGACCGTTTCTTAGAACGATTGGTGCGATTATTGATATGAAAGAAGGGAATATTAGATTCAAATTTCTGTTAAGGAAAGGCATGGAAGACTTCCCTAGAAAAAATATAAAATTACCTTATGAATCTATCATGAGAGCCATGTATGGATTGCCTACCAAAGATGACAATACCTAGATCTATCCGTATCTTTATGCCTAGCTAGGGGCGTTAAACGATAGCGCTTGTTGGGAGGCAACCCAATTTTATTTTTATTTTTCCTTTTTTTTTATGTTTAGTAGTAATAATTTTTGTTTAGTCTCTGGTTAGATGTGTTTTTGTGCTTAAATTAGTGTTTGTGCCAAGTTAAACCTATAGGATCTTCTTGGGTGAGAGTTATTTGATCTTGCTGTAATTTCCAGAAACTTTGCGCTCAGTGCAAGAATTGTTAAAAATCACAAGAACGTGATAAAATACTGATTCCAATTGCTGCTGATGAATAAACAAATTATATAGGTCTTCCTATTTTGGATGAATTTTTTGGGTTCCAGAAGTTTGCGTTAGTTACAGATTACTACAGACTGTTCTGTTTTTGACAGATTCTCTTTTTCGTGTGTTGTTTGCTTATTTTGATGAATCTATGGCTAGTAAAAGAGTTTATAATCCATAGAGAAGTTGGAATACAGTAGGTTTAACACCAATATAAATAAATAATGAGTTCATTACAGTACCTTGAAGTGGTCTTTTGTTTTCTTTCGCTAACGGAGCTCATGAGATTTCTGTTGAGTTTTGTGTTGTGAAGTTTTCAAGTTTTGAGTGAAATCTTTTGATGGATTATGGAACAAGGAGTGGAAAGAGCCTAAGCTTGGGGATGCCCATGGCACCCCCAAGATAATCCAAGGACACCAAAAAGCCAAAGCTTGGGGATGCCCCGGAAGGCATCCCCTCTTTCGTCTACTTCCATCGGTAACTTTACTTGGAGCTATATTTTTTTCACCAACATGATATGTGTTTTGCTTGGAGTGTCTTGTGTGATTTGAGTCTTTTATTTTTAGTTTGCCACAATCATCCTTGCTGTACACACCTTTTGAGAGAGCCATACATGAATTGGAATTTAATAGAATGCTCTATGTGCTTCACTTATATCTTTTGAGCTATATAATTTTGCTCTAGTGCTTCACTTATATCTTTTAGAGCACGGTGGTGGAATTGTTTTAAAGAAACGATTGATCTCTTATGCTTCACTTAGATTATTTTGAGATTCTTAAATAGCATGGTAATTTGCTTAATAATAATAATAAGCTTGGTATTGAAGATTTGTAAAACTTTCTTTTGAGTGCGTTGAATACTAAGAAAAGTTTGATGCTTGATAATTATTTTGAGATATGGAGGTGATAAACCTCCTTATATCTTGCTCAAAACAGCCACCATACCTACCTATCATGGCATTTCCATAGCCATTCCGAGATATATTGCCATGCAACTTTCTACCATTCCGTTTATCATGACACGTTCATCATTGTCATATTGCTTTCATGATCATGTAGTTGACATCGTATTTGTGGCAAAGCCACCATGCATAATTCTGTCATACATGTCACTCTTGATTCATTGCATCCCGGTACACCGCCGGAGGCATTCATATAGAGTCATACTTTGTTCTAGTATCGAGTTGTAATCATTGAGTTGTAAGTAAATAGAAGTGTGATGATCATCATTTTCTAGAGCATTGTCCCAAGTGAGGTATATATAAAAAATGCCATAAAAAAGGGGAAGGCCCAAAAAAGGGAAAATAAAAAAAAGAAAAAAAAGAAAAAAATGAAATGAGAGAAAAAGAGAGAAGGGACAATGTTACTATCCTTTGCCACACTTGTGCTTCAAAGTAGCACCATAATCTTCATGATAGAGAGTCTCTTGTTTTGTCACTTTCATATACTAGTGGGAATTTTTCATTATAGAACTTGACTTGTATATTCCAACAATGGGCCTCCTTAAGCGCCCTAGGTCTTCGTGAGAAAGCAAGTTGGATGCACACCCACTTAGTTTTTTTTTGTTGAGCTTTCATACATTTTCAGCTCTAGTGCATCCGTTGCATGGCAATCCCTACTCCTTGCATTAACATCAATTGATGGGCATCTCCATAGCCCATTGATTAGCCTCGTTGATGTGAAATCTTCTCCTTTTTGTCTTCTCCACATAACCCCCATCATCATATTCTATCACACCCATAGTGCTATGTCCATGGCTCGCGCTCATGTATTGCGTGAAGGTTTATGAGTTTGAGATTATTGAATTATGAAACAATTGTTTGGCTTGTCATCGGGGTTGTGCATGATGAGAGCATTCTTGTGTGACGAAAATGGAGCATGACTAAACTATATGATTTTGTAGGGATGAACTTTCTTTGGCCATGTTATTTTGAGATGACATAATTGCTTAGTTAGTATGCTTGAAGTACTATTATTTTTATGTCAATATGAACTTTTATCTCGAATCTTTCGGATCTGAATATTCATACCACAATTAAGAAGATTTACATTGAAATCATGCCAAGTAGCACTCCGCATAAAAAATTCTTTTTTATCATTTACCTACTCGAGGACGAGCAGGAATTAAGCTTGGGGATGCCTGATACGTCTCCAATGTATCTATAATTTTTGATTGCTCCATGCTATATTATCTACTGTTTTGGACCATATTGGGCTTTATTTTCCACTTTTATATTACTTTTGGGACTAACCTATTAACCGGAGGCCCAACCTAGAATTGCTGTTTTTTGCCTATTTCAGTGTTTCGAAGAAACGAAATATCAAACGGAGTCCAAACGGAATGAAACCTTCGGGAACGTGATTTTCTTACCGAACGTGATCCAGGAGACTTGGACCCTACGCCAGGGAAGCTTCGAGGAGGCCACGAGGGTGGAGGGCGCGCCCCCTGCCTCGTGGGTCCCTTGAAGCTCCACCGACGTACTTCTTCCTCCTATATATACCTACGTACCCCCAAATGATCAAAGGAGGAGCAAAACCCTAATTCCACCGCCGCAACTTTCTGTATCCATGAGATCCCATCTTGGGGCCTTTTTCGGAGCTCTGCCGGAGGGGGCAATTGATCACGGAGGGCTTCTACATCATCCTAGCCCCTACGATGAAGTGTGAGTAGTTTACCTCAGACCTTCGGGTCCATAGTTATTAGCTAGATGGCTTCTTCTCTCTTTTTGGATCTCAATACAATGTTCTCCCCCTCTCTCGTGGAGATCTATTCAATGTAATCTTCTTTTTGCGGTGTGTTTGTTGAGACCGATGAATTGTGGGTTTATGATCAAGACTATCTATGAACAATATTTGATTCTTCTCTGAAATCTTTTATGTATGATTGGTTATCTTTGCAAGTCTCTTCAATTTATCAGTTTGGTTTGGCCAACTAGATTGGTTCTTCTTGCAATGGGAGAAGTGCTTAGCTTTGGGTTCAATCTTGTGGTGTCCTTTCCCAGTGACAGTAGGGGCAGCAAGGCACGTATTAAATTGTTACCATCGAGGATAACAAGATGGTTTTTTTATCATATTGCATGAATTTATCCCTCTACATCATGTCATCTTGCTTAAGGCGTTACTCTGTTTTATAACTTAATACTCTAGATGCATGCTGGATAGCGGTCGATGAGTGGAGTAATAGTAGTAGATGCAGAATCGTTTCGGTCTACTTGTCTCGGACGTGATGCCTATATACATGATCATACCTAAATACTCTCATAACTATGCTCAATTCTGTCAATTGCTCAACAGTAATTTGTTCACCCACTGTAGAATACTTATGCTCTTGAGAGAAGCCACTAGTGAACCCTATGGCCCCCGGGTCTATTCTCATCATATCAATCTATCATCACTTTATTATTGCTTTGCTTTTTTACTTTGCCTTTTATTTTACCTTGCATCTTTATACCAAAAATACCAAAAATATTATCTATCATCTCTATCAGTTTTAATCTTTGCAAGTGGCCGTGAAGGGATTGACAACCCCTTTATCGCGTTGGTTGCGAGGAGTTTGTTATCTGTGTAGGTGCGAGGGACTCGTGCGTAGTCTCCTACTGGATTGATACCTTGGTTCTCAAAAACTGAGGGAAATACTTACGCTACTTTGCTGCATCATCCTCTCCTCTTTGGGGAAATCCAACGCAGTGCTCAAGAGGTAGCATCGCGGCGGTGGGACAAGGGCGTCCCGTGGCGTGTGGCCCCAAGAGGTCTTCCGCATGGTCGCCGGCGTCGTCGTCGTGCGCCAAGAGACCACGTATCTTCGCGGCAAGGTGAGTGCCCCTCTTGGCTTTTACCTTTGGTTTGCTTTGTCGTCTGACGTTTGTTGCTTCGCCTTTCAGCGTCGCCACTGCCAAGGGGTTCGTTCCCACATCGAAGAAGTCTTTGCGCCGCGCCGACCGTGGTGTTGCTGCGCCAGTTTCGGGGGCCACGCCACGACGAGCCCCGATGTACCCCCCTGTCGGGGTTCCCCAGAAATAGGACGCGGCAGCTCCGGGCACGAAGGAGGTGTCGCGAAAGAGCGACAACTCCGGTGACAGCTTCGTCCGCATCGGCGTGGTCACATCGGGGTGCTCCGTCACCGGAGGCGGTTGAGACGTCTCCGTCATATCTACTTTTCCAAACACTTTTGCCCTTGTTTTGGACTCTAACTTGCATGATTTGAATGGAACTAACCCGGACTGACGCTGTTTTCAGCAGACTTTCTATGGTGTTCTTTATGTGCAGAAACAAACATTCTCGGAATGACCTGAAACTCCACGGAACGTATTTTCGGAAAATAAGAAAATACTGGCGAAAGAATCAAGGTCAGGGGGCCCACACCCTGTCCACGAGGATGGAGGGCGCGCCCCCTAGGGCGCGCCCCTGCCTCGTGGGCCCCCTGATGCTCCACCGCCCACAACTCCAACTCCATATATTCGTGTTTGGGGAGAAAAAAAATCAGAGAGAAGAATTCATCGTGTTTTACGATACAGAGCCGCCGCCAAGCCCTGAACTCTCTCAGGAGGGCTGATCTGGAGTCTGTTCGGGGCTCCGGAGAGGGGAATCCGTCGCCGTCATCATCATCAACCATCCTCCATCACCAATTTCATGATGCTCACCGCCGTGCGTGAGTAATTCCATCGTAGGCTTGCTGGACGGTGATGGGTTGGATGAGATCTATCATGTAATCGAGTTAGTTTTGTTAGGGTTTGATCCCTAGTATCCATTATGTTCTGAGATTGATGTTGCTATGACTTTGCTATGCTTAATGCTTGTCACTAGGGCCTGAGTGCCATGATTTCAGATCTGAACATATTATGTTTTCATGAATATATGTGAGTTCTTGATCCTATCTTGCAAGTCCATAGTCACCTACTATGTGTTATGATCCGGCAATCCCGAAGTGACAATAATCGGGACCACTCCCGGTGAGGACCGTAGTTTGAGGAGTTCATGTATTCACTATGTGCTAATGCTTTGTTCCGGTACTCTATTAAAAGGAGGCCTTAATATCCCTTAGTTTCCATTAGGACCCCGCTGCCACGGGAGGGTAGGACAAAAGATGTCATGCAAGTTCTTTTCCATAAGCATGTATGACTATATTCGGAATACATGCCTACATTACATTGATGAATTGGAGCTAGTTCTGTGTCACCTTATGTTATGACTGTTACATGATGAACCGCATCCGACATAATCACCGATCCAATGCCTACGAGCTTTTCCTATATTGTTCTTCGCTTATTTACTTTTCCGTTGCTATTGTTACACTCATTACAAAAATCCAAAAATATTACTTTTGCTATCATTACCTTTGCCACCGTTACCACTACCATCATATTACTTTGCTACTAAACACTTTGCTGCAAATATTAAGTTTTCAGGTGTGGTTGAATTGACAACTCAGCTGCTAATACTTGAGAATATTCTTTGGCTCCCCTTGTGTCGAATCAATAAATTTGGGTTGAATACTCTACCCTCGAAAGCTGTTGCGATCCCCTACACTTGTGGGTTATCAACGGTCGATGAATACGCCACGGAGCTGCGGTGGGAAATTCTTGCCCCGCCGGAGGGGGCACTTGTCACGCGTGCAGGTCCCGTCGGCGAGGTTGCTGCTGGCGATGGCGCCACCACCGGGGGCCCATCGCGCGGCGGGTCTGCGAGTCCTCCCGGGGGCGCGGCCGCGTCTAAGCCTGACTCGATCGAGGCCGTGCCGGCTGACAAAATCTTCCCCATCTTCGAGACCCAGGAGTTTCCGGACCCTGAGGCCTTCCTCCAAGGTGGCCGTTCGGGGGCCACTGAGGATTCCGGCGCCCGTGCAGCCCCCGAGTCTGTCGCAAGCCTGGTCACTACCTCCGGGTGGCCATGATAGGGCGCTAGTGCTGGCCCCGGGGGCGGGGACCACACCGCCGGCTCGTGTTTGCCTCTCGGGATGACCCGGGACAGGTCGCGCTCGACGTCGACATCGTGAAGGAGCTGGGCTACATAGGAAACTCAATCACCTGACGACAGAGTTCCTTCCGGTTGTCACCGTAAGTGTCTTGGTCTGGCCTCCCCCTTCGCCCGGTCTATGCGTCTGCTTTGTCTTCACCAATGCTTGGGTTGCTTCTGCGTAGGAGCTGTTGGCCTGCAATGAGGCCAAGACCCGGTTTCTTCAGCAGGAAGCCGGCCACTGGGATGTCGCCACTGTCCTCAGGGCTGACCTGGTGCAGTAGGAGGTGGAGCTCGCCGTGCTTCGCTCTTCCATCCACAAGGCTCAGACCAACGCCGTGGCGGAGCAGGCCGAGCTAGCGGAGCGAGTGGCACGGGCGGATGGGCAACTGAGCACGGCCGTGTTGGAGAACGCGTCCTTGCGTCACAGCTGGCCGAGGCCCGCCGGATGGGTGAAGAGACCCAGTCTACCGCCGCGTCCGCCGCACAGGAGGTTGCCCGCGAGAAGGCCGTCTTGGCGGCGCAGGAGGCGGACCGGGGTGAGGCCATGGCGAGCTCCCGCCGCAACCTCGAGGCCGTCAGGCAACAAGTTGCCTCTCTTCACGGCCGGCTCGTCACCGTGGCCACAGAGAGGGACCGGCTTCTGGCTATTGCCCACGATCGCGATAAGGAGCTCACCGGTAAGTTGGCCTCCGGACCGACTCTGTGCCTTGAGCTTTTGTTGGTGTTGTCGACGAGTTGGTTCTGACTGACGATCGTTGCAACCGCGTGCTCGGAACTTGAAGAGCTACACTCCCGACGAGCAAAGGATGCCGCCGTGGTGAACGAGGCCCTCACCCAGCATGAGGAGCTGATGGCGCTCACGCAGCGGCTCACCGAGGGTGCAACAGGTACGTACCGTGACTCCCCGCCTTGCTTGGCCGCGAAGGTGATTCGTCTGTGGCGCGCCCTTCTTCTTCCTCTACCCTTTCTCAGGAAAAGTCACGGAGCTCAAGCTGTCTAGCCCGGTGGCTGACAGGATCCGTCGAGCAATCCTGGAGAAGGATGCGGCCCAGCAATTGCTTATCCAGGCTGTCGTGCAGACGTTGGAGGCGCTCGAGGTCAGCGACGAGGGCTCGTTGGTCGAGCGTATCGGACGGACCCCAGGGTTTTCCCGGGAGCGAGGAATGGACATGGTCTACTAGCTAGTCCATCGGGTCATCACCATGTTCGTCTTGCACTACCCGGAGATGCCACACGAGCTGCTAGCCGGTGGGTGGGCTCCCGGACACGGGGACCACCGATATGCTGAATTTCAAGAAGGGTCTATCGAGTTCACCAGGGTAGTGCAAGACGAACATGGTGACGACCACAAGCACTCCAGGGCAGGGCAACTGGAGTGGATGATGCTCTGCAGTGAGGCCTCCGACAGATAAACCACCACAAGCATAAGTTTTTTTAGCAGTGGGAGTCGAAGCATTTGTACCAGATCGTCTGGTAGATGGCACTGGGCGAAGGTGGCGGTGTGGAGAGAGGAGGAAAACCGCGAGATGGACAACAGTGGTGTGGGCACGAATTCTTGGTGTGTTCGTGGTATGAAACTTTTGTGGTAATGATACAACTCAAACTGCTGGAGTTTTCCGAATTTAGGGGATGTGGGCCAAGCGTCCACCATGCCGGGTATGGACAGTAGGTAGCGTGTCGGGATGCAGAGGCATTGAACGGGGACCTGCTGGTGAGAAGAGACGATGGCTCTGAGGGCATAGCCAATGGTCCACCCTGGATAGCTGCCTCACGGTTTCCACGTAAGATACAAGCCTCCGTGGACAAGTCTGAACAAAAAGGCAGCAGCTTGCAGAGCAAGGTGCAGCTTGCAGAAGAACCAGCTGCTCCATAGAAAAAGTGTGGTCCTTGTAGGAAAATAACGAGAGAGAAAGAGAGTACATGCGCCCAAATTTCCTTTACGTACTCCCATCGAGGCTGCCATATGACATCATCCGCATTGGATGAAAATTTTCTATGCTATAGCCCGAGCTGATGTGCTACTTGAGACCACCACTAGGTGATGCCTCCATTGTACATGCCCTGAGGAGATCAAATTCAGGAAGGACAGATATCTGACGACAGTCAAGATTGAGGGGCGCGGTGCGCCATAGAGGGCGCCACCGAGTTGAGAGGACTTGTGTGCGGCAGCAATCCTTGGTGGGGAGAAGCGAGATGATCTCTTCAAGGATGACGTCCGGGAGATCGCTGATGCGGTCCACCGGAGATTCTACCGTTTCCTCAGATCCGGATGGGGGGGGGGGGGGCTCGCCGCTTCTCCCCGCGCTACCGGGTGCGAGATCTACAACCGGCGTCGCCGCTGGCGGGAGGCTCATCTTCTTGGCGCTGGGCCAGCCGACTCCATTTTCCTTGTGGGCGTCGCGCTGAGCTCACGGGTTTGAGAAGAGTAGCCAGAGATGAGCCTAGTGGCAGTGCGAGCGGGGAAGAAGGAGGGATGGGGATTTCTATAGGAGTGGAAGAAGAGGAGCAGGCGTTTTCTGTACGAATGAGGATTCTTCTTGAAGTTGGTAGAATGTGACGGCTTGTTCTTTGCATCAAACTTGCCTTTCCCCTGAGATTTGTTCTTGTTGTTTTGGGGCTAGTTGGGCTGGAAGTTCTTCTCGTGTACCATGTGGGCACTGGAAACTCCCTCGATGACCCGAGCACGTGTGTCTTTTGCTCTCGCCTTCTCCTCAAAATCAAGAGTGCTAATGAGATCCAAAATAGAAAACTCATGTCTCTTGTTTTTCAGAGAAGTAGCAAAATCGTTCCACAAAGGTGAAAGCTTGGCAATGATGGTCCCAACAACAAATTTGTACGGCAACACACACTTAAAAGTACTCAAGTTCCTTAGAGAGTGACTGTATCTCATGAGTCCGCTGAACAACAGAGCGCTCATCAGTCATCTTGTAGTCACAGAATTGCTCCATGACGTACAACTCGTTGCCAGCGCCCGAGGGCCCAAACATGGCCTCGAGCGCAGCCCACATGTCTTTGCCGCTGTCAAACGACATATATGAATCCACAATGGAATCATCAAGAACACTCAGGAGGGCGGCTTTGAAGAGGGTATCCATGTTCTCAAAAGCTTCCTGCTGTGTAGGATTAAGATCGCCCTCAGGCTTACCCTTAGTGGCGTCATAGTACTACATGATGTGAAACCTATATACTGCTCTTATGCGCCACCTTTTATATTGCACCCCCTTAAAAGTAGGCGGCTTCAAAAGCACAGCAAAACCACTCGGAGTAAATTGCCTATAATCAGGTTTTTTTATTGGATTGTTGAATATATGAGCAATTTACTATGAGGTTTAATCCGAATCAGCAATAAATAGATCATGACGACAATTGCAAACATCGAAGTAATGATGCGGACTAAACCAGGAGGACAGAATCACATACTGTACAACGGGAGAAGAGGTTACCGAGGTCGGGGAAGAAGGCTGTCGTTGAGGAAGTCGTTGCTGGCAGCAGTCACAGGAGTGTGCTCCCCAAAAACCTGATTGCCCCTCTCCCGTACAGGATCACGAAAGGCGGGGTTCGGAGGACGGCTGTCCCTTCTCGCCGTGCAAGCCGAAAGGAGGGCTGGAGAAGAATTGCGTGGCGGTGCTAAGATCTGTAACGGTCCGACACCATATGATACAACAGCGGCTAGGGTAGAGCATGTCAGGTCGGTCGTGCGAGTAAGACCAAGTATAATAGTAGGCCTTTGGCCCCCAAACCCCACGTCCAAGTCAATAATAGCCCCACCAAGGTTTGTCTCAAAAAAAGGAGTAATTAAGGCTTCTGTTAGTCCCTTTAGTATAATACTATATCATTAATAATGGCCCCACCTTTTGTCTCACAAAGTATGTTGGGGCTCCTTCTACAACCGGCTACAAGTTTACAATCCGCTTCTCTTCTCTCTCCTCTTTTCTCTCCTTCAACTAAGCACAAATACTATATTTAAATCCTTATAGCATGCTTATGTCATCTAATTGTAGTACTTGCTCTAAAGTTACTCTCCACTGTGTAGTCTGAAATGCCGGGCGTGCAGCGGGCGGTGCCCTCGGTCGGCACGCCGCTTCAACGACGGAAGCAGTGAGAGGTCGCGTCGCCCTGACTTGCCATCAATGTGGAGCGGCGGGCTCAGCTGGCACCGGGCGGGAAGCGCACGCGGGAGGGGGGAGGGGTTTTTGTTGGGCCAAGAAGGTGAGAAGCCAACTTGGGATCGGTCCGGACGGGGAAATATCATGTGCTCCCATACTCTGCATATGACACTAGTCTATGTTACTATTCCCACCTTTCTGGTTTATAGAGATGTTTAGAGTAACATAGTAATATGTTACAGTATAAGTTACTCCCCACTATGAACAGCCTTGGTCTCTCCCAGTGCTCCACCATGTATAGCTGCTAAGCCTGCCACGTAGGCATAAAATATGATGTGGCTAGTTAATTAAGAAGAGAGAGACTAGTTTGGTGACCGCAGGAAGAAACGGTGGAAAGACAGTTTTGAGTCTATAGCTAATTAAATGAAGTAAGCTTAGCAACAATAAACCAAGCACCTATGCATTGAAGACTTGAGTTACTAAGCCATTTAATGCACTTAGCACCTCATCTAAGCACATCTAAGCACTTAGCACTTAGCACCCCCTTGACCGTGGACCTTGACGGTGTACATCACCTTGTGTCTCATAATTTTTCTGGTCATCATATGAGTCCTAGAAGATCTCACCCACATCATCATTAGACATGCAGCCACTAGAAAAAAAACACTTCCGTGATGATACGTGTTTGTCACAGTAGGTCGCTTTTTTTGTCATGCATGTACATCCATGACAAATTTATGACATAATCAAGATAGTCATACCTGTGCTGTCGTAGAAGTGTTCCATGACATTGCCAAAATTATCATTACGGAAGTGTCCACTTCCATGACGATAAATCGCGCGTCACAGAAGTGCTTTCGTCAAGGGTGACCGACACGTGGCATCCACCGTAACGGAACGCCGTTAAGCTATCGGGTCGGATTTTGGATCCGATAACCCGTTAACAGCCACGACCAATGCCGATTTTCCACGTGTAAAATTCTCACTGGCTGACGGATCCAACGGGCGAGATGGGCCTATGATATGTTGACACATGGACCGGCCCAAAAGTGGCCCACAAAGATTAAATGGGCCGGCCCAACCGAAGGCCCATAAGATTTAGCGGACCATAATGGGCCGGCCCAGCTAAAGGCCCACAAAGTTTAGTGGACCATAATGGGCCGGCCCAGCTAAAGGCCCACAAGATTTTGCGGACCATAATGGGTCGGGCCAGCTAAAGGCCCACAAGATTCTGCCGACCATAATGGGCCGGCCCAGCTAAAGGCCCAACATTCTCTGTCAAATCGGCCCATCAACGGCCTATCCTAAACTTGTCATCAACGCAGCCCATGGTCACTTCTGGCCCGTTAACAATCCGCTAAGTAATTGGGCCAAATTACGGCCCGATGTATTTCCGGCCTGTTAAAGGTCCGGCTTCATTTGGGCCCATTTACAGGCCATCAAAACTTTCGGCCCATAAATGACCGTGAAGGATTTGGGTCATATTCGGCCATGTCTGACATTCGGCCTGTTAGAGGCCCACTATAGCTTTGGGCCACTTTCGGCCTGCTGTCATTTTCGGCCTGTTAACGCCGGACGTAAACCATGGGCCATATGTGGCCCAACGTCATATCGGGCCCATTAATGGCCCATATAAAAATGACGATAATCTAGCCCGACCGAAGTTCCGGCCTGTTAAAGGCCCGTGTATTAGGTCGGCGCATTTACGGCCCGTCCGAATTTCGGCCTGTTAAAGTCCAGTGGGTTATTTGGCACACTCAGGGCCCAATATCACTTTCGGTCTATTAAAGGCCCATGTATTTTATGGGCTCGAGATATTTACACCTGTAAACGGCCTATTTTTACTGAGGGCCCAAATTATGTTTAGGCCTGTTAAAGGCCCACTATGGGCACAGGCCTACCAGAAAAATATGAAAGCTTATGCTAATTTAGGCCCAGATATTTTTAGTGGGCTACATGCCAATTTCGGCCCGTGATCGTTTTTAGCCCAATTGGAATGGGCCCGACGAACGTTGGCTTGTTAGGCTCCTACGAAGCTTTCGGCCAATTACATTACTAAGATAAACCTGCACTATACAAAAATAGTGTCGTAATTACTGCAGCCTGAGGCAACATCATAAATGTTGTATCACAACAAAATAAATTCCAACCATACAACAAAAGGCCTGTTGGCATAAAGTTTACAGTCCTTCCAGATAAAAGCACCATCAGATGTATAGAAGCACATATCATTTGACCTGAGTGCTAATGTTTCAGGTTGTAGAATCTGATGGAGCAGCACGATCTCCACCTTTTTTCCGCCATTGCTCTTGAACAACGAAGCGAATGTCTGATAGTCTGGTTTCAAAACCATTCATATCTTGACGACATTTCTCAACCACTATTCTTGTTTCCGAAACAACGTCCATTAGGGATTGTACTTGTGTCTGGAGCACAGATATATCACTCTGACTAGCAGGAAGATTTTGTTCAGTAGGCGATTTGGACGAGGTTACCTTGACAACCAACCCAGAATTACGCAGGAAGGTGCTTTTTGCACTGTTAGTGGAGAGATACTGATGCACTGCAGCAAGAGGTGACATTGTGCATGTAGTAGCCTCATCACCTTCAGGTGGTTGTGGCTGTTCAATCATTTGTTCCATAGCTTCCTGAAAGTTTGAACTTGTAGATTAGTGTACCAGATAAGTTACTAATGAGACAAAAATAAACAAAGTAGGTTAAACGTTTATACATAACTTATTTTGGTGAACTACTGTAATACATTAGCATGTATTGTAGTGCCAACTACATAATAAAATCACTTTCGGAACATATGTCCGTGTAGCTTGCCTACTGCATTCTCTATTTCCTCACATTCGTTGACATCTAAGGATAAAGAGACATGGTTTAAAATAGGATGAACATAGTATGACATCATTCATATCATGGGCAAATAGATATAAAACAAACAGGCTATTTTATCATTGTGTGCGCACGTGAACATAACAACTAGATTACAGATCAAGACCAAAAGAATATCCTTCATCTCTTTTAAACCATGTAAGGTGAAATGATACGTTAAGACAACTGTGAATAAAAGTGAACAGAGTAACTGACATTGGCTGCAAACCAAGTAGTTAAATGAACACATCACAGTACCAATCAGTTCAAGGCAGGAGGAGTAAGGACTTACAACAGCGGCTTGAACTGGTGTGCTCATGCCCTTCATCCTGCTGGTGTGGCAATCCTTGAAGATTTGCACTGCATTCGGTTCAGGTTCTTTTTGGTCCGCACGGGATTTCCTCTATATTTGGAATAAGTCAATATAGATACGATAATATGGCACAAAAAAAGAAGGAAGTAGCAGCTATTTACAAGAGCCTCGCAGTGTGCAATATAGCTACGAGATCCTGTGGTCTGTTGGAATTTCACTTTAGAATGGTTGGTTTTGTTCTTCAAACAGTTAGCCTAGAAGAAGATACACTTGTAAGGCACATACATAAATACAAGTTCAATATGTGGTCTGATCAAATACATATAGCCTACCTGATACTTTGGATCAGACCAGTGTTTAACGAGGGCTGTCCAGTCTTCATCTGTAATATATTCCACTGGAGATGTTTGGGTGATTTCATTGTTAGCCTTGCCTTCAAAGTGAGATTTTCTAAGGTGGTACCGATACTGTCGCAGAGCAGACTGAAAAACATGAGTGCATGCTTGTCTAGTTGCATCATCTTTCGGATCCAACTTGAACCTCATTTGTTGAAAAAAGAATGTGAGTCTTATTAGGAGGAAGCTAGAAAGTATGGGACAGAGCAAGACAATATTACTAATTGCGATGAATAACATTACTTACAGATAAATGGTCAAGGAAGGTGTTAAACTGGGTATTGTCTTTCTCATTCCTGTACTGGATCCACGTTGGGAGGATACGTGCATGACACCTAACAGCAACGACTGCCTCTGATACTAACTTGGCTGACTCTGTAGCATCACGTGGCCTTTTTAAACCTGCCTCAAAATGGATCTCCATTCTTCCTCCTTTAGATTTTGTTAATCTGTCAAGCATTATCCCTGATGTCTGTTTCCGCTTGCGCCGTGGTGCTAGTTCAACAACGAATATGGAAAGTGTTAGTGTACATCAAACTGTGAGAGTACATATAAAGGAGCATGCAACTGCAACTTGACTCGGTCAGGTACCGTCTTGGTGTTGATGCTCATGAGGTTCATCTGATCTTGCCAAGTCCTGTTGTGTCAGTAGTGCTTCGGAAGGAGTGTTAGGTGTGAAGGCAGCTTGGGAACTGGCCAGTTCTGGAGCAAACGAACGAGTAACTGGTACAATTGAAGCGGATGCTGCAGCTGGTGGAGCAGGTGATACTGTGTTTGTAGATTTAGCCGGTGGACTTGGACCTTCTACTACACTATAAGTACCAACAGGATCTCGACAGCAGAACCTTTTCCGTTTCACCGGACGAGTAACAGCACTCCCTACTATATTATTTTCCTTGCTCTTTTTTGACTTTGCCATGTCAAGCTGTACCCACATCACAAAAGAATAAAATCACTCTTCAGAACTCATTGATGCATGATACAGACAAGCAATACTTTGATGTAAGACAACCGTATGAGGATGGAATATGTAAGAAAAACAGGACGGCATGACATATTCACAATTACGATGTGCAAACTAAGCAGAAGGATTTTCAAGAAAATAGAAGTAATGCAAGTTAGACACCGTATGAAAGATGCAACCAATATTACTCTGCCAAGTTAAAAGTGTCTTGTCATAAGTGGCAATTCGAAAAATTAGAAGCAGTACAACGTAGAAATCAATGCAAGATGCAACCACTATCAAACTGCCATGTTAAAAGCGTCCAATCATGAGTGACTGATGCGGGATACACAACAGCAGTACTTTGATGTAAGAACATGGTATTATAGATAGATGCAGTGTATTCTAGACACAGAAAGCCATGTCATATGCACATGTATAATGTATAAACTCAGCAGGTGCAATTTAATCAAAATAGAAGAAATACATGCTAGACAACATATGCAACATGAAACCAATTATCACACTGTCAACTTAGAGCAAGCACCTGCGATGGTGGAGTACGGGAGATGAACTCATCATGTAGACTTCGGACTTCAACTTCATTAGCAGTAGCAGTGGCAAATCTAGAGAGTCTCCATTTGCGTCGGTGCGGAGGACCACCAACATCCCCTAACTTACTCTTTTCCTTCCTATTTTATGATATTGCCTTATGAAGTCAAAACCACAAGAAGATGAATAAAATTAGCTCTGCATAACTGGTTGATGCATGATATAGACGAACACTACTTTGATGTAAGGCAAGCGCATGATAGGAGGATGGAATATATACAAAAAAGACAGCATTTCATATTCACACGTACGATAGCATGTCTTATGGGTAAGTAATCGTTGCAGGTATAAGTTGTAAGCCATGCAGATGCAATTCAACATAATCAGAAGCAATACAAACTAGACATCATACGGAAAACGCAACCACGTATAACAGTTCCAAGTAAGAGCAAGCACCTGTGATGGTGGAGTAGGGGAGATGTGCTCATCATGTACATGTATGTTCTAGAAACAGGAACACGTGTCATATTCACAGGCATTATGTGTAAAGTAAGCAGATGCAATTCAAGTTAGAAGCAATACAAGCTAGACATCATACGCAACATGCAACCACATATAATAGTGTCAAGTTAGAGCAAGCACCTATGATGGTGGAGTAGGGGAGTCATCATCTACACAGCTACGTTGACTGTCCAGCCTTGTGTTGTCTTGCCAATCTTGTTGGGAGGATGGCGGAGTAGAATCTGTAGAGACCCCCTGTTTGAGTTGCTCCGAAGGACCACCATCATCCACTGCCGGACTAATATCCTTCAGCTGTAATGATTTTGCATTGTGAAGTCAAACCGATAAGAAAAAGGGATTAGAAACACTTCAAGACACCATATGGAAGGTGCAATCAATATCACTCTGCCAAGTTAAAACTGTCTCGTCATAGGTGGCGTTCATCAAACTAGAAGGAGTACATGCTAGAAATCATATTCAAGACGCAAACCAATATCACACTGCCAACTTAAAGGTGTCCCATCATAAGTGACTGATGCAGGATACACAAGAAGAGTAGTTTCATGTAAGAACATGGTGTGATAGACAGATATAGTATGTACCAAAAACAGGAAAGCGTGTCATATTCACATGTATCTTGTGTAAGCTAAGCAGATGCAGTTTACACTAATTAGGAGCAATACGAGCTAGACACCATATGCAACCAGATATCACACTGCCAAGTTAGAGCAAGCACCTTGGATGGTGGAGTAGGGGAGCGGAGACTTGGACCTTGTAATGCACTATCAGTACAAGGAGAATCGGTACAGATGCTCCGTTTACGTTGCTGCAGAGGACCACCATCATCGCCTTCCTTACTCTTTTCCTTCCTCTTTCTTGATTTTGCCTTGTCAAGTCAAACCCACAAGAAAAAGGAATAAAATTTGCTCTTCAGAACTCATTGATGCATGATACTGATGAACACTACTTTCATGTAAGGTAGCCGCATGATAGGAGGATGGAATATGTATGAAAAACAGGAGGGCGTGACATATTGACATGTATGATGTATAAAGTGTAAACTAAGCACAAGGTGCTTGAACTTGTTAGAATCGATGCAAGCTAGAAACCATATGAAAGATGAAACCAATATCACTTTGCCAAATTAAAAGGGTGCCCTAACAAATGTATTTGACCAAATTAGAAGCAATACATGGCAACAGGCTAGAAATATGCAATATGCAACGAATAAAGGTGACTCATCGTAAGTGATTGATGCAGGATACAGAAGAGAGGTAGTTTCATGTAAGAACAAGGTTAACACATAGATGTAGTGTGTAACAAAAATAGGAAGGCATGTCATATTCACATGTATAGTGTGTAAACTAAGCAGATGCAATTTACCCTAATTAGAAGCATTACAAGCTAGACACCGTATGCAACATGCAACCACATATCACACTGTGAAGTTAGAGCAAGCACCTATGATGGTGGTGTAGGGGAAGTGCGGTCTTCAGGTACAGAATTACGTTTAATATCTTCATTTAGGCTTGCTGTTTCTTGAGAATCATGTGGAGAGGATGAAATTGCATTCTTTATAAGAATATTGCGTCTCATATTAACCAACGCGCGTGACTGTCTCATCATAAGCGATAGACGCAGGATACACAAGAACAGTAGTTTGATGTAAGAACATGGTGTGATAGGCATATGTAGTATGTACCAAAAACAGGAATGTGTAAGCTAAGGAGATGTAATTTAACAAATTAGGAGCATTGATGAGGGATACACAAGAAAAGTAGTTTGATGTAAGAACATGGTTAATAGAAAGACGTAGTATGTACCGAAAACAGGAAGGCATGTCATATTCATAGGTATAATGTGTTAACTAAGCAGATGCAATTTACCCTAATTAGAAGCATTACAAGGTACGACACCATATGCAACATGCAACCACATATCACACTGCCAAGTAAGAGCAAGCACCTGTGATGGTGGTGTGGGGGAATTACGGTGATCAACTAGAGAGCTACGTTGACTATCTTCATTTAGCCTTGCTGTTTCTTGAGAATCATGTGGGGAGGATGACACTGCACTCTTTAAACGAGTATGGGGTCTCACAGTAACCCACCCGGGTGACTGTCTCATCATAAGTGATTGATGAGGGATACAAAAGAGCATTAGTTTGATGTACGAACATGGTTAATAGACATATGTAGTATGTATCGAAAATAGGAAGGCATGTCATTATCAAAGGTATAATGTGTAAAGTAAGCAGATGCAATTTAACCAAATTGGAAGAAATACAAGCTAGACACCATATGCAACATGCAACCACATTTGACAGGGCGAAGTTAAAGCAAGCACCTGGGATGGTTGTGTGTGGCAATTGAGATCACCAACTGCAGAGCTACGTTTACTGTCTTCGACTGCTGACACTGCACCTGTTAGAGCGCTGGAATGCTTAGTGCTTATCTTAGAATTACACTGGAGCGACTTCTGTCTTTTCTTTTCTGCATTCATCAACACCGCATCAGAGTCTGAAATACCCATGCATAAAAAAACAATAGTGTGAGTATGGGTGAAGTGTGTGCACAATTAGTACAGTGTAAAGGTAGCAGATAGCAGGTCGGTGAGAAATAAATGACGGGAGACATATGATAGCTCTACAACATGCATGGCACACTAAATTACTACAGGATTCTATGAAAATAATAGTCGACTGAAAGCAAATAGGTCAGTCCATTTTTTCTGCACCGTCCAATGTACAAAGAACGGGCAGGTCGCCTTCATCTACCTCTAGCCAGTCAGTGTTGACGATCTTCCTCGAAACGCCAGCGACCACCGGCCCAGTATTCCTCCCGTGCCTGTGCCCTCCCCTCGACCTCACCGCACCGCCGTGCTTGGCACCGCCCCCCCGGCCATCCATTCAAGCCCCGCCGACCTCCAGATCGGGTGCAAGCAGCTCCTGCGCCCACACCCCGCTTCCCCGGGGAGCAGGCGGACTAGGTGCTCCGCGTGCCTAAGCGGGTGCTGCTTCTTTTAGTTGCGGTTCAACTGACCTTGAATTGAAATCCAGGCGGGCTACTGACCTCTAGCAAAAGTGAATTAGTAAAAGGGAGGAAACCTTGTGCATTTAGTATCACGAAGAAGATGCAGTAAGAAGCGCTCAACTAGTTTCTTTCGTGGGATGAATACGGTGTGAGCAGAGACGTAAGATTTGCACGAATATGCGAAGAGGAGTACCTCTTTCTGCTGGCAGTGTTGTGTCCTCCTTCTGTTTTTCCGACGATCTTCTTGTTGTTTGCCGGAAACCAGAAGTTGTGGAGGACGGTGCAGCCTTGGACGAACCCATGGCCAAGTTGTTGAGTGTGGTGCGGTGGCCGTCTGTCGGCGGCGGGGAAGCAGATCCGAGGCGGCGAACGACGGCGTAGCGGGAACAGCTCCGGTGCGGTGGACGGTTGCGATAGTGGAGCCACAGTAGTGAGGCGCAGGACGGCGTGGTCGGAGTGGTTCTGGTACAGCGCACGTCGGCGTCGGCGTCGTGGAGGCAGCTCTGCCTCGGCTTCAGCTGCTAAGTCCTTGAGGGCGTTGCGGTTGCGGTTGCGTTGGACAACGACGTCGGGGTACCGGCTCCGGCGTGATGGAGGAGGGCGGCGGTGGATTGACCGCTATGGGGTGGAGGACGCAAGAGGCTGGGGTTTTGTGGCTGGTGGAGAGGGCGTTTTCACGCCCATGGAGTATGAATGGGGAAACAGAGGGAGGCGGGGAACTAAGGGGGAACAATGTTTCGGTTTGAGGCGCGCTTGTTTGAAATTTGGGGAAAGTTACAAACTTTCCCCCCATCTAAAATTTCGGACATATTGCGGGTTGGGGGTAGGACAGTCATGTCAGGTGTCCCAAATGTGAGCGGGATAGATTTCGGCCGAGCGCATGGGTAGGCGCCCACGGCGTATGAATGCTTCTCTCGCGTCTTGGTGAAGTTACAAACCTACCCCGGTTTAGACCTTTGGACATCGGGCCGATAGGCTACACGGGCTAGAGTCAGGACAGTAATTTCCTACCACCAAAACATTAGTCTCGCGCGGTTTCGGGTGACCAGAGGCCTATTTGGCGCTTCGTTCAATATTTGGGAGCAGAAGCATTAACGTTTTCGGTTCTCTTGAATTGAACTTTCAGGATTTGTCGAACTTCACAAATCTTTACTCTTGAAAATACTAAAGCTACGATTATTTTGGAATGGAGGGGGTACATTTGAATATACATTGTACACGAGTATATATTAAAAAATATGCAACTTACCTTAGTTCATGCATGGTTCCAGATATAATCTCTTTGGTTGCAAAAAAAAGTTAGATATGCGTATGAATATATATAGCATGTTCAAACTCACAACAAAGATTATGCCCCCTTTTACATCTGATTTACAAATGCCATTATCTCGGGTTCAAATAGATGAATGCACTTCCTATGAATTCGAATCTTCGAAACCCCCTTTATGTCGAATTCGACATGTATTCTATTTCGTAGCTAGCAATTTGGAATGTATCCATGCAAGTGACAAATGTATAAAGTTCTTCACACTAACAACATGGAGTGCACTAATTAATGTTTATATATGAATTGCAAAAGCATCCATTGCATGTATTTCAAACCGCTCTCACTCTATGGATCGATAATATGAAATAAACACATGCACATGCTAGAATTCAATTGCAGTTGAAGAAAGAGCCTACTCCTGGTACTGTATATTAGTGATAGGGGTGTGTACAAAGTACACGTGAATACCAGGCATTGTGCGTGTGTCTATACTATCGACGAACTAGCCCCCAAGCTTGTATAACATACTAAGGGCCTAGGGTTACAAATCATATATAGTCGGCTTATCACTAGTGGGGATAGAGTCCTCCGCGACTCTGGTAGCTTCGTGTTGTACGCTGAGTCCTCCACATGGGTCTTCGTATAACACGTCTCGGTCCAACCTATATGTGGCGCAGGATGGAACCGACCCATGAGTCTTCATGTTGACCCACCACAACTAGAAATGATGTGCCCACCACACCACACACGCAATCGGCCACTAAGAAAATAAGCATATTTTGATGACACTAACGGACTTTGCATTTGATGCGTGCTCCGTATTTTGTTGACGACACTTACGGTCATTGTATTTGAAGCGAAAGCACGATATGGTCACTGGACTTCAGAATAAGCTCATCACGGTCACCGCATACATTTTGTCGTGCTAACCAACATGTGGTTGGATGGTTAGAGGACATCGGTTTCTCGAGCCCACCAAGGTTAAAGTCCCGGTGCTCACATTTATCTTGTGTTAATTTCAGTATTTTCCAGCGACGTGCGTTCAGTGGGAGGATACGTTCCACTCGGCTATGAGGCACCTATGGTGACTTCGTAAAATCTCAAGATCATATATGTTGGCCCACTCTCTTGAAGGTGCTCATAGGGGTAGGGTTTGCGTGTGTGCGCTTATAGCGGTGAGTGCTTGCGCGTATATATGAGCCCTTGCGTCTGTACCGTGTTAAACAAATACATATCATGATTATACGGTCACTGGCTCACCCATACAACTACGTATTTTGTTGATGACACAATCAATTGACCAGTCAAATGTTCCACGTGGCGCAACTAGTGTTGCACCATCGGGGCACGTAACCGTGGGGCCCACCTGTCAGCCCGTATATGAAAGAAAGAAATGGTAGTCTGAGTCTGTACTGTGTTAATAAAATAGGGGTACATTTTAGGGTGATCGTACGGTCACTGGCTCACAGTACAGCTCCGTAATTTGTTGATAACACGATCAATTGACCAGTCAAACGGTCCACATTCAGCAGCGCACATTACCATAGGGCCCACCCGTCAGCGCATATATGAAGGACAAAAATGGTAATAAATTAGTGGTCGGTGGGTATTCGAAGTCGTGAGACCTCTGGTTGGCAGTCACCGGCGGTTGGGGGCATTCATTAGGCGGTGGGGTGGGGATCCCTGCAGAAAAAGCTCGGCGGGGGGGGGGGGGGGGGGGCTAGACGGATGGCCTGTGCGGCGGCGCATCGGCGGTGGGGAGTGGTTTCGGGGAGGGCGGGCTGGCCGCCGGTGGCGGGGGATGGCGGTTTGGACGGTGGTGGCTGGCGGCTCAGGGGGGGGGGGTGGAGTTTGATGATTAACTGGAGGCGCTTGATTTCGAATCCATCGGCTAGAAAATCTAATGACCAGATGTAAGTGCATCTAGTGCCCCTTAGTGATTTTGGTGTATTGAAGACTTATAGGTTAAGTATCTAATGTGTTTATGAGTGTACACAGGTCTATAAGTCTATGAGGAGTTTGATATTTACAGAGAAAGTCGACCCCTAAAAATGAAGTTCTTCGACTGAAGACTTTGATATACTGAAGACTTTGAAAGTGAAGAAATTGGTGTGACCTTGAAGACTTGGTATTCATTCGAGGAACATGAAGCGTGAAGACTTTTGTTTTCGTAGTTTCATTTTCTCTTTCTTGAGTCATAGGAAACACCGTACTGTTAAAGGGGGTCGAGGAAATACTAAGGAGAAAATTTCCATGTGATGCTCAACTCAAATCCTACACCTACCAATCCCTTCGAGTGAAGCCATTGGAAATCTCATACAGTTCAGTCAAATTCTTCAGTGACAGAGACGCAGTTCTTCTGGTCACTGAGGACTTTGCTCTGATTGAGGAGTTAGGAATTCGCCAGTGCGAATTGCCTACACAGTGAGGAACATGATAGCCCTGAGGAATTTGAACCTCAAATTTCCGACCTTTGCTGTGCTGTGTGCCAGCTGTCCCAAAATATCTTGTCCACATAACGGTCATATCATTGAAGGGCATTTATGTCTTATCTTGTCGGGCTGCTCCCTAGGCTATAAATAGCCGCCCCCTACAACCACTAGCTGGTTGGCTGCTCCGCGTGAACTTGACACTTGTCATTTGAGAGCAACCCATCCTCCGAGGACTTTGAGCGAAAATCATCAAGTGAGGAAAATCCAAACCCAAACCCAAACACCTACAAACCCAAAGTGATTTAGCATCACTGAAGAGATTGATCCTGTGTGGATCCGATGCTTGTTACCTTTGAAGACTGTGGTTCTTCTAGACGGTTAGGCGTCAAGGTCTAGAGCATCCAAGAGGAATTGTGGATCGCCGAGTGACCAAGTCTGTGAAGGTTTGGAAGTCACCTGAAGACTTACCACGAGTGATTGGGCGAGGACTGTGTGTCCTTAGCTCAAGGAGAATACGGTGAGGACTGTGTGTCCAGGACTAGGTGTCCTCGAGTTTAAATACTCAGCTGCTCCAACCAGATGTACAACTGAGACAGCAGTTGGAACTGGTCTACCAAATCATTGTCTTCACCAAGCTTACTAGTTCTATTTCCTCAACACTTTCATTTCCTCATTACTGTGTTGTGTGTTTGTTCATATCTGTGTTTGAAGACTTTGAATGAAGACTTTCTTAGTTTCATCAGTTCAATTTCTTCAGTCTGTCTGTCTTCATCTTGTGCTATCATGTGTTTACGCTTTCTGTACTCTGAGTTTGTCTTCATTTCATCATGATGACCATGCATGTATTCTGCTATGTTTACCTCTGAGTACTTATTCCGCTGCTAGTAGTTCTTCGCCAAGGAATTTCCTCACGAGCAAATTCCTCAGTGAAGAATTTCATAAAAATCGCCTATTCACCCCCCCTCTAGTCGATATAACGCACTTTCAATTGGTATCAGAGCAAGGTACTCCCTTGTTCTGTGTGATTTTGGTTTAACCGCCTGGAGTTTTAGTTATGTCGACCGCAGGTATGATCAAGGTCTCTGCTGGGTGTCGTACCTTCGATGGGACGGACTACCCCTACTGGAAGAATAAGATGCGAATGCATCTTGAGGCAATTGATAACGATCTCTGGTACGTTGTGGAAAATGGTGTTCCCTCCGTCTCACCCTCACTGAACGCTACCGATGTGAAGAGATTCAAGCAACTCGATTCCCAAGCGAAGAATATCATATGTGGCCATCTGAGTAAAGGACAGTATGGTAGAGTGAGTGCTTTGGAAACTGCTAAGCTTATCTGGGATAGGCTGTCCAAAGTCAATGAAGGAGTTTCAACTCAGCGTGACTCTCGAGTTGATGTTCTTCGCAATCTCTTCAACCGCTTCAAAAGACTCGACAATGAAAATGTTCAGCAAACCTTCGATCGCCTCACTGACATCTCAAATGAGCTGCAAGCACTTGGTGCCAATGATATCACCGACCATGAGGTGGTGAAGAAATTGCTAAGATCGCTTGATCCCTCATTTGATACTCTGGCACTGATGATACAAGAGCGTGCTGATTACAAGTCACTTGACCCCGCTGATTTCGTCGAGAGGCTAAACACTCATGAGTTCCAGCTTGCTGAGAAGAGAGATCTCTACGGTTCGAGCTATAGCAGATCACGTGCACTAAAGGCCAAGGTAGTATCTGAGTCCGAAGATGAAGACTCTAGTAGCAGCCTTGGTGATCCTGAAGAACTGAGTCTTGATCTAGCACTGCTTGTGAAGAAATTCTAGAAGTTCTCAAGACGTGGTCGCTTTGGAAAACCTTCAAGGAGCAATGATTCCTCATCTAGTGACTGCAAGAAGAGGCTTTGTCACAAGTGCAAGAAACCAGGACATTACATTCAAGATTGTCCTCAGTGGGAAAAGGAATCAAAGAAGAAGAAATACAAGGATTACAGTTCTGATGATGCGAAGAAAAAGAAGAAATCCTCAAAATCTTCATCATCAAAATCCTCGAAGTCTTCGTCTCACAAGAAGAGCAGCTCCAAGAAGGCTTGGGAATTTATTGGCAAGGAAATGGACTCTGAGGCTGAATCTGAAGAAAATGAGGAAGAGGAACAATGTGAAGACTCCGAGTCTGGTGTCGCGAGCCTAGCCCTCACTACTGCGTTCGTCAGCAAGCCCGTCTTCACCTCTGAAGAAAGTGATCTCACCAACAAGGCTGATGAAGGCAGTGATGACTACGCTCCCACCTATTGCTTCATGGCAAAGGGTGCCAAGGTACTCAAATACGCCTCCTTTGAATCTAGTGAGGATGAATCTGATGAAAATCTTAAGCCTAGCTACTCTAAACTTGCTAAGATTGCTGTGCAACAACAAAAGGCTTTTGAAAAGGTTCAAAACATGCTAGACAAAAGTGATGATATGTTGGGTGAAGAATTGGATCGCACTAAGGCCTTAACTGAAAATCTTCAGAGACTTCAGACCAGGTTTGACAACCTTCAAAGTCATCATAACACTCTCTTATCTGATCATGAGAAGCTTTCTTATGAATATCTTCAAAAGAAGCAAGATCTTGAGAAGCTAAGAGTGAGTTATGAAGATCTTCAGAAGGAGCGCGATTCATTACTTGCTCAACAAATCAGCGCTGCTCAGGAATAATTTATTCCTCCATGTTTAAAATGCATTGAACGTGAATCTGCTAATTCCTCACGTGAATGTTCAAATGCTTCAAATGTTACAAATTCTTCACCTGCCTCTGCTTTCACTAATTCCTCATCTGAGGACATTGCTAGTATCACTGACGATGCAGGGCTGAAGGAATTGTACATGACAGGCATGTACAAAAGCCTCAAAGGGCATCAAACTCTTTGTGATGTGCTTAAAAAGCAGATCCTCAACAGGAACCCTAGGAAAGAGGGTATTGCCTTTGAGAGGAAACTCAATGCTGATGGTACATATTGGAAGCCTGAGCAGTACCCCAAAACCTCATGGGTTGCTGCAAAGGGACCTCCAGTTGATCCATCTAATTTATCTGGCTATACATGTGAATCTTCTCATTCTTCTGATGAGTCATTTGACTCCAACTATAAACTGTTCAAAAATCAGAATGGTGAAGTATTTGCTAGATATGTTGGCACTAACTGCAGGAACGGTTCCCCTATGAAGAAAATCTGGGTTCCCAAAAGGTGCCTTGAAAGTCTTCAGGTGAATGTCCTCATGACACCACCTGTGAAGAAAAGGAACCCCAGATCAAATTCTTCATATGAACCAAATTTTTCATATGGATCCAAGTCCTCATACGGACCAAATTCCTCAAGGGAATCAAATTCCTCACATGGATCAAAATCCTCATATGGACATCATCGTGCTAACAACTCTGTTTCGCAGGGAAGAGCCAAGGGCTATGAATATGAGCATTATTCTTCAAATTATTATGTTCGTAAGTCCTCGAAGAATTTCTCTGCTTATTCATATGCTTACCCTAACCACTCTTATGTGAAACGAAATGGTGTGGCTGCTTTCCCACCATTCTCATATGGAGCTCGCAGAGTGATGAACTCTTTGCCACCCCTTCAGATGTGGGTGGTGAAGAAAAAGAACTAATCTCTTATGCAGGGTCAGGTCTCCAGACATATTGTTACGTCTGAAGAATTTGCTGGGGACCTGACAAATTGCCTGAAAGGACGCAGGCTAACCATGATGAAATGAACCTTCATTTCACACGTCCTCCCTCTGTTTTATCTGTCTTACTGCTTGATGAAATTGATCTGATGAATTGTGATATCATATTCTTCACTGCTGAAGTATATGAGGCTCGTAAGTTGCACTAATTCATCTGCAGGATGATCAACCCAAAGCCACTGAATGGGTACTTGATAGTGGATGTACAAATCACATGACTGGTGACAAGAATCTTTTGATGGATGCTCCCTTATCATCGTCACATATGAAGCATATCATCTTCGCTGATAAAAGCAAAAGTCAGGTATTGGGTCTAGGTAAAGTTGCTATCACAAAGGATCGACACATGGACAAAGTCATGCTTGTTGAGTTCTTAGGATACAACCTTATGCCTGTCTCAATGCTTTGTGATCTTGATATGGTTGTTGTCTTTGGCAAGTATCGTTGTGTTGTGATTATGGAAGCTGACAATTCCAAAGTCTTCGATGGCTTTAGGAGAGGAGACTTGTATATTGTTGATTTCTCTGCAGATTCACAACCAGCCGTGTGCCTACTTGCAAAAGCTTCAGAAGGATGGCTATGGCATCGACGACTTGGTCATGCAGGCATGAGGAATTTTAACACGCTTGCGAAGAAGAAGCATGTCATTGGCATTGAGAATGTCAAATTCCTCAAGGATCACTTGTGCGGTGCCTGTGAAGCTGGAAAGATGACAAAGGCCAAGCATCCAGCGAAGACTATCATGACCACCACTCGTCCATTTGAATTGCTTCACATGGATCTCTTCGGTCCTAATCATTATTCCTCTGTTTCAAATGAAGCATCTCAATATGGCTTTGTTATTGTTGATGATTACTCTCGTTACACATGGGTACGCCTTGTCTCTTACAAAACTGAAGTGCAGGATGTCTTCAAACGATTTTCCTCGAGGGCTTCAACCAACTTTGGTGTGAAGATCAAGCACATCAGAAGTGACAATGGCACTGAGTTCAAGAATTCGGGTCTCGATGACTATCTTGATGAACTTGGTATTACTCATGAGTTATCTGCTCCTTATACTCCTCAACAGAATGGCGTCGTGGAGCGCAAGAATAGGACTCTTGCTGAGATGGCTCGCACTATGCTCGATGAGTACAAAGCCCCTCGTCGTTTCTGGGTTGATGCAATTGATACTGCGTGCCATATCATCAACAGAGTATATCTTCACAAATTCTTCAAGAAGACTGCATATGAACTCCTCACTGACAAGAAACCCAATGTGAGTTATTTCAAAGTCTTCGGTGCTAAATGCTGGATTAGAGATCCTCATCACAACTCTAAATTTGCACCGAAAGCACATGAAGGTTTTATGCTTGGTTACGGAAAGGACTCGCACACCTACAGAGTCTTCAACAATGTTCTTCACAAGATTGTTGAAACTGTAGATGTGCGGTTTGATGAAACTAATGGCTCGCAAAGAGAGCACCTACCTTCTGTGTTAGATGAACCAGCACCTGAGGATTCTATCAAGCACAAGGCTACTGAAGATGTCATTCCTACTGAAGAATCTGCTGAAGAATTCATTCCAGAACGTGAAGAACATCGAGCTGATGCACCTGAAGAAAATGCTGAGGAAATTGATGCTGATCAAATTCCTCAACGACAACCAACTCACCCTCGCGTTGCAAAAGAAGTGCAAGTGGAGAAGATCATCGATGACATTAGAGCACCAAGTCCTCTCACACGCTCAAAAGCTTCACATCTATCTAACTTTTGTGGGCACTTTGCTTTTGTCTCTATCACAGAACCCACTAAGGTAGATGAAGCATTTCTGGAGCCTGAGTGGATTCAGGCCATGCAAGAAGAATTACATCAGTTCAAGCTCAACAATGTATGGGAACTAGTCAATCGTCCCGATCCTCGCAAGCATAACATCATTGGCACAAAGTGGATCTACCGCAACAAGCAAGATGAAAATGGTGTTGTGGTGAGGAATAAGGCACGACTAGTAGCTCAAGGCTACACACAGGTTGAAGGAATTGATTTCGATGAAACTTTTGCACCTGTTGCTAGACTTGAGGCTATTCGCATATTACTTGCTTATGCTAACCATCATGATATCATCTTGAGGAAGAAGTATATGTTGAGCTTGAACTGATGTAATTCTTCATCATGATCCTCGCAAGCATAACATCATTGGCACAAAGTGCATTCCTCAATGGTAAGCTTGAGGAAGAAGTATATGTTGCTCAACCCCCAGGTTTTGAAGATCCAAAACATCCTGACAAAGTCTTCAGACTTAACAAGGCCCTCTATGGCCTCAAGCAGGCCCCACGGGCGTGGTATGATACATTGAAGGAATTCTTCATGAAGAAAGGCTTCACACCCGGTTCACTCGATCCCACTCTCTTTACTAAATCTTATGATGGCGAACTGTTTGTGTGCCAAATATATGTTGATGATATCATCTTTGGCTGTACTGACCAACGTTATAGTGATGAATTTGCCTATATGATGAGTGAAGAATATCAAATGTCTATGATGGGAGAGTTGAAATTCTTCTTAGGTCTTCAAATTCGTCAACAGCGAAATGGCATATTCATATCTCAGGAGAAATACCTCAAGGATGTCCTGAAGAAATTTGGCATGCAAGATTGCAAAGGCATCAAAATTCCTATGCCCACAAATGGTCATTTATGCACTGATGAAAATGGTACTGACTTTGATCATAAGGTATACCGCTCCATGATTGGCTCTTTATTGTACTTATGTGCATCTAGGCCAGATATAATGCTTAGTGTTTGCATGTGTGCACGATTTCAAGCTGCACCGAAGGAATCACTCCATAAGGCTGTGAAGCATATTCTTCGATATCTAGCTCACACACCAACACTAGGATTATGGTATCCCAAGGGCTCGGATTTTGATCTCATTGGATATTCTGACTCTGACTATGCTGGTGACCATGTGGACCGCAAGTCAACATCTGGTACTTGTCATTTCCTCGGACGATCTTTGGTCTGTTGGTCCTCGAAGAAACAGAACTGCGTATCACTGTCTACTGCTGAAGCTGAGTACATTGCTGCTGGTTCTTGCTGTGCTCAACTGCTATGGATGAAGCAAACACTCAAGGACTATGGCATCAATGTGAAGAATGTGCCTCTCCTCTGTGACAATGAGAGTGCCATCAAGATTGCTCACAACCCAGTTCAACACTCGAAGACAAAGCACATTTAGATTCGTCATCATTTTCTTCGTGATCATGTGTTGAAGGGCGACATTTCTATTGAGCATGTGAAGACTGAAGAACAGCTAGCTGATATCTTCACTAAGCCCTTGGATGAGAAGAGATTTAGCAAGTTGCGGTGTGAGCTAAATATCTTAGAATCTTTGAATGTACTTTGAAAAGGCACTCATCCAAACACTTATGCAAAATTGATGACTTAGATGTGCAACACATGAAGAAACGTTTCTCTTCAATCAATGAAGAATAACACTCTAAGTGTGAAGAAATTAATGAAGAATTTGATTCTCAGAACCCTACGACAATTGTACGCGGTGTCTGAAATCATCATTCTTATACGGTGGGTCACGCCACCACAAAAGTTGAAAATCTTCAGTTTGAGTTTTTCCTCAACTTTTGAAATTCTTCAGTTTTTCAAATTCTTCAAACTTTGCAAAGTCTTCACTTACTTTGCAAAGTCTTCACTTGTGCCGTTGTTTTTCTTCATTGGCTATATATATATATGAGTTTATGTCCTCTACAGCATTCACTTATAGCTATTTCTTCAAGTTGGACTTTCTGCTAAGTGAATGTGATCGGACCCTTCCCCCTCTATGCTATACTCAATCCAATCTATTCACAAATTCTTCATGTGCGTTCTATTTGAAACTCGTTCAAATTCTTCACTGTGTCCTTGTCAGCTGAAGAAATTGCAAACGGAATGTTAAAACTAATCTTATCCAAACTTTCGGTTTTGCCGCTCAAACCGTTCCGCATCCCACGATGCATTATCTTATCCACCCACGATCTTACACGATCTCCACTACACAGTACGTGGGTGACACATGTCGCGAGAAGGAGAACGGCCAGGGGCACGTTCGTCCCAAATCTTCGGGCGAATAGTTTTTCACCGTGGCTATAAATACCCCTGTCCCCTTCCTCACTTCTTTTACCCCGCTCGATCTTACTCTCCCGCTCGAGCTTCCGAACCCTAGCGCCGCCGCTACTCCATCGTCGCCGGTGAGGAAGAGCTTCACTGCCTCGACCTCGTCGCCGTTGTACTCGCGCCGACCGCGGAAATCTTCACCTCTGCCGCCGCCGTAGACGTCTTCCTCCGCCAAGTTAGGGCGTGGAAGATCTGCATCGACGAACTTCCCTGTTTCAACTCACAGTTCGTCGTGTTCTTTGTTTCAGGGTAATTAAAAGCTACTTTTACTGCCCTCTTTGATTCGAAATTTTTCTACAAAATCTTCAAAGGCGTTTTTATTCTTCAAATCCTCACACACAAAAGACCTCACAAGTTATCTGTTCTTGATTCATTTCCCTAAGCATCAATTTCTTCAAAGATTCCTCAATTGTGTGGATCTTCGATCTATACAACTTTGGAACCTAAGATATAAAGCGCTTAGTGAAATTCCTCAAGACACATCTGGTAAAATTCCTCAAACTTGTTCTTTATGAAAAACCCTTTGAGAACGCATATGACCTCTTCAAATTCCTCGTAACTATACTCTTTTCACAGGTACACATGTCCGCTGCTGAATCATTAGGTTCTCATCAACTTAACTCATTTGCAGCGTTCCTTGAAGAAAAGTTGCATATTTCTTCAGAGAACTCAATTGTTCAAATTCCTCAATTGAAGAAAATGGCTGAAGGTAAAAGGCCACAGAAGGGAGGAAAGAGGCCTGAGGTTATGACTGCATTTGAAATCCCTGAGGATATTTATAAAGATTACTGCATGCCTGATGAATCCAAATTTGGCAAAGAAGATAAAAATCAGCACAAGGTGCGAATTCAAAGGATTGAACGGAGATGGGCACGTGAATGGAGGGAGTACAGATATGTTACTCCAAAGTACATGAAGAAATTCGCACTGAACCCTCCATGCCCAAGAGCCCCATTGGCACCTGGCCAAGTGGCTGATCCCACTAGCATCAAGCGTGGTGAGGAATTTCCTATAGAATGGGCCAAGCGCCAAGCTAAATTGGCAAGGCAAGCCAGAGAAGCAGTGAGGAAATTCAATGAAGAATCTGCTGCTACTGCTGCCACTGAGGCCTCTGTCAAGCCGAGGAAATCAATGCTCAAGAAGCCCGCTCGCAAGCCAAGTGCTTCACCAGCAATGCCCTCACGGCCAAGTTCCTCTGCAATGCTCTCACGGCCAGACACCTCAAAATCTTCAAAGCAAATTCCTCATGCTGCTCCTGCTCCACCAAAATCCTCAGCACCTCCTCCACAATCCTCAGCTATCCCGACAAAGTCCTCAGCACCTGTGCATCTGGCCTCGTGCCAAAGGACTACTGGCGTCTCTATCGCCTCTGGTGTCTCAGCTAGTTCCTCAGCTGCACCAAGTTCCTCAGCTGGACCCTCGCTACTGAAAAAAAAGGCTACTGCTGGACGCGGTAATCGCCTAAGTCCCAACAAGAAGCAGGTAGTCTTCACTGTACCATCTGATGATGATGAAGCTGATGAAGAAGAACTTGCTGAAATCATCAGAGACCGCCAAGAAAGGGCTGCTAAAGCCAAAGGCACACCTGTGCCCCTACTTCTGGATCCAAGGGCGATCCTCGATTACATTGATCTCTGGTTTAAGGATCCCAACACACCTATGCCTGATTTCAAGCTGACACCTGGCCAAAGTCACATGCTGACACACTTCATCCAAGAGGAGAAGTGGAAATATGATAGGGCCAGAGAGATCAAGAAATCGCAGTATCGCAAAGAGAAGCTGCTGAAGAAAAATGTTGTCAAGATGACACCTGAGGAACTCGTCAAGATGCAGGCTGAAATCAAAGCCCTCAGCGACAACTTTGATTCTTACTATGCTGATTGGCAAGGAGCCAAGGTCAGATTTGTGAAGCTGACTGATACTTTCACCAAGGGTGCAACCTCAACACAACAACAAGTTCCTCACGCTGAAGCATATGTTCAGCCCACTAAAGAACATGCCAGCACCGCTGATGAAGTTTAGGCTGCTGAAGAAAATGCCAGTTCTAGGGCTGATGACTCCACACCAGCTACTGAAGAAATTCCCAGGGCACCCACTAGTGGTGCGCCTGAAGAAACTGAAGAAATCAGGGCAACTTCATCAGTTGCGCCTGAGGAAAATCAACCAGATTCCTCAGCTCCACCCGCGCCTACGCCAACTCCTATTCTTCCCTCTGCACTAGATGTGAAGAAGACCAAGGCTGCAGAGCGAGCTGCAGTGAAGAAAAGGGAGGCATCAAATGCTTCAGAATCTTCAGCTCCCAAGAAGATGAAGCCCATGACTAGCTCGTTTGCAAATCCCATTGATGCCATTCCTATCTCATCCATGCCATCAAAGGACCTTGTTCCTTTTGGAGAAGACTCTGAGATCCCAAGTGGATCAGATGAAGAAACTCAATCTGCTGCTTCCTCAGAGCGGATTGATGAAGAAATTGAAGTGGATTCGATCCCTTCAACCCCAATGGTCTCATCACCAATGCCTCAGTTTGATGCTGAAGAGGCTGGTGTTGAAGAAATTGAGGATGAAGATGTGGATATTGGAAGCACAACTCCAGTGATGAATGACGACTTTTGGGAAAGTCAGCATCCAAATTCCCCACTCTTCACACCACTGCAGCAAATTCCTCACTCCCCTGCAACAACTGTTCCGATGGGCTCTGAAGAAACTCATCCCACTGCATCCGTGAATGAAGAAATTCCAGCCACTAGTGCTGAAGAACCTGCTGCTGAAACTGAAAAGGTGACTGCACCTGAGGAGGAACCAGAAATTCCTCAGCCGGTAGAACCTGAGATCGTGATTCCTGAGGTAGTGATGCAACTCACTGACACTCCTCTACCAAAGCCCAAGGATCCGTTCTCAAAGAAGCAAAAATTCAAGGCTGAAGACTTCTTTGGTGAGCACGTGTTCTTCACTGATTACAATCCCTATGACTCTGCTCGCATAAGGAAGAGGCGTTTCTGGACAGCAAGCCAAGCAAATTTCTATTCCTCAGTGCTTTTCAACAAAGACAAAGTCTTCAACCATGCACACATTCCTCACGTGGATATGGAGTCAATGCCGTGCTTCACGCTAGTCCTCAGTGTTCTTCACGACGCTGGGCTACTCAACTTCTGCACTGACATCTGTAATTGGAATGAAGAACTCATTCTTCAGTTCTATGCAACACTGCACATCACCGGCAACTCTGAAGATGTGAATTCATGGGTTTTGGACTGGATGACTGAGAACACACATCATAAGGCCCCAACATCTGAATTGCTTCGTGCCCTTCCTCTGAGTCCACCCACTGAAGATGCATGTTGTATTTACAACGAACCTGAACTTTCAAATCACTATATGCAAGTGCTCATGAAGCCTTTGAAGCCAGGGCAGGCCCCTCGAACCACATTCCTCGTCAAGGAATTGTTGTATGTGCCAAGGACTATCTATCGCATTCTAACGAAGACAATGAGTCCCATCAAAGGCCACGACTCAAGTGATGAAGAAGTCGTTGGCATCATGAAGAACATGCTTTTCAACATCATTCATGGTGTTCCCATCAACTTCCATGATTTCTTCATGAGGACTCTGGCCAACATTGCTATGTCACCATTTGAGTTGAAGCCTTATGCACCTTGGATTATGAGATTCATCAGGACAAGGTCTTCACTCAACTATAAAGCTGAAACTCTCAACCACTGCGGCTACTTGCCTCCCATTGAAGTCCTCAAAAGGACATTTTCCTCAGCTGAAGAAAAGGGCAAGGCTACTTCTGTGATAGATGAAGGCATTCGTCCATTGGATGGTCAATTTCGCAAGGCCGCATCATATTCCACCAATGATGACTCTGCCACACATGACACTGCCGCCAATACTGCCAAGCCAAATCCTCAAGCCACATCACCCAGGGTGATGACTGATCGTGAGTTACTCCTCAGTCTTCATCAAAAGGTTGATCGCAATCACAAATGGGTCAAGCGTCAGTTTGGTTCAATTCTTCACAACATGACTTCCACACACAATGTAGTGAAGAAAAACCACTACTACCTTCATGAAACCCTCAACCGCACCTGGGCTGTTCTGTCTCAAGTCTACAACGCTGCTGATCTGAAGAAAATGGGTCTCAATGAAGAATTTGCCTGGTCTGCACCTCCTCCGAAGAAATACAAGAAGGTCCCAGTTCCTTCTTTGGTGGCCAGTTCATATTCTTCATCACGCGACACTGATGAAAATGAAGACTTGGACGACGCTGCGGCAGGCCCTACATCAACGACCGACCCCAACAACGCTGGCGCTCCTTCATCAACTTGAATATCTTCAGGGGCGTTAGTCCTCAGTTTCGATCCTTTTGGTCATTTGATGACAAAGGGGGAGAAATCTGAGTTAGTCTTCAAGCGGGTCGATAATAAGGGCATTTTTTATCTGCTAAGTTAAAACTCTCGCTCTTCCGAAACTTTTATTGGATCGAGTTGTAATCTTAAACCCGATGGTGCGCTGATACTTTTGTTGCAGTATGCTTTGATACTTTTGATGCGCTATTCTGCATGCTTATTCCTCATTAATATTATCGCACGCTTGCTGAATTACATTAGGCACCATATTTCATCATGCATTTCAAATTCTTCATATTATATATCAAATGCGTGTATGAATTACAAGATATAGGGGGAGATCTCCATGATTCAACTCTTCAAGTGTGCATTGCTTCAAAAGCAAATTCCTCACTATGCACACCTTCAGGGGGAGTTCTTCTATATCTTGCAATCAAATTCCTCATTATCAGTATTTACACTTCATATATTTTTCTCCGTTGAAAACTTAACCTATGTTGTCATCAATCACCAAAAAGGGGGAGATTGTAAGTGCATCTAGTGCCCCTTAGTGATTTTGGTGTATTGAAGACTTATAGGTTAAGTATCTAATGTGTTTATGAGTGTACACAGGTCTATAAGTCTATGAGGATTTTGATATTTACAAAGAAAGTCGACCCCTAAAAATGAAGTTCTTCGACTGAAGACTTTGATATACTGAAGACTTTCTGAAGACTTTGAAAGTGAAGAAATTGGTGTGACCTTGAAGACTTGGTATTCATTCGAGGAACATGAAGCGTGAAGACTTTTGTTTTCGTAGTTTCATTTTCTCTTTCTTGAGTCATAGGAAACACCGTACTGTTAAAGGGGGTCGAGGAAATACTAAGGAGAAAATTTCCATGTGATGCTCAACTCAAATCCTACACCTACCAATCCCTTCGAGTGAAGCCATTGGAAATCTCATACAGTTCAGTCAAATTCTTCAGTGACAGAGACGCAGTTCTTCTGGTCACTGAGGACTTTGCTCTGACTGAGGAGTTAGGAATTCGCCAGTGCGAATTGCCTACACAGTGAGGAACATGATAGCCCTGAGGAATTTGAACCTCAAATTTCCGACCGTTGCTGTGCTGCGTGCCAGTTGTCCCAAAATATATTGTCCACATAACGGTCATATCATTGATGGGCATTTATGTCTTATCATGTCGGGCTGCTCCCTAGGCTATAAATAGCCGCCCCCTACAACCACTAGCTGGCTGGCTGCTCCGCGTGAACTTGACACTTGTCATTTGAGAGCAACCCATCCTCCGAGGACTTTGAGCGAAAATCATCAAGTGAGGAAAATCCAAACCCAAACCCAAACACCTACAAACCCAAAGTGATTGAGCATCACTGAAGAGATTGATCCTGTGTGGATCCGACGCTTGTTACCTTTGAAGACTGTGCTTCATCTAGACGGTTAGGCGTCAAGGTCTAGAGCATCCAAGAGGAATTGTGGATCACCGAGTGACCAAGTCTGTGAAGGTTTGGAAGTCACCTGAAGACTTACCACGAGTGATTGGGCGAGGACTGTGTGTCCTTAGCTCAAGGAGAATACGGTGAGGACTGTGTGTCCGGGACTAGGTGTCCTCGAGTTTAATACTCAGCCGCTCCAACCAGATGTACAACTGAGACAGCAGTTGGAACTGGTCTACCAAATCATTGTCTTCACCAAGCTTACTAGTTCTATTTCCTCAACACTTTCATTTCCTCATTACTGTGTTGTGTGTTTGTTCATATCTGTATTTGAAGACTTTAACTGAAGACTTTCTCAATTTCATCAGCTCAATTTCTTCAGTCTGTCTGTCTTCATCTTGTGCTATCCTGTGTTTACGCTTTCTGTACTCTGAGTTTGTCTTCATTTCATCATGATGACCATGCATGTATTCTGCTATGTTTACCTCTGAGTACTTATTCCGCTGCTAGTAGTTCTTCGCTAAGGAATTTCCTCACGAGCAAATTCCTCAGTGAAGAATTTCATAAAAATCGCCTATTCGCCCCCCCTCTAGTCGATATAACGCACTTTCACCAGAGATGAAAAAGTCAGCCGACTGACGTGTAGCCTCACCCCGCACGTACACATGCATGCACGCAAGACACGCACGCATGTAGGCGTGCAACACTGACACATACACACGCACGCATGCTGGCGTGCAACACTGACAGGTACACATGCACTCATGAACACACGCACGTACGCACCCATGCATGCAACACTGAAACATACCCTTGCACTCACGCAACACTTGCACGTCTGCATGCACACAACACACGACGCAAGACACACGTTCAACCTATACGTGCATGCACCCTTTGTTAAGGACATGGATTGTTACGGGTATTAATCAATCTTATCTGTGATAAGCAGAACATTGATGTTTGCAGCGGTCTTCACGAATCACAACGTATCGAACGGGCTATCAACATAGTAGGCTTAGAGCAGGTACAATAGTACACAGTCAGCAGGCTATTAGCAGTTCCACGTCATCAAATTCATAGCTGGAAGAGAGAGAATGAAGAGAAAAGGAGGGAGCGGGCGCTTGAGCTATCGTCCGCCGTCTATTTAAACAAGGCCAAACGCCAGCCAAGAATCGCACACCTCCGCCGCTCCCCTATCTCCTCCACCATTTTGTCCACTCTTACAATGGCATACAAAGAGTAGTTATTCCGCATCCAAGCCGGCTGGGTAGCCCGCCGGATACGAGCTATGCAGCTCGCTGATCCACCTCCCTCCCTTCGCCCGACGGAGCCAGTTGCCGCCCCAAGCCGGCGCGCGGTTCAGCAACTCGCCGCTCCAGGCCAGCTCGACGAGGAGCGGCGCACGGGCGTGGTTGCTGCCGTCCACGCCACCGCCTTATACCACGTCTCCCGTTTCTATGGCCGAGACTCCCATGCCGGCGGCCGCGCCATGCAAGCAGCGACAGAAGCCGGGTGCGCGGAGAGCAGCGAGTCGGTGGCTAGCTCCTCCGCGTCCACCGCCATCATCGAGGAGAAGTAGAACACGGGAGGCCGCCGCCGCTTGGGTCCCATGAAGGCCACCGTGGAGGCGACACCGACGTACACAGCAGGTGTCTTGCCGGATCCTTTTGTTGCGAGGACCTTCGTCGACCCCACATGGGCTCCACAGAAGAGGGCAATGTTAGGATGAACTCGAGCTGGTGCCGGCCATGGCGAAGTAGTCGCCAATATTTTGGCTACCCCGGGCAAGATCCAAACAACCCCTCCCAACAGATTCAAATCCCTCGTTCGCCGTGGAATTTTGCCATGTGTTGTTTTCATGGACTAGCAAGATGCCCGTGCATTGCATGGAACATCAAGATGCATTTTTTTACAAACTCCCGCATGCATGCAAGGGATAATTAGTGTCCTCCTTTGCTAGTACCACGAGGCAAACACCATTAATATTGCATCGATTAGTGTTAGTGGCCTTGTATATATGCAAATTGTAATTTTGATAGTGGCCCCTTGTATATAAAAATGGAGGGAGAAAGATGGGAGATAAGGTGAGGAGGAGTGGGGCGTGGTGGTGACTGGTGGTCAGACTGGGCGGAGGCATGGGGATGGACGGCGCATTATGTCTAGGTTTGTATCTCTCTCACACACACCACGTAGGTGGGGGACGTGCACGAAGAGAAGTGATGCACGCACGGCGCACGTACTCCCGTCTCTTTCCCAACCACACCCGTGCGGGTACATGGTGGAGCTCATTTCTGTATGAAAAAGGCAGCCCACGTGGTAATTTGGCATGTGTACTGGTTGTCCACTTGGTGGAGGGAGGATCGTCTACCACGGGCGAACAAACAAATTGCGACTTGACGCGTTATGTTAAATTTAAAAAAGAGGCAAACCATGTGGGGCCTACCTTAGAGGCAAGGCTCTATACACTGGAGTACTTTTGATGTGTCCCGTCAACTCGCAGAACAAGGAGAAGCTTGCTTAGTACGCCGTCTCCCCCGCCCACGGGCGCGGTGGCTCGCAGGATGAGGTGAAGCTTGCTTACTACGCCTTACGCCCGCTCCCTCGCCCACGCGCGCGGTGGCTCGCAGCACGAGGATAAAATTTTACTGCTCCCTCCATTTACTTATACAAGGCCACTATAAAAAATACATTTTGCATCTATACAAGGCCACAAATAGTAATCGAGACAAAAGTTACTACTCCCTCCTTTCCAGTTTATGGCTCAATTTCAAAATCTCTCCAACCAAGGTAGACGGTGAGTGGTCGAATTAATTTCGTAGTTTGCACAAGTAATTAGTACACTCGTTTTTCTCAAGAAGTTGTGTTTACCGAGGCATTAATTAGAACGAATGCATGAATGACCACTAAATTTCCATGAACTTGTACATGCATTGGTTAGTTTCCTCTTGACACTGCTTGCGTCGGGTGATCTAACGCACCTCGAAATCCAACATGTAATGGTACTACTACTAGTATAGTAGAATTGAGACTTATCAAACGGAAAAACGAATGTTTTTAGATGAGCCCTATAAACCCTAGTGGGTACGTACTCCGTTAAAACAGATTTTTCCAAAACTAAGTCGCCCCCTTTCATGAATTCTGTAGTAGTATACTCCTCCGTCGACGCTCCCTTTCATGAATTCTGTACTTCCTGTCGCCGACATGTGGGACATATAGCAACCGGGTCGACGTGTCAAGCACCAAATAACAGTGCAGAACAGCAGGGGGACGCACCCCACTCGTACCGGCCCAGTAGTAGTAATGAGCAATGAGACGTCAAATCACAATGTTGCACTTTCCCAGACGGACGAAGCAACCCTTATTTCACACTTCGGTTCGCCATCATCTCAAACCACGTACTAGTATTGCTTCTGCCTCAAGAGGGACACGTGCATCGCCTTGGTACATCATGACACGTGGGACCGCATGACACGACATGCTCCCCCGCCGATCACTCGGTAAAATCACCTCATTTTTACTATACTTCCTCCGTATCGGTTTACTACATGGCATGCACGTCGTTCTAGGTTGAGAATTTAACTGGCTATATATGTGATGAACAGTACTCTAGCCTTTTAAAAATGTATACTTTTGTACAGTAGTACTATCGATGGATTGCGCCATGGAGCAAAAATTGAAATTAAAAAAAGGTGGTACATATAGAGAGCGCTCGTCGCCAAATTATGCATATAGTACTATTAAAAAAGCTAGTACGTGCTTAATTGGGGTGCTAAATTCAATTAAAGAAATACTAGTAGTATGTACATACTGAAGAGTTAAAGTAACGAGAAGAAACATAACATAGTTCTGCTGGGGGCTCAGCACAACACACCCCTCAAATTAAACTAAGCACACATGAAATTAAACTTTGCAACTAATCCGGTAGACACTGCATTAGAAGTTTAGAACCACCATGAGCAACGACACCGCCACCTTACTCGGAGTCCTCGTCCACGTCCTCGACTTCGTCCTTGTCCCTATTCCTCTTGGCCGATACTTCTTTGCTTGAACCGCACACTTGGCTGTTGCTCTTCATCCAACCCTTGTAGATATTGAAGCAAAGGTAGCCATCCATTGTAGCATAGTGGATGTGGTCTATATCTAGTACATTCCCCTGCCATGCATGATGATGAAACGTGTATGGAGATTTCTCCAGTTTACCGTACGAAGGATGAACCATGGCTCCTGCCAGGGTCAGCATTGAAGGCTGACGAGAGGGCACCAGCTGATTCTTCTGGAGGTCGAAGGGGTTGCCTACAACGAGGCCTATCCGACCCAGTACTTCTTCGTCGTTCGTAAAGTCTACAGTAACGAATTTCACTATTTTGTCCTTGAGGAAGTTCTTAAAATCCTGGCACTCAACGTCGGCATGGCATATGGGGTAGACCAAGCAAACGTTATGTACACAAACCTGGATCACGGCGGGCTTCTTCCTCTCTTCGTCCTTTAGATACTTCTCTCATCCCAGGACTATGGTGTACTCAACATCTAGCCCAGCGACCCACTCATCATCTGAGTTTTCGAACATGCGTCTGAAGCGAGAAAGGCATCCTTTCACCGTCGCGGAAGAACGGGTGTAGATGATGTCGAACTCATCGCAGGTGATGGTTCTAACCTTGTACTCACCGCCGATCGTGGAGATTTGGGACGCCATGGATTTGGGAGGAGGGTTAGGATTAGTGGAACTGCCGTAATGTGAATGGACGGGACGACTAGGAGCGAACCGCTGTAGTATTGAAGGACGTGCGGGGACGAGTAGGAGCAAACTGCCAGCGTGCGAACGGCAGGGTAGTGGCTTTCCATTCTCCCATGATACGGGCTTCCGAGAGCCCTTGGATCTGAGATCAAATGGTTTCATGGCGTGATTCTAGACCTATGGGTGAATATCCTATCCTAGAGGGTTATTCTACAAATTTTCAGCAACTTAGCATGCGACCGTTTGATCTCAGATCCAAGGGCTGCCAGCAGCCCGTATCATGGTCGTGCCTACCACGACCGTCACGTTGCTCGCGCGGTCGCGCCCTTGGAGATTTAACACGATGCGTTAGGCTATCTGATGTTGGCATGTCATACATAGTCATCACTTAGTCACTCATACTACAACAAGGTTGGCTATAAGTGTATTTTTTGTTACTCCTCTCTATCACTTTCTTTGTACTCAAGGAAGAAACGGTGCTAGTAAGCGCGTGTATTTATTGCATTTGCCAAGGAGTGACCTCTTCCAATGAAATGCTGTTGCTAAGTTTGCTTCATTTAATTAGCTATAGACTCAAAATTGACTTTTCACCTAGGTACACACGCTTAGCACCGTTTCTTCCTTGGGTCACCAAACTAGTCTCTCTCTTCTTGATTAACTTGCCACATCAGACTTTATGCCTATGTGGCAAGCTTAAGCACCTGTAGGAGCAAGTAAAAGTAAGTACACGTACAATAGTGCGCTTTACATGGCATTTTTGCATATGTGGAGGAAATAGACACTAGTAGAAAACAGGGCTATGGTCCAGGCCGGCTCAGCCCATTAGTCCCGGTTCAGTGTAGAACCGGGACCAATGTGGGCATTGGTCCCGGTTCGTGAGCCCAGGGGGCCGGCCGGGCCACGTGGGCCATTGGTCCCGGTTGGTGGGACGAACCGGGACCAATGGGCCTCGCTCCTGGCCCACCACCATTGGTCCCGGTTGGTGGCTTCAACCGGGACCAAAGGCTCCCCTTTAGTCCCGGTTCATGCCACCAACCGGGACCAATGAGGTGCCTATATATACCCCCTCGCGCAAGAGTAGAGCACAGTGCTCTGTTTTTTCTGGCCGAGGGGGAGAGGGCTTTGTGGTGCTCTAGCTCACCTCCTATGCACATGAGGTGTTCGATGGAATGCCCGAGCCACACTACTTAAGCTTTCTCCTCTCGAAGCTCGACCTTCAAGCTCCATTTTCCTCGAGATTTGTACACTTCTATTAATTTGGACACTTAATTTTATATAATGCACGCACAGATGAACCGGCAATGGATGTACGGTGACAGACACACCCGCGAGTACATTAAGGGCGTGCATGAGTTTCTCGATGCGGCTGAGGCAAACAAGCAGAATGGTTTTATGTGTTGTCCATGCACTGAATGTGGGAATACGAGGTCTTACTCTAACCGGAAAATCCTTCACTCCCACCTGCTTTACAAGGGTTTCATGCCACACTATAATGTTTGGACGAGGCATGGAGAAATAGGGGTTATGATGGAAGACGGTGAAGAAGAAGAGTACGATGACAACTATGTGCCCCCTGAATACGGTGATGCTGCAACGGGGGGAGCTGGTGAAGATCAAGAGGAACCAGACGATGTGCCCAATGATGCTGCCACGGGTGAAGCTGCTGAAGATCAAGAGGAACCAAACGATGTGCCCGATGATGATGATCTCCGCCGGGTCATTGTCGATGCAAGGACGCAATGCATTAGTCAAAAGGAGAAGCTGAAGTTCGATCGCATGTTAGAGGATCACAAAAAAGGGTTATACCCCAATTGCGAAGATGGCAACACAAAGCTCGGTACCGTACTGGAATTGCTGCAGTGGAAGGCAGAGAATGCTGTGGCTGACAAAGGATTTGAGAAGCTACTGAAAATATTGAAGAAGAAGCTTCCAAAGGATAACGAATTGCCCGACAGTACATACGCAGCAAAGAAGGTCGTATGCCCTCTAGGATTGGAGGTGGAGAAGATACATGCATGCCCTAATGACTGCATCCTCTACCGCGGTGCATACAAGGATCTGAACGCATGCCCGGTATGCGGTGCGTTGCGGTATAAGATCAGACGAGATGACCCTGGTGATGTTGACGGCGAGCCCCTCAGGAAGAGGGTTCCTGCGAAGGTGATGTGGTATGCTCCTATAATACCACGGTTGAAACGTCTGTTCAGAAACGAAGAGCATGCCAAGTTGATGCGATGGCACAGTGAGAACCGAAAGAAAGATGGGAAGTTGAGAGCACCCGCTGACGGGTCGCAGTGGAGAAAAATCGAGAGAAAGTACTGGGATGAGTTTGCAAAGGACCCAAGGAATGTATGGTTTGCTTTAAGCGCGGATGGCATTAATCCTTTCGGGGAGCAGAGCAGCAATCACAGCACCTGGCCCGTGACTATGTATGTATAACCTTCCTCCTTGGATGTGCATGAAGCGGAAGTTCATTGTGATGCCAGTTCTCATCCAAGGCCCTAAGCAACCCGGCAACGAAATTGATGTGTACCTAAGGCCATTAGTTGAAGAACTTTTACAGCTGTGGAATGGAAACGGTGTACGTACGTAGGATGAGCACAGACAGGAGGAATTTAACCTTAAGGCGTTGCTATTCGTGACCATCAACGATTGGCCCGCTCTCAGTAACCTTTCAGGACAGACAAATAAAGGATACCACGCATGCACGCACTGTTTAGATGACACTTAAAGTATATACCTGGACAAATGCAGGAAGAATGTGTACCTGGGACATCGTCGATTTCTTCCGACCAACCATCAATGTCGAAAGAAAGGCAAGCATTTCAAAGGCGAGGCAGATCACCGGAAGAAGCCCGCCATGCGCACCGGTGATCACGTGCTTGCTATGGTCAATGATTTACACTACGTAATCTTTGGAAAGGGTCCCGGTGGACTAGCTGTTCCGAATGACGCTGAGGGACACGCACCCATGTGGAAGAAGAAATCTATATTTTGGGACCTACCCTACTGGAAAGACCTAGAGGTCCGCTCCTCAATCGACGTGATCCACGTGACGAAGAACCTTTGCGTGAACCTGCTAGGCTTCTTGGGCGTGTATGGGAAGACAAAAGATACACCTGAGGCACGAGAGGACCTGCAACATTTGCACGAAAAAGACGGCATGCCTCCGAAGCAGTATAAAGGTCCTGCCAGCTACGCTCTTACAAAAGAAGAGAAAGAAATCTTCTTTGAATGCCTGCTCAGTATGAAGGTCACGACTGGCTTCTCATCGAATATAAAGGGAATAATAAATATGCCAGAGAAAAAGTTTCAGAACCTAAAGTCTCATGACTGCCATGTGATTATGACGCAACTGCTTCCGGTTGCATTTAGGGGGCTTCTACTGGAAAACGTCCGATTAGCCATTGTGAAGCTATGTGCATTCCTCAATGCAATCTCTCAGAAGGTGATCGATCCAGAAATCGTACCAAGGCTAAGGAGTGATGTGGCGCAATGTCTTGTCAGTTTCGAGCTGGTGTTCCCACCATCCTTCTTCAATATCATGACGCACGTCCTAGTTCATCTAGTCGACGAGATTGTCATCCTGGGGCCCGTATTTCTACACAATATGTTCCCCTTTGAGAGGTTCATGGGAGTCCTAAAGAAATATGTCCGTAACCGCGCTAGGCCAGAAGGAAGCATCTCCATGGGCCATCAAACAGAGGATGTTATCGGGTTTTGTGTTGACTTCATTCCTGGCCTTAACAAGATAGGTCTCCCTAAATCGCGGTATGAGGGGAGACTGACTGGAAAAGGCACTCTTGGAAGAGACTCAATAATATGCAGGGACGGATATTCTTGGTCTCAAGCACACTACACAGTTCTACAGAACTCTACCTTGGTGACCCCGTATGTCGATGAACACAAGAACAGTCTGCGCTCCAAACACCTGGAGCAGTGCGACGACTGGATTACATGTGAACACATCAGGACTTTCAGCAGTTGGTTGGAAACACGTCTCAGAGGTGACAACACTGTTTGTGATGAGTTGTACTTGTTGTCCAGGGGACCATCTTTGACTGTATTGACTTACAAAGGATACGAGATAAATGGGAATACATTTTACACGATCGCCCAAGATCAAAAGAGCACCAACCAAAACAGCGGTGTCCGCTTTGATGCAGCAATCGAGAGCGAAAAGGACACATATTATAGTTACATAGTGGACATATGGGAACTTGACTACGGACCTGATTTTAAGGTCCCTTTGTTTAAGTGCAAATGGGTCAATCTGTTAGGCGGCGGGGTACAGGTAGACCCACAGTACGGAATGACAACAGTGGATCTGAAAAATCTTGGGTACACTGACGAACCGTTCGTCCTAGCCAATGATGTGGCACAGGTTATCTATGTGAAGGACATGTCTACCAAACCAAGAAAAAGAAAAGATAAGGAAGCGAATACATCATACGATGAGCCAAAGCGCCACATAGTTCTTTCAGGAAAAAGGGACATCCTGGGAGTGGACGGCAAGACAGACATGTCTGAAGATTATGAAAAGTTTCATGAAATTCCTCCCTTCAATGTCAAGGCTGACCCAAGCATCCTGATAAACAATGAAGATTATCCATGGTTACGGCGCAATAAGCAAATGACACAAGCGAAGAAAAAGTGAAGACTTTCTCCCGCAATAAGCAAATGCTATGTGGGTGAAATTATGATACCATCCCAACTTTCAACTTTTTCAGAGTTCATTTGAAATGCTTTCATGTCTTATGGTTCGAAACTTTGATACTTCGAAAGTGATTGTCCATTTTGTACACGAAGTGCATCAAGTTTTTGTCGTAACCCTCTCTACTTTTTGGAACATGCTATGTGGGTGAAATGATGAGACCATGCCAACTTTCAACCTTTTCAGAGTTCATTTTGAAATGCTTTCCAATTTCAGAGTCATTTAGCTTAAAGAATGAATTAATAGCAAACAGAATGAACTACAAAACTTTTATGAAAATAAAAACAATCAATTAAAATATTATGTTATGATCAACTAAAATAAAACTATAATATTCTTCAATAGCAAAAAGAATATAATTTGTGTGACCTAAAATCAAACTATAATTTGTGTGACCTAAAATAAAAAATAAATAGCAAAGAAGAAAAAAATAAATAGAAAAAAAATCTAATTTTATAGTAAAGTTATTCATAAACTAGTGATTCACACAAATTTTTAAAAATTCTAATTTAAACTATTTAAAATTTAAAACTAATGGCACTAACAGAAAGTTTATAATTTTTGTGACCTAAAAGCAAAAAGAAATCACTAAAAAACTGTAAGTATTTTGTTGTAAGTAGAAATAAAAAATAAATAGAAAAAAAATTCTAATTTTATAGTAAAGTTATTCATAAACTAGTGATTCACAGAAATTTTTAAAAATTCAAATTTAAACTATTTAAAATTTAAAACTAATGGCACTAACAGAAAGTTTATAATTTTTGTGACCTAAAAGCAAAAAGAAATCACTAAAAAACTGTAAGTATTTAGTTTTAAGTAGAAATAAAAAAATAAAAAACCAAAAAATGTAGAAATAAAAAAGAAAAAACCAAAAAAAATGCCACCTACTGGGCCTCCACGGCCTGAATATGACTAGAAACCCTACATGGGCCAGGATTCAGGCCCACAGAAGGCCCAATAGGCCCACAGGCAAAGCAGTGTCAAATTAGGCCCATAGACCTGCAGTTCAGAGGAGTTCGAGAGGGAGGAGGCAGCAGAGCTTATAAACTGATGTTGGGCGCTGTCAACTAGCGATGTGGGACTAAACTTTTGGGCGCGGGGCGCACAAGGGCATTGGTCCCGGTTGGTGGCACCAACCGGGACTAAAGGGTGCATTGGTCACGGTTCGTGGCACCAACCGTGACCATTGCCCCCCTTTAGTCCCGGTTGGTGCCACCAACCGGGACCAATGGGCTTCGCTTCCCGCCCTTTGGGCTGCTGAAAAGAGGCCATTGGTCTCGGTTCGTGGCAACAACCGGGACTAATGCCTACCTTTAGTCCCGGTTGCTGCCACGAACCGAGACTAAAGCCTCTGCTATATAAGGCCACACTTTGGAATTTTTCATTCTCATCTTGCAGTTGCAGTTGCCGACGCGCCAGGCTGCCCCGACGCCGCCCGCCCCCATCGTCGCCGTCGCCCGCGCCCATCGTCGCTGTCGCCCTCGACGCGCGCCGCCCCGGCCCACCCCCGTCGCCGTCGCCCTCGTCCCTGCCCCGACGCACACCGCCCCGTCCCGCCCTCGCCGTCGCCCGCGCTGGCCGGCCCCTTGCCCGCCGCCCGCCGCCCTGGCCCGCCGTCGCCGTCGCCCGCGTCTCCTACCCCAAGCGCGCGCCCACTGCCCTGTCGCCATCCTCGCCGCCGACTCCGCGGTCCTCCTCTGGTCCGGCCGGCGCCCTAGCTAGCATTTTTTTCATATATATGCTTTTTTTCATATATATATGCTTGTTTTTTATATATATGTATACATATGTTCTCTGTGTATATATCTATGTTCATGTATATATGCAAAAGATTAGGATTAGAAGAGGGAGAAGAATATTAGGATTTTTTATATATATGTATACATATGTTCTCTGTGTATATATGTATGTTCATGTATATATGCAAAAGATTAGGATTAGAAAAATTAGGATTTTTTTCTGTTCATAGATTTTTTTTGGTGATATTAATTATTGTAAATATGAAAATGTTTGTATATTCATATGAACAAATGAATTAGAAGAGGGAGAAGAAGAGGGGGTCGAGGGTCGTCGAACATGAGAGGAGGAAGAGGATAAAAAAAGAAGAGGAATAAGAAAAGAAAAAAGAGGAGAAGAAAGAATAGAGGAGATGATCTTCTCCTCTATTCTTTCTTCTCCTCTTTTTTTCTTCTTCTTCCTCTTTTTTTATCGGGAACGAGGGTCGTCGAGGGTCGCCGAGCAGTAGAGGAAGAAGAGGATAAAATAGAAGAGGAAGAAAAAAAAAGAGAGGGGTCGACGGTCGCCTAGGGGTCGAGGGTCGAGAGGGGGTCTAGGGTCGCCAAGAGGGGAGAGGAAGACGAGGAGAAATAAATAAGAAGAAGAAAAAAGAAGAAAAAGAAGAGGAGAAGAAGAAAGGAATAGTGGAGAAGAAGAGAAAATAGAATATATTCTATTTTCTCTTCTTCTCCACTATTCCTTTCTTCTTCTCCTCTTTTTTTTCTTCTTTTTTTTCTTCGACACATGGGGGGGGGGGTCGAGAACGTCGGACATTCATGAGAGAGGCGAGGAAGAAGGGGAAGAAGAGGGAGAAGAAGAGGAGAGGAAGAAGAGGAAGTCTTCTCCTCTATTCTTTCTTTTCTTCTTTTTTCTTCTTCTTCTTCCTCTTTATTTTATCGGGAACGAGGGTCGTCGAGAGGTCGAGGAGCGGTAGAGGAGAAACCCTAAATAGAAAGTATCGTCGGTGTGAGATACATGTACCGTCGGTGTCGGACACTACACCCACATCCCACAAGTGGCGCGGGCTTCGACGCCCACGTCACTTGTGGGACGTGGATGTAGTGTCTGACACCGAAGGCCACATGTATCTCACACCCACGATACTTGCTAGCTATTTAGGGTTTCCTCTACCGAAAAGAAGAGGAGAAATAAATAAGAAGAAGAAAAAAATAAGAAAAAGAAGAGGAGAAGAAGAAAGGAATAGTGGAGAAGAAGAGAAAATAGAATATATATTCTATTTTCTCTTTTCTCCACTATTCCTTTCTTATTCTCCTCTTTTTTTTCTTCTTTTCTTCTTCTTCTTCTTCTTCTTCTTCTTCTTCTTCTTAGCCGGAAGTAGAGAGAGGTTTCCTAGTGTCAAAGTATTGAAGAAATCCATGCCTTCATCATTAGCCGGAAGTAACCAGGGCATGTTGGTACGAAGTTCTGTAAAGTTATTCTGGAATGGAGTCCCGGATAGAATAATCCGCTTTTTGGTACGAATTCAGCAAAGGCCTTCCAAATAGCGATATACGGAAGGCTCTTGCTGAACTTTGTACCAAAAAGCGAATTATCCTATCTGGGACTCCGTTCCAGAACAACTTTGAAGAGCATCGTACCATCATGCACATGTTACTTTTGCCTAATGATGAAGACATGGTTTTGTTGAATCCTTTGACACTAGGCAACCTCCCGACCCCTCGGCGATCCTCTCGAACATGAGAGGAAGAAGAGGGTCGTCTAGGGGTCGAGGGTTCCAGGGTCGTCGAGGGTTCGAGGGGTCGAGGATCGCCGAGGGGTCGAGAGAGGTTTCCTAGTCTCAAAGTATTGAAGAAATCCATGCCTTCATCATTAGCCGGAAGTAACCAGGGCATGTTGGTACGAAGTTCTGCAAAGTTATTCTGGAATGGAGTCCCGGATAGAATAATCCGCTTTTTGGTACGAATTCAGCAAAGGCCTTCCAAATAGCGATATTCGGAAGGCTCTTGCTGAACTTTGTACCAAAAAGCGAATTATCCTATCTGGGACTCCGTTCCAGAACAACTTTGAAGAGCTTCGTACCATCATGCACATGTTACTTTCGCCTAATGATGAAGACATGGTTTTGTTGAATCCCTTGACACTAGGCAACCTCCTGACCCCTCGGCGATCCTATCGAACATGAGAGGAAGAAGAGGATAAAAAAGAAGAGGAAGAAGAAAAAAAAGGAGAAGAAAGAATAGAGGAGATCTTCTCCTCTATTCTTTCTTCTCCTCTTATTTTTCTTCTTCTTCCTCTTTTTTTTATCGGGAACGAGGGTCGTCGAGGGACATAGATGTAGTGTCATCGTTGTCGATATATACCCCCTCCCGATAGCTTACTATGATTAGGTAGCTAGTTCTACGTTTGGCACTAATATATCCATCTGTCATGTTTGAATAATAATTGCCATGTTGTAAATATTTGTAGAAACTATGGACACCGCCCTAGACGAAGCAACAAAAGAAGCGTTGTTGAGGGACATAATCGCAGAAGGAAGTGATGCCATCTCGTTGTTTCTCAACGAAACCGATGGTCTGGAAGGAGAGGGTGAACAAGCTGGCTACGGTGACCTAATGCCGGTGCAAGAAGAAGAACATGAGGACGGCTCCGGTGACCCAATGCCGGTGCAAGAAGGAGACCGTGATGACGGCTCCGGTGACCGAACCGAGTTCGGCCAGGTATATATATTAGTTAAGCCTATGCTGACTAGCTGATTGATGCATTCATTGTTTTGGTATGTACACATATTAATTAAGTCTTTGTTCTTTTTTCTAGCCCTACGAATCGAGCACAACTTCGGTAAAGAGACGAGGCCCGAAGAAAAAGTTGAGCTCGGATGAAAAGTTTGAGATCATAGCAATCGCGCCCGACGGCCAACCTATTGAACCCCTCCGGACAAAGAGCGCATTTGTTGCTCAGTGCGGGGTTCTGGTTAGGGACAAGATCCCGATAAGCATCCAGCAATGGTTTAAGCCGGCTACAGAAGACCCTGAGGTGTCTTATGTCAATGATATGCAGAAAAATGATCTTTGGACTGACCTAAAGTCAAATTTCACCCTACCGCCTGAGGATAATCCAGAGACCCCAGTTAAAGAGAAATTAATCAAGTCTTTTGCTCTGAAGAGGATGGCAGAACTATTCAGGAGGTGGAAGAAAGAGCTGAATAAGTTTGTCGAAAATAATGAGACACCAGAATTCAAGGGCAGATATGAGAAGATCAGATATCACTGGCCCGCATTTGTGGCCCACAAGACATCAGAAAAGAGTAAGAAGATGTCGGCGACAAACAAGCAAAATGCTGCGAAGAAGAAGCTTCACCATCGCACGGGGTCAGGTGGCTACCTCGTAGCCCGGCCTAAGTGGTCCAAGAGTGAGAATGATCTGGTTCATAAAGGGATCGAACCAGAGACAAATAACTGGCCAGACCATTGCCGGACTTGGTTCTTCGGGGCTGGCGGAACCCTGGACCCTGAAACAGGGAAGTGCATTTGGACGAACGATCAAATGGACATACCAGTCAGTAAGCTTAAGCAGTATATCGAAGCAGCGTAGGAAGGGACGTTCTTTCCAGACAGAGAGAACGACGAGCTCACAATGGCCCTCGGGAATCCTGAGCACCCTGGACGGACACGAGGCACGCCAGGCTCCGTTCCGTGGAAGGTTGGGTTTCCGGACGCAGGCGGTTACAAATCCCATGAGAGGAGGAAAAAAGTGCAGCAGGCCCAAATGCAGGCGCTGCAAGCAAGGGTGGACGCGATAGAGGAACGAGAAGCAAATCGCAGCAAACGTACTGCCGAAGCCTCCCCCGAAGCTACCCCGCCATCTTAGCGCAGAAGCAGCGTGGCTTCCACCGAGCTGCTTTAGCCAGAGCATGCCTTGACGGCTCCTGCCAGCTATCCCGTGGATGCTATCATGGAGTCTCAAAATTGCCACCTTATGACGCAATGGATGAATTTGAAGGTCAAGGCGGCTGTTGGCTCTGTTTATCCTACTGAACCCGGCGCAACTTTTCACTGCCGGCCGATTCCAGAAGGATATGCTAGGGTGATGGTGGATGAGATAACGGAGGGATTTGAGGACCTCCAGCTTGACCACCCTACCGGTGAAGGGGAGACTCGGCTGGGGTCTGCTTTGAAGACTCCATGCCTATGGCGGAAGGAGCTCATCAACCTTCCGAACTGGACGCCTCCACCTCCTCCTCCTCCGGCGAGTCAGGGCACTCCGCCTCCACCGCCTCCTCCTCCGGCGAGTGACGATCAGGGCCCTCGGCCGACTCCTTCTCCGGCGCGTGGCGGCACTCCGCCTCCTTCTCCGCCTGCGCCAACGCGCCCGAGCAGCCAGCCTCCTCCTCCGCCTCGTCAGCAAGGGCGGAAGAGACCTGCCGCCGCTCCAGCTGCAACGGCGCGTCGTAGTCCTTCTCCTCCGCCGCTTAAGCAAGTAAAGAAGACAACCGCTACGTCTGCTCGGTCGGCGTCTAGCAGTACAACCAGAGGCGGGAGGACATACAGATTCGGTCCTTCTCTGAAGACTCCAGAGAAGTTACCATACGAGAGGACCCAGGAGGAGAACGCCGAGATCGCGCGAGAAGAAGTGAAGAAATTCTTTGAAGGGGTGAAAGCAAAGAAACATCCACCTCCGGAGGAGAAGGTAGATCGGGTGAAAGTGAAGCGCACTCTGGCTGCCCTGACAAAACCACCGAAGTCTGATCCGCCGAAAGGAAACTATGACCGCATTATTGGAAAAGAATTTGCCGAAGCGGAGCGGTCGAGAAGTACTGTCAGTGATCAAAGGCTGAAAGAACGACGAGCTGGGAAACAAATTGCCCAGCTCGGCGAACAAGCGAAGCAATCGTGCCCCCCGCTCAAGGTGCCTAGCCACAACGTCAATAATGATCCGAGGATGGTGCCCGGTTATAGCAATCTTGCAGATTACCTGCCCGACGAAGTACATTATGAACCCATGGACGTGCAGATACAAAGATACGAGTACGGGAAGCCTCTCGTCAAAGATGAAAGATCTCTATCAATGATGATGCGAAGATTGCATGATTGGTACTTGAAAATCTGCAGAGACTCTGGGGGGAGGAGTACTTTGTATGCGAGAGTTAAACCGGAGCATGACCTCGTTGGAATTGATCTGTTGCCTGTTCCATTTGAGGAGTTCTATCAGTTTTTCAATCAATTGGCCCTCGATAAAACAACGGTCGCCTGCTACTATCTGTAAGTAGTACTACTTCTGTCATTAAGTTTCTCTATATAGCTTAGCTCTTTCATTGCATGTATTTATAATCATCCTCACTATATTATGCAGATTGAAGATCGTCGAATTGAAGAAAAGACAAGTCGGTGATATTGGGTTCATTAACACATATCTCATAGATGCAACTCAGATTAAACTTCATGCCGCAGCTACCGAGGCCAGCTTGCTACGATCGTTCGTAATAAATCAAAACAAAGATATAATACTCTTTCCTTACAACTTCAGGTGAGTGTTACTGTCTTGTGCGTATTCGATTTCCCTTATATATTAGTCAAGGTTATAGTAATGTAATTGATGAGTTATGCATGTGTGTGCAGTTACCACTATATTCTCCTAGAGATTAAGCTTGAGCAGGGAGTAGTAACCGTCTTGGACTCTAAACGAAAAGATCCCAAGGAGTATGCGGACATGACTGAAATGCTCAAGAAGTAAGTTAAATCGATCATTATCCACCATATCGGCAACTTTATTCATTTCCTGATATCAAGTAATTGTTTTCTTTGTCCGGCACGGTTTGGAGAAAATTCACCAAAACAGTTCCGGGACTGCCGAAGGAGCTGGAATTTAGACACCCAAAAGTAAGTACTATAGTAGCATGTTCTGCGCATCTCCTAGTGATTCAAGCGCTAGTTTCATCAATACCATTTAGCATTCTTGCTTATCAGTTTGATTGACCTCTATTTCTTGTAAAGTGGTTGTGGCAGGAACAAGGGAATGATTTCTGTGGATACTACATCTGCGAGTCCATCCGCCACACGACCTGTGAGCGGGGCGGGTACTCTAACGAACAATATGAAGTACGTAAATAACAACATTCACAATTTTATTTTATTACCATCATTTGTGTTGAGTTTCATTCATTTATATATATATATATGTATTGACCCCCTTCTTCAAATTAGATGTTTCGGAAGCGGGATGAACTCCTAGCACCAGCTCGCATGCGAGAAATTCAAGAGGAATTGGCGTCATTCTTTCTTGACCATGTGATCCCTGAAGACGGAGAATTCTATGTGGACCCTGAGTCCGTATGATTATATTTGTAAGAGATAATTATTGTATATATGTAGCCGGTAGTGTCAGATAGATATACGAGAACTTGTTGTTCGACCAATCTCTCGGAGAAGGAGAGGTGGTCGATATCACTTCTCTCTGTATATATGCATATATGTTCATGACGATCTTCTATTTCCTTCGTTTGCTTACTAGCTAGCTAGCGTGTCTATTCCTCTCTATATACGTATGTATAGTACGTAGCGTCGACCAAGCACGGACATAAGAGAGGACACTTCTCTCTATTAATTATAACTAGCTAACACAATATATGAAACACCTAAATTAACCCTGCAAAACCCCCAACCCCCCCCCCCTTTCAAAAAAAAACAAAAACCCCAGCCACAGAAGTGCTGACGCGTGGATGCCTATTGGTCCCGGTTGGTGCCACCAACCGGGACCAAAGGGTCTCCTGACTGGGCTCTGCGCACTGCCCACGTGGAGGGCCTTTAGTCCCGGTTCTGGATTGAACCGGGACTAAAGGGGGAGGTATTAGTACCGACACTTTAGTCCCGGTTCCGGAACCGGGACTAAAGGCCCTTACGAACCGGGACTATAGGCCCTTTTTCTACCAGTGAGAGGCAAGGAAAAAGTGGATAAGTGGGCCCTCATGCAAGAGCCAGCCTCTACTACATGGTGGAGCATTGGGAGAGGCACCTGTATGTAGGTGGTCAGGAATCTGGGAGACTCACGCCGGTTGTAGCGCCGCAGTTAAAATGATAATGGCAAGTCAAATCACGGGGCCCCACCTGTCCAGCAGTAACTCGCTGTCAAATCACACGGCCCTACGTTTGCAGCAGCCTACTCCCTCGTCTTCTCGCGTCTCTGTCAAACCGACTAGGCGGAACTGCCCCGCCGCCTACCGCGCAGGAAAAGCCCCGCCCTTGACTTTTAAATACAACTACATCCGCTTAAGAATCCAATGATATACTTTTTGTGATATAGTAACTCATATTTATTTAGTCAAATGGATGACCTAGAACTACGTGCAGGCCCTATAAACCGAGACGCCTAAAAATAAAAAAACCGAGACGGAGAGGGTAGTTCATCACATATCTTTTTAGATCAATATAGTCGGGATTCACCAAGGAGCAAAACCAAGTGGTAGGATGCTCCTGTCGTGTTGGCGTAGCAACTCAAGCAGGGTCAGTCCGCACACGAAATGGCGACACACTTAACAGGACCCCTTTGGCTAACATGTGGCTCATCCACCGTCTTGTTCCACGTGCAATGCACCAAATTACAGTTCGGAGCAGCGGTTGGAATTGGAGGCACCCCGGTCGTAGCACCGCAGTAGTAGAAAATGAGCGACGAGGGGTCAAATCACAAAGCCCCACCTTTCCCGCATTAAGCTGGACGGAGGAAGCAACCATCATTTCACTCTAGGGCACAAGAGCATAAAGAAAAGAGAAAACAATGATGCGGCGGCAGCTACCTAGGGCACCCTAGGGTAGGGGTCTCCACTACAGATCCTTTTTTTTAAAGCGCCTCCACTACAAATCGGCTTCTCCCTCGTCCTCTTGAAGAAAACCAATGATGAGTGCGGCGGTAGGGTTTGTAGGAGTACTACGGCGTGCGGGGCCACGTCATAGTAAACGGATTCGAGCCGACGCCTTAAATATGTGTGGGCCGCTTGGTTTTACGGGAACGAGGCAGCATTTTGGGTTCGGGGACCAGTGGAGATATAGTACGTACAAAAAATTGTGGACGTAGGTTCGACCGAAAGGAAATGATGCATGGGCCCTACATTTTGATATACCCAGGGCCGCGTGAAATTTGCTACTCTACTCAAAACTAGTAAGGTACACATGTATTGAACGCATGAGATTTCGAAACCAAATTATGAATAAATACACACTATAGAATGGAAAGCTTTGAGTCATATATGCATGATGTAGATGTTCGTTTAGTTCTTATAGTTCATCTCATTCAAAATCAATAAGTTTTATAAAAATGCTAAGATTCATGGGGTTGTGCATTGTACTCCCTCCGTTCCAAAATAGATGACCCAACTTTGCACTAACTTTGTACAAAGTTAGTGCAAAGTTGGGTCATCTATTTTGGAACGAAGGGAGTAAATCATAAAGTAAAAAACAAATAATGGCAATTCATTTAGAAAAAAATAATCAATTATGATACAGAAGATTCTAGAACAAAGGAGAAGTGCTTGTGTTTTGAGGTTTGTGCATTATGCTTAAGTTCAACCATGGAGTCTTCTAAATTGTACATGTGGCAGATTTGGTGGAATGTTGATGATATCCAACGGACAGTAGTGCTCGGATTTGCCTATCTCTGCACCGTCGGGTTAGCTTCATCCAGCGACCATCTTTCAAAGTTATTGGCACACTATATAGTTCTTGTGCCATAGTTGCATGTTTTGGAAAAAAGCTACTAGTGGGTTGTACTATCTATTTAGGAATAGAAGATGTATGCATGGAAATTGTAGGGAAAGAGATGACATGGAGCATCTCAATTCCTATGAGTAGGGATTGGAAAAGAGATGTCATTTGGTTCACATCATAGGAACTTTTCTATTGAATCTAGAGATGACATGTATCTCAATTCCTATGAGGAGGGATTAGAAAAGAGATGTAATTCGGTTCATATCATAGGAACTTTTCTATTGAATATACGCTAATGTTTATTTTCGTTTGAAATTAAGGGAGTATAGGAATCCATTCATATGAACCAAGTGGCTCTAAAGCTATAGAAATGATATCATGTTTATTTCCTTTGAAATGTGGAGTATATGAATCTATTCCTCGACACTAAAGGATGCTTGACATTGCTGCGGGTGATACGATGGTCTTTCTTTGTAGACTCCTCACCCAACTTTATAGTTACCTCTCGAAGATGAATGAAATGACATATACATGGTATTCTACATGTGCAATTTGGTACACGAAAACTCGGTAAAAGTTTGCGAGGTTCGAATTTTCAATAAAGCTATATGCACTGCATTTCGGAATGGAAGGAGCATACGGCAGTTACTAACACTCATGTGGAAGATTTGTGTGTAGGAGGAGTGGCTGTTCTGTTAAATGACATGGCAAAACTGACACTATCGGATGCCGATCTAACGGTTCTTACGACGTTCGTCAGGAAAAGGCTTGTGGCGAACGTTTGTCGGATAATGATTTACGGACACACACATTGCATTGATACGTGCCCCCCTCTCTCTCACGCACACACACCCTCATGAGTCACGACTCTCCCGAGTCCTCTCGAAAAGTCGCACGTCGCACCCACCGTCTATGTGTAGGTAGACGTCACGCACATATGTGCTCTTCACACCCTACCCTCAGAACTTCTAAAAAACAAAAGACGGCGCGCACATTTTATTTTAGCTCACACGTCACACACTTGTACTATTACTCTTGCGGCAAATGTTCTTTGGGCATAGTATATTGTACTGTCACGAAGAGAAGCGGTGCATGCACGCACTAGTTCTCTCACACCCACTCGCGGGTACATGTAGGAGCGCATTTTTTTGAAGCTGGTACAACAAAATCACTCCACTATATATAAAAGCAGGAGCCTTAGCGCTTGCTTTACTAGGGTTCCTCTCGTTCACTCTCTCATGCTCTCCAGATCTAAGCAACACATAGGTGGCCACTCTCTCTCTCTCGGCTCACTGCTGGTCACAAATCCGGCCGGACAACCTCGACCGGGGCAGGGGTGTAGGTGCATCGTTCACGCTGTCGTCTGTGGCGAGGGAGGAGACCAACGGCTGCCCGCGCGTCCCGATCGGCGGCCGTGCCATTCTCTCCGAGAGAACGCCGGCTCGGGAGGGCCTCCGACCCCTTCTTCCTCCCTGCGATATTGTGGCCAAGATGCAGCCTCCCGACGCCGTCTTTGCAACATGCCGACGACCCTCAGGTATATAATCCTTCGAAACCTGCCTTGCTCTACTGCCCCAGCTCCCTTCGTGTGGATCCTTTTCTACTTCCGTCCGCTGTTCCAAAGCCACCTAGACTTCTACTATTATTAGAAGTAAAGCTATTTCATACAGTCGACTCAAAGCGTTGGTTCAAATAGGGAAGAAAGTGGGAAAGCTGTAGCATGAATCTAGGACATGGTTCTAAGAGGAAACGGGGGAAAGTAGTAATATCTATCACTGTTTAAATAATCGTATTTCTTATTTGCGCAAACAGGGATGTCTGTCTCCATATCGTTTCGGGATGTCTGTCTCCGTATCGTTTCTATCCGCGCAATCAAAAGCACACACCTCAGTTTTAGTACAACTACACAAAATGAGATGGCTATCCCTCGTTGCCGTCGTCTAACCTCCCGTATTCAAGGTATCCCTACATTGGTAGTAACTAAGGTAGAATGACCAACGCAATCTAAAAGAAGCTGATTCGTACGTTTTACTTCCTGATTGCAGTGCAGGGACGGGCGAAAACAATTGCATCCTAGTCCGGAATGCACTTTCTACCAGTTCATCCATGGACCGAGGACTAGCTGGCACGGCTGCACGGTGGTTTTTTGGACAGGTGCGCGGACAAGAGGCATTGTGGTCTACTTATTTCTGCAAATAGCGGTGCTTAAATTTAGTGGAATGCACAAGAATTTCACCTGGTCAGTACACTGCATGGTTCAGTTCAGCATTCCAGCTGAGACCACAATTATAATTGGTTATTCTGGAATGAGAGAACCTAACCCTGAATGGTGGCAACAAGAAAAAAACCAGAGTGAACTCCAGGAAATTTAAGCCTGCCAGGAGGCCCTTTGCTCAGAGACAAGCCTTGCTTGTTTTTTCCTGATTTGTAAACCTTCTCACAACTTTGTCTTTTGTTGTGAACTAGTATATGTTTGATATGTTCTATGAATCATTGAGATGTATAAAATTGCTTAACTTATGCTTTTCAAGTTTTTTATGAAGACGAGTTTAATGTGAGTGTTCCACATGAGCGCTGGACTAGCGTGTGAACGTTTGGAATTTATTACATTGTGGCCTCAATTAACTGCATGAACCACTGTAACAAGATACATAGTTGCTTATATGTCAGACAGCAGATTGTTGATTGTTAGCTGGTCGATAGCCTAGTGTTGAAGCGAGCTGAGCCAATGTGCCGTGTTTTGCACAACTGCTTACAAGTGGGGTAGCACCAACAGTGTTTACAAGTACTTATGTATACGTTGGCGCACGGTTCTCGAACGAGTGCTCTATTTCATCAAAACACACACTGCTCGTATGATAAATCGTGACAACTTATGTCTTACCATGCCATATTCATGAAAAAACTAGTGAGGACGCATCTGTTTCGGCAACAATTGCGATGGTTCTCACATGATTCACGAGCACACAAAAGTAGCAGCAGTTCCCATAGATGGATTCAAACAGAGTACTAGCCCCAGAGGGGTCGATAACAGGCACGGTTCGGATAATTAGACACAATCCAAACTACTATTAAACACTAGCTGGGGCAACTATTTCATGCCTCGATCTAATTTGGGCTGGACACAAGACGGACCTTGCCATGAACATCATCGAGGACGTCCCGTAGCAGCTCAATCCTGTGAACCTTCATGAAGACAACCTTGTGGCCTTGCCACTAATAAACTTGTTTGTGGAGGCATGCCACGTCATCTTCCTGCGTAAGCTTGACAAGAACAGTATTCCTCACAAACGAAGGAGTAGCTTTGAACTTCTTGTGCTTCAGTACACCCTGGACAACACGCCTGACAACAGTGAGGCTGGAATACAACTCTTCATTGGTATAACCGCAAATGGCTTCCAGGATCCAACAGCCTAAGAACTCTGTTTTCCCAGTGCGTATATTCAGGTCGTCCGCCTCATAGCGAGTGACATGTACAACCACACAATCCTTGTCTGCATCAGGGCTCTAATTGAAACAGAAACAAATTCTGAATTACTTTTCAGTATAAGAAACACAAGTTATTTAAACCACTACGTATACCATGGCATCGAAGCTAATAAAATTTTGCATTATTAATCACCACATACTTCCTTTTCTAAAAAATGACCACATACTTAGATGAAAAACCACAATCGAGATCGGCAAAGAAGGAAATCACCTTGGGTAGCTCAGCGGGGTGGGGGGGACACATCCTCGAAGGGGGAAAACGGCTCCTGTAGTGCCACGGGGGCTGTAACCTCAAACGGGGCGTTAACCATCTCAGTATCTGGGGCCGCCTCGGTGGTTGCCTCCATCTTCTTGGAGTTCTCTGTCTCGTGGGGATCAGCCTCCCGCGTCTGCTGCAATATCGGCAGATCTTTGCCTGGTTCTCCTTGGTCCATCATGAAACTGACGAATACTAGGAGACCACTGAAAGGAAAACACAATCACAATGCCAATGAAACAAAAAAGAGAGTGAGGATCGGTTACTGCTTTGCAAAATTTCTTTTTTTTCCTCTGAACGAAAATATACCAACATCACGGATCCGCTTACCTTCCCTTCGTTCGGAGAGAAGAACAGTGGCAGATGCAAGTGTTGCCTTTCTTGAAGACGGTGAGGGAGAAGGGGATTCAGCGAAGAGTGAAATGATGGTTGCTTCATCCGTCAAACTTAGACTGCGGGGAGGTGGGGTTTTGTGATACGACGGCTCGTTACTGCCGCGCTATGACCAGGGTGACTCTCTGCCTGCATACTGCCTTCTAATTTGGTGGATGGCATTTGGGCCCGCGCGCTGCATGGCCTGCATGTCGGTGAACAAAAGTATAACGGCATTTAGTAGAGGGAGACGTTTCAATGACCTAGGAGGAGCCAGAAGCGGTAGAGTGTCTCCACTGTACTAGTAGTAATTGTTTTTCTGGGTAGTTGTAGAGTGTCTCCACTGTACTAGTAGTAATTGTTTCTCGGGTCCCAAGACAAAACAGCCCATCCACACTACGTAGTAAATAGTAAAATCAATTCAAAAGCCCATATATTTACTGAATGAGAGGCGCTACCCACACCCAGCACACCCCCCCCCCAAAATACCTGGGTGCTCTTCTTCCTCCTCGCTCCCACCCACCTCACGTCAGCTCGCTCCACTCGTACCCCCAAATTCCTCACCTCACTCCTACAGAAAACCCCAGCTCCCCTTCTTCCTCACTCCTACAGAAAACCCCCAGCTCCCCTTCTTCTTCGCTCGCACTACAACTAGGCTCGTCATTTGTTACTCTGCTCAAATCCGTGAGCGCGACGTGAGGAAAATGGAGTCGACTGACCCCAGCGCCAAGAAGATGAGGCTCTCGCCAGCGGCGACGCCCGCACCCGGCAGCGCGGGGAGAAGCGGCGACCCCGCCCCCACCGGATCCCAGGAACCCGTAGAATCTCGGGTGGACCGCATCAGCGATCTCCCGGACGCCATCCTTGGGGAGATCATCTCGCTTCTCCCCACCAAGGACGCCACACCCAAATCCTCTCAATTCGGTGGCGCCCTCTATGGCGCGCCGTTCCCCTTAATCTCGATTGTCGTCAGCTATCTCTCTTTATTGATTTTGAAATCCCCAGAGCCATCATCTCCTCCCACCAGGGCTCCGTTCAAAGCCTCTGCATCCCGTCATGCTACCTGAGCAAGCATACCATGCCCTGCACGGTGGACGCCTGGCTGGAATCCCCTGAATTCACAGAACTACAGCTGCTTGAGTTCTACTATTCCCCTGGAAATCACATACCACATACCGAACGCCATGAACTTGTGCCCTCAGCACCGATGTCCATCTCGGGGTTTTCATCCTCTCTCCACACCGCCACCTTTGTGCAGTGCTACCTACCAGAAAATCTGGTACTAAACCTTCGACTCCCATTTCTCAAGAAACTTTCACTTGTGCGGTTTCGTATATTGGAGGCCTCATTGCACAACATCATCCACTCCAGTTGCCCTGCGCTGGAGTTCTTGGTGCTTGTTTTCACAGTTAGAATCGGTTGTCTCCAAATAAAGTCGCCTAACCTTGTAAGAATTGGAATTTCTTTTGATGGAAGGTAGCTCATCATCCAAGATGCCCCTTCACTTCAAAGGTTGATCCTTGATTCTAGTTATTCACCGTTGCAAATAACCGTCATCTCTGCACCTAAACTGGAGACCTTGGGTGTAATACATGATCTCTGTGCTCATTTCAATATGGTGTTTGGCTCCACAGTTCTTCAGGTACTTTATATTTTCATCTGCACTTGTAACCATAAGCTGCATTTTAAATTTCTGCGCATAATTTATATATCATCTTGGAGTACACATTTTGTACTAATATTATGTTCTATGCTCAATGAAGAGTTTCTCCATGGATGGCCTATCAATGGTGCTGGATTCTGTCAGGATCTTATATATCCAAATGAATAGTTTTGATCTGAACAAGATTATTGGCTTGCTGCAATGCTTTCCATGTCTGGAGAAGTTGTATATAAAGGTGATAATTTCACGCACATTGGAAGCCCGCATATAGTGTACTAGAATTAACCGTTCAGCTGTTGCTCTTTCGACACTCTTCTTTTAGACCTTAACCATTTTCAATCTTCGTGTCTATTTAGGCAACAGGACGGGGTAAGAAAGTTATAACCAATCGGTGGATTCGTAAGCATCGGGATTTTCTCACTTCTCATGAGATTTGATTGAAGACAATAATGCAAGAACGATATGTAGCCAACCGTGCAAACACAAGATTTGTCACATTCTTCCTGCTGAATGCGAGGTTACTATTGTCCATCAGGCTTAAGTTTATCAGCAGCATGGTTTTGACGGATGGGTATGTCGAAGAGCAAAAAAAAGGAGTTTCAGGTGGGCAAAAGAGCTTCTGAACGTGCCGGGCTTCTATTTACAACATATTGTCGTCATAATCCAGTAAATTTTATGACCCAGGATGTTCATTCTATGGACCTGACCGATCCATTTGACTGTGACTACCGAAGACAGTGCTGGAGTTAGATGTTGTTGCCCTTTTCAATCTGGTTTTTTTGTAAACCTGATGAACAATTAACCCTCGTGCTTGTGTATAGTTTGTAAGCTGGAGTTAGATGTTCCTGCCCTTTTCAACTCGGCTGTGACTGCCATATTTTCTTTGAAACAAGGCAAATGGCTTGCCATTCGTTTAATTTAGAGTGAAATATTGTAACAAATCCAAACCAAGGGAAATAACATCACTCTCGCCGGCTGCTTGAGCTCACTGTGCATTACAGAAGCCAAGTGATTAGCCCGCACCAGCACCCACAAACTTATTTCGAACTAGCACATCAAATGGGTTGTAAATTTTCATAGGAAAGGCTGGACATCTGGGGCTCACGCCATTGTCAACGTAGTCAATAAAAGAGAGAATTACATTACGAGCGGCTGACACCAGGGATCCAGCAAGTCATGCAAATTTTTTTAGGAACAAGCAGTTGTTATTTATACTAGTTTTAGCGATGGATCGGGGTAACAACGGGGCTGTGCGGGGGTTGTGGCCCATCTAGCCAGGGTTTTATTTATGTTTAACACATCATGAGCCCAGTTGTGTTTTTTTTCTTGCTGAAAATGCGTAGCCCAGTTCTATTTTTTTAAAAGGAAATACCCAAACAAGGCCTACTTGCTTTATCGGCCCTGCTGGGCTGCAAATCTTTCAAGACGAGGAGAGTTTCATTCAGTTTGCCCAGAAATGGGCTGTACATTTTTAAAACACATCAAACCAGGAATTAGTTTCAATTTTTTTCATTACAAGATCTTAAATTCCATTGATTTTTATGCGTGGACAATTATTTGGATTTTATATTTATATAAATTATTTTTCAAAATAGTTTGAATATGAATCGATATTTGTGGATTAAAAACAGTTGACCGCACCGAAATATGCAAAATTTCGTATACTTTTTAACCGTGGTCACTATATGGGGTGTGATGCTAACAAAAAGAAGATGGGATCCAAAAAAATTCGTAAGAATTAGCAAATGGGCTGTACATTATTAGAAATAATGGTAGATGGGCTGTATGCTATTTTCCACAGATTTGAGGCTGACTTGTGCGCCTACCACAGGTTGACGCGTATGCTTTCATAAAAAAAAGGTTGACGCACACGCAACGCCCTGTCAACTTAGTCAACACACGAGAGCAGTGACTGTTGGATGTCCACCCAACGACTGTCGTGCTTCTTCAATATCTGCTCTTCATGCTCAAGCCACTCAAAGAAGCGCCGGCGGGACTGCCTGCTCCCTCCTCCCGCGGCCGGCTATGCTGTCGTGCAGGCCTCACGGCCCCACCGTGCTCCCATCGCTGGCCTAGCCATCCCTCTACTCACCCACACATGATGTTATTCTCCGGCGACGGCAGACGAACCAGTAAACCTTGGTACTCCTCCACGTGGGAAACAACTGCCGAGTATTCCCTGGCTCCGTGTCGTTCCCTTCCTAGGCCTCGCCGTCGTCCACCGCCCTGGTGCTCTCGGCGCGGCCTGGTCAACGTGGTCAAGGAACGACATCCATCAGAAGTGGACTGTACGTGGAGAGGCTGACAGCTGGGTCCATGGCCGCACGCAAGGAAATGCCTCCTTATTACGCGCAAAATAATGATTCCTCCACCTGACAGCTAGGACCTACAGGAAGGGCCTCTGTATTTCGCGAAAAAAACGTTCCCCCCGCTGACAGGTCGGACCCACCAGCTATATCTTCGCACGCAAGGAAGTGCCTCCTTATTACGCCCAAAAAAATGAATACCCCCTGCTAGCTCGGACCCACCATATTGTTGGGCTGACTTGTGGGCCTACTAAGTTGACAGGGACGGAGAGCTTTGTCAACTTAGTCAATACTCCAGTGACCGTATGATGTCCATCCGACGGCCATAGTGCTTCTTCAACCTCTGGTCTTCTTGCTCCAGCCGCCCAAAGCAGCGCCGGTCGTGCCGCCTGCTCCTGCCTCCTGTGGCCGGCTGTGCTACCGTGAAGGCCTCACCGCCCCCATACTACTCCCACCACTGGCCAGGCCATCCCTCCACTCACCCACACCCCCTGTTATTCTGCGGTGACGGCAGCCTCACACCGCAGCCGAACCAGTGAACGCTCGTACTCCTCTCCGCGTGGGCATCCACTACCGCGTCTTGCACGGCTCCGCATCGTCCCCTTCCTAGGCCTCACCGTCGTCCGCCGCCGTGGTGCTCTCGGTGCGGCGTGGTCAATGTGGTCAACGACCGACTTCCATCGGAAGAGTACTGTACGTGGAGAGGCTGACAGCCGGGTCCACGGCAGCCGCAAGGAAGTGCCTCCTTATTACGCGGAAAATAATTATTCCTCCACCTAACAGCGGGGACCCACCAGACGGGCCACCAGTATTTTGCGAAAAAATTGTTTCCCCCTGACTGCTGGGACCCATCGGACGGGCCACCGTATTTCGTGAAAAAAACATTCCCCCCGCTGTCAGCTCGGACCCACCGGAAGTGCCTCCTTATTACGCACAAAAAAATGAATACTCCCCCGGCTAGCTGGGACCCACCTTGCTGGGAGGCTGACTTGTGGGCCTACTAAGTTGACAGGGACGAAGGGCTTTGACAACTTAGTCAATATGAACGATTCTAGCTCCAGTGACCGTACGATATCCATCCAACGGCCGTAGTGCTTCTTCAACCTCTGGTCTTCTTGCTCCAGCCGCCCAAAGTAGCGCCGGTCGTGTCGCATGCTCCTGCCTCCCATGGCCGGCTGTGCTGCCGCAAAGGCCTCACCGCCCCTACTATTCCCACCGCTGGCCAGGCCCTGCGGCGACGGCAGCCTCACACCGCAGCCGAACCAGTGAACCCTCGTAATCCTCTCCGCGCGGGCTTCCACTACCGCGTCGTCCCCTTCCTAGGCCTCGCCGTCGCCCACCGCCATGGTGCTCTCCGCGCGGCGTGGCCAACGTGGTCAAGGAACGACTTCCATCGAAAGAGTACTACACGTGTAGAGGCTGACAGCTGGGTCCACGGCCACAACCAGTTTTTTTGTGATATGCCAAGTAAGTCGCTTTGTCAGGCCTGTTGGGCTGCAAATCTTTCAAGACGAGGAGAGCTTTCATTTGGCTAGCCGAGAAAATGGCCCATCAGTAATGAGAAATGGGTTGTACATTTTTAAAACACATCAAACCGGCAATTAGTTTCAAATATCTTTTTTTTATTTCAAGATTTTAAATGACATTAATTTTTATGCATGGATAATTTGTTGGATTTTATATTGATATACATATATTTTTAAAATCAGTTTGAATGTGAGTCGAAATTTCGGGATTAAAAACAGTTCGGACCGCACCGAAATATGCAAAATTTCATACAATTTTTTAACCATTGCCACAATATAGGCTGTAATGCTAACAAAAAGAATATGGGCTCCAAAAAAACCCTTAAGAATTAGCAAATGGGCTGTAAATTATTAGAAATAATGGTAGATGGGCTGTATGCTGTTTTCCACATATTTGAGGCTTTCATAAAAAAAAGGTTGACGCACAAGCACTGACTGTTGGATGTCCATCCAACGGCCGTCGTGCTTCTTCAATCTCTGCTCTTTCTGCTCCAGCCGCTCAAACAAGCGCCGGCAGGACTGCCTGCTCCCTCCTCCGCGCGGTCGGCTGTGCTGTCGCGCAGGCCTCACCGCCCGACCGTACTCCCATCGCTGGCCTAGCCATCCCACTACTCACCCACACCTGCTGTTATTCTCCGGCGACGACAGATGAACCAGTAAACCCTCGTACAGTCGTACTCCCCTCCGCGTGGGAAACAAGTGCCGAGTCTTCCCTGCCTCCGTGTCGTCCCCTTCCTAGGCCTCACCATCGTCCACCGCCCTGGTGCTCTCGGCGCGGCGTGGTCAACGTGGTCAAGGAACGACTTCCATCGGACGTGGACTGTACGTGGAGAGGCTGACAGCTGGGCCCACGACGGCAGCAAGGAATTGCCTCCTTATTACGTGGAAAATAATGATTCCTCCACCTGACAGCAGGGACCCACCGGACGGGCCACCGTATTTCGCAAAAAAAATGCTTCCCCCCTGACTGCTGGGACCCACCAGCTACACCTTCGCACGCAAGGAAGTGCGTCCGGGCAAAAAAAACGATTCACCCCCTGACTGCTGGGACCCACCAGCCCCTCGACTGTTGGGACCCACCAGCTACACCTTCGCACGCAAGGAAGTGCATTCGGACAAAAAAAACGATTCGACCCTGACTGCTGGGACCCACCAGCTACATCTTCGCACGCAAGGAAGTGTCTGACAGTCGGGACCCACCTGGTCGAAGCGTACGTAGCTTTGTCATTCTGGTCGCGAACGTGTACGTACATACTGGTCGATGTAGAGGCGCGCACGTGTCGTAGTAGAGGCGTGCACATGTCCTAATAGAGGCGCGCACGTAGCATGTACACGTACGTACAACGGCCAGGGTGCAAGAAAGAAAATACGGCCACATATGTGTACATATGGGTGGGGTCTCGAACGCCTACTCGCGCATACGTACGGCGAGGGCTCGTGTACATGGCTGGGTCGGAACGGAGAAACAGCGTCATCGTCGTGTTCATGGGGAGGCAACGGAATGCGTCATGTTCATTGGGAGGCAACGCGGCTGGGTCAGAACGGAATGCGTGGTCATGTTCATCGGGAGGGCTTGGACGGAAGAGGCGATGGAAACGAGTCCTGGCGTACCGCACAACGGAGGAAACGGACCTCCTACGGTCGAAACAGGGGTCCTGTTGATCGGGAGGGGTGTGGCGTACCGCAAAATGGAGGAAACGGACCTCCTACGGTCGAAACGGGGGTCCTGTTGATCGGGAGGGGTGTGGCGTACCGCAAAACGGAGGAAACGGACTTGTGTTGGAGCTCTACGGTCGAAACGGGGGTCCTGTTCATCGGGAGGGGTGTGGCGTACCGCAAAACAGAGGAAACAGACCTCCTACGGTCGAAACGGGGGTCCTGTTGATCGGGAGGGGTGTGGCGTACCACAAAACGGACGAAACAGACTTGTGTTGGAGCGCTACGGTCGAAACGGGGGTCCTGTTCATCGGGAGGGGTGTAGCGTACCGCAAAACAGGACTCCACGGGATACTGTTCATCTCCACCGTCGACCTCCTCCAGCCTCCACGGGCTCCTGTTCATCCAGCCTCCACCGCGCGCTACTCCACCGGCTACTGTTCATCCAGTCCTCCACACCACGGGGTCCTGTTCAACCACCCCTCCACGGGCACCCCTCCACCGTATACTATTCATCCAACCCTCCACACCACGGGGTCCTGTTCAACCACCCCTCCACGGGCACCCCTCCACCGTCTACTGTTCATCCAGCCCTCCACACCACGGGGTCCAGTTCATCCACCCCTCCACGGGCACCCCTCCACCGTCTACTGTTCATCCAGCCCTCCACCACACCACGGGGTCCTGTTCATCCAGAGGCAACGCCACCGCTCACTGTTCATCCAACCCCCCCCCCCCCCCCGCAACGCTCACTGTTCATCCCATCGATCGGCTTTAGTTAGCAGCAGTAGCGAAGGAATCGCTCGATCGGGTTCAGTTAACAGCCATCGATCGATCGCTCGGGTTCAGTAACGCGTAGCCTGCAGTGCAATCGCTCGGGTTCAGTTAGAGCCCAACGCCTCACTCGGGTTCAGTTAGAGCCAACACCTCGCACACACGCGCGTACATGTATGAAAGAAACGCGCATCGCTCGGCCCCCGACCTCCCACCGTAACCGGGAACTCGCTGAAATTTTCCTCCTCCTCGCTTCTACCATGATTTTTTCCATCATGGATGGCCCAAAGAATGTCATGCAGCTGCGTCTCCGGCCCGCCCAGGACGAAAAGCCCATTTTCTCTCATGATTTTTTTTCATAGAAGTAGGAGCCCACCACATCTATGATGATACCGGTTTTGTCACAATTATCGTCATAGAAGTGTCATATGTATGATAGAAAAAAATTCGTTCGGCCCAAAATGTCACAGATGTGTCTTTTTTTTGTAGTGAGCCGCCTTGATAGACAACGTGCGCAGAAGGAGTAGAGGTGACTGGGGATGCACCACGTCGTGGGCACTCCGTACGTGCTCGTGTGCATGAAGCGTGCGTGTTTTTTCCATCGGTACTAGCTCTAAGGCTGAGGTTGTGGTCGTCTTTGTCTCCGACTAGTCGTTGATCAACGACGGCAAAGAGGTGTTGCAAGAGATGCGTAGGCGCCGTTGTGTGCGAGCTTCGCCGTAGCACGACGAACCGGACGTCACCGTGATGGCGCACGCCTCCATGCAATCGAGTGTGCATGCATGCATGTGTTATTCACGTGCATTCTGCGGCCGAGTGTGTGTGCATGCATGTGTTGTGTACTCCTACGTGCGCTGTGTGCTCCATGATGTGCGCGTATGTGCATGATTTGGATTGGGTGGAGTTAATGCGTTGGCGTGTGTACATGTGTGGCTGCATGCGTCCTGTACATTCGTGGCTTGTTGTGTGGTTATCAATATAAACTATTGGGTGGAGTTAATGCGTTGGCGTGTGTACATGCGTGGCTGCATGCGTCTTGTACATGCATGGCTTGTTGCGTGGTTATCAATATAAACTATAAAACATCTTGAACTTAGCATTCTGATGTACCGTTTCTAGTGGTTAGCGAAGAGTTCATGTTATTTTATTTGTTTATAGGTGGGCAGGCGACAAAAAACAGGGGAAAACGTGCAAGGTTCCTTGCAGACACTCCACCGCGAGGTTCCTTGCTCCTTCTCGGTCATCGGGAATCTATGTTCTTCAACTCTTTTCTTTTACGTGAGCTTTGTTCATCCTTTTTCCAACACGCGAGACTTCTAGCATCAAGGTGCACGTGTCATGCAAGAAAATGGAGATAATCAGATAAGTAGTGCGTAAGTGATTCGTGCACTTCGATGGCACCTACTACGCATTATTTTTTCTCCTCGATGGCACATGAATAGTGCATGTACTCAACGACGGAGCACGGGATGGTAGCCATGACATGGTCAGCCCTTTTTTGGAGAGAGTACGTACTAAATAACTTTGATGTGCCCCGTCAACTCGCAGAACGACGAGAAGCTTGATTACACCTTCTCCCTCGCTAATGCGTGCGCGGTGGCTCGCAGCACAAGGAGAAACTTTTGCTTCAAGCGGTGGACGTGCAGCAGTTCATTTGGTGTCAGATTGCCAGAAGTGCGTGTTGTGCAAGGTCAAGAGCAAATTTCCTATAGTCCGTGCTCATCCCTCCTCTATCTCTCTTCTCAGCCAGCCAGTAGACGCGCAGAGCCCATCGTCTGTTTGCTCATATGCGGTCCCACATGTCAGTGAAAATGCAAGAGGACCCACTGAACCTGCACATCTTTCACCTCGACGTGCTGGTGATGAAAAACAAATCCAATAAAGATCTTTGGTGGACGCTTTTGGAGTTACTCAAGAGTAGTAAGATTCTATTTACAGTTTAACCCAAGATGCACATCACGTGGCTTCAACTACCACTCTATTTTCTTGCATGACACGGCCTGGATGCTGGATGTCCCACGTGTCGGCAAAAGGAGGAAGAACTCGACCAAATCTTCGGTTGTGCTCTCGGATTAGACTAGTTGTGCTAACTTAAAATTTTATTGTGTAGAATGGATGCAAGTTTTAGTATTGGGAAGAAGAGTACATCGATATATTGATAGAGAGCAATTTAGTAGGTGCTCTAGGACTTTTAGCTAGCATAGAGGCTAGAGATGAGACTAGTGCACTTGTTGATAGAATAGAGGCTAGACATGAGACTAAATGCGAGGAAGAAACGTCTACTTATTTACACTCGAAGAAGAAAGAAGCACGCAAGATCAAGCCTCCGCAGATCAACAATGAATCCATCCCTCTCTCTGCTCTGGGTTCCATACTCATGTGTTGTATCCTCTATTGTATTCATTTTCTCTTCTTCTATCAATGAAAAGATACACAAACTTTGCGTATTCACGAAAAAAAGATCAACAATGAATGCATCGAGAAGGCACTAATTCAACTTATAGGAGCAGTTATGGAAGTTGGATATCTTCTAAAATGTATTCTTGTGGTTCTTGTTTTCTTTGGTCTTGCTTTTCTAGTCTAAATTTTGGTGATGTATTTCCATGTACCAAAACATCAATGATGAAAAAAAGATATGTGTTTTCAAAGAAAAATGTACGCGGCCGGGATGCGTCCGCACGTTCGGCGCATGGCCACCGCATCCAAGAAATGGCCCGGACACGACCCCATTGCCCTACCCAAACGGACAGAATCCGGGCAAAGCGGAGGTCCGTTTGGGTTCATGCGTTGGAATTGGCCTTACAAGTGCGACCGCAGTTGAGGAAAACGACTATCGGCAAACGCCCACCTCGCCCACCGCGCGATGGCTGAGTTAGGGAAACGACGAGGTTGAAGAGATTGTTGTAGCACGGACTCCAAGAAATATGGTGTCAGATGGAAGTCGTGCTGGTGGCGTGTGCCGTACTCCTGGACATGAATGCTTGTTCTAGCTCGTGCCACCCTACTACTCCTAATACTTATAGTAGTATAGTATCGAGGATTCGAGGTGCTGGTTACGTACAGCGAACACATTAACATATGGCCCACCTCACACTGTGGCCAAATTTCCTGGAGTCCGTGCTAGGTTAAGAAGTGTTCTTTGTGAGGGTGGGTGGCTGGTCTCAAGTTTAAAACTTGTTGTATTACATATACGTAGACGTAGAGATAGTGCAGTAGTTCTGAAAGTTTGAACCCAAACATCAGAATGCAATTTCTACTGGAGTCATCCGAGGACCTAGGATGATGGGATTCGCAGCTACAGTAAAAACACCCGCCCGAGGCGCGAAGCATGTGAAGCTAGTACAAATAGTGTACTACTATTGTTGATTGCCCTCATCCGATAACCTATTGCAATGCACGTACAATTATGTATTCGGAAAATATTTTTTTGCCTCGTTGCAGCACTCACTCAGAGAAGTGACTCGAAAGCCATTCATAAATTTAGTAAGTTTATCACAGGCATATCATTTTATTACATACAACAGGTCATCAACCCACAACGACAACGAGGATACATTATAAATACTAAAGTTTTCATCACACAACAAATAACAAGGAATGAAATGAACTTCAACTCAACCAATCCTCGGCGTTGGAAACGCTTGCTTTGAACCACAAGTGATTCTCTGGAAGGGCCATCTATTGTCAATCTCGAGACCAACGCAGGACTGATCATCTAGGTTGAAGCGGCCTACTATATCAGTACCAGGGTAGGGAAGGTATAGATACAGTTGCTTCTCATAAATGGTACTAGTAACATTGTGTCAACAACAGTTGGATCGCCTTTCACCATGATTGGATAGTTTTTTCCAAGGAAGAGCGAGTTTTCTCCAAGACTACCAATACTGTACCAGGGAGAAGGTGTTGGCGCTAGCACACTAGTATCCATCTCGAGTACCGTGCAACGGGTGTTGGAATAGGTCCCGATAGTGCGACCATGGGAGACAACACCTGCTTCCTTAGTAGTAACATTAGCAGTGGGCGGTATACAGACAAGAAGGGGTGATCCATCGGAATAAGTTAACTATCACCCAACGTGATCCCAAAGGCTTTACTTGGTAATTTATTGAAACAAAAGCAATAAAACATGATCAATACAGTAGCATAATCATGTGAACACACAAAAATAGTAGGTAAAAGTGTTGGGTTGTCTCCCAACAAGCGCTTTTCTTTAATGCCTTTTAGCTAGGCATGATGATTTCAATGATGCTCGCATAAAAGATAAGAATTGAAACATTAAGAGAGCATCATGAAGCATATGACTAGCAAATTTAGGTCTAATCCACTTCCTATGCATAGGGATTTTGTGAGCAAACAACTTATGGGAACAAGAATCAACTAGCATAGGAAGGCAAAATAAGCGCAACTTCGAAACAATCAACACATAGAGAAGAAACTTGATATTACTGAGATATGTGAGAGCATAAGTTCCTTCCTCATAATAATTTTCAGAAACATCATGAATGGATTCAACAATATAAGTATCACATACAACACTCTTTTCATGATGCACAAGCATAGAAGATTTATCACTGTTTATGGCATACATGTCACCATAATAATCATCATAGATAGCAACTTTATGTTCATAGTCAATAGAAACCTCTTCCAAAATAGTGGATGTATCACTAAATAAAGTCATGACCTCTCCAAATCCACTTTCATCAATATTGTAATAAGATTCAACACCCTCCAAAATAGTGGGATCACTACTACCTAGAGTTGAAACTCTTCCAAACCCACTTTCATCAATGTAATCATCATAAATAGGAGGCATGTTATCATCATAATAAATTTTCTTATCGAAGGTAGAAGGAATCAAAGGATCATATTCATTAAGCAAAGCATCCCCAAGCTTAGGACAAGCATTATTTCTAGCAAATAAATCTTCAAACATATCATACTCATTAAACATAACATCCCCAAGCTTGTGGTTTTGCATATCATCACAATCATTCTTATTAATAGCACGAATGGCACCAATAGTATAGCAATATCATATTCTTCCAAGCAAGTCCTAAAAAGATTTTAAATATCATAATGGATATCGGTGTCTTCCCAATCATAATCAATACAACAAGTAGTAGGTATCACAAAATCATACTCAATATCATCATCCTCCATCGACATATTTGATTCACTTTCATGAGGCACAATGTTGATAGGAGCAACATTATTTGGGAGAGATACCTTTTTTACCTTTATTGTTTCTTCTTTTCTTCTTCTTCACCACATCATTTGTGGGTTTAATTAATTTTTTCAAGCTTCTTGGTGAAGAGATTGATTGGATAGGAAGCTCCTCCTTGTTAGCTGACTCATCATAATAAACACTAGGAGGGTACTCGGAAACATTTTCCCATTCATTAGTACTCTCTTCATATTCCATTTGTTTTCTTGCCTTTAGGTAGTTGGCAATATAAGGATTCTCAATGCAATTTGCCGCACAATTATACGTTTCATTTCTTCATACCCGAAAATAAGACTAAGCTCTTTATGATGCTCAAGGGTAATCAAGTTATCGCAATTTTTGGACATGATTTGATCATGAAATAATTTGCATTGGATATTTAAATGACCACGTTCATTGCAAAGTTCACAAGGATGGCGAAAAAAGTACATCTTTCAGCACAATCATCTAGCCTCTCTTGCAAATTTTTCATTTCTAAATATTTATGCTTCTTACGAAATCTATCTTCCCTTTTCGGTGTGCAAAGGCACTCCCAATTCACTCCACAAAAAGTGACATGCTTATAAGAAACATTGTTGTCATGACTTGTACAATCATCATTAGCATTTTGGATATTCAAAGAATTCACACTAATAACATTGCAATCATGCTCATCATTCAAATATTTTGTGCCAAGCATTTTATTGACTTCCTCTTCTAACAATTGAGCACAATTTTCTGAACCATCATTTTCAAGAAAGATATTATAAAGATGATCAATACTATGATGCAACCTCAATTCCATTTTTTGTAGTTTTCTTTTATAAACCAAACTAGTGATAAAACAAGAAACTAAAAGATTTAATTGCAAGATCTAAAGATATACCTTCAAGATCTCACCTCCCCGGCAACGGCGCCAAAAAAGAGTTTGATGTCTACTACGCAACTTTATTCTTGTAGACACATGTTGGGCCTCCAAGCGCAGAGTTTTGTAGGATAGTAGCAATTTTTCCTCAAGTGGATGACTGATGTCTACTACACAACCTTCTTCTTGTAGACGTTGTTGGGCCTCCAAGTGCAGAGGTTTGTAGGACAGTAGGAAATTTCCCTCAAGTGGATGACCTAAGGTTTATCAATCCGTAGGAGGCGTAGGATGAAGATGGTCTCTCTCAAGCAACCCTGCAACCAAATAACAAAGAGTCTCTTGTGTCCCCAACACACCCAATACAATGGTAAATTGTATAGGTGCACTACTTCAGCAAAGAGATGGTGAGACAAGTGCAATATGGATGGTAGATATAGGTTTTTGTAATCTGAAAATATAAAAACAGCAAGGTAACAAGTGGTAAAAGTGAGCGTAAACGGTATTGCAATGCTAGGAAACAAGGCCTAGGGTTCATACTTTCACTAGTGCAAGTTCTCTCAACATTAATAACATAATTGGATCATATAACTATCCCTCAACATGCAACAAAGAGCCACTCCAAAGTCACTAATATTGGAGAACAAATGAAGAGATTATGGTAGGGTACGAAACCACCTCAAAGTTATTCTTTCCAATCAATCCGTTGGGCTATTCCTATAAGTGTCACAAACAGCCCTAGATTTCGTACTAGAATAACACCTTAAGACACACATCAACCAAAACCCTAATGTCACCTAGATACTCCAATGTCACCTCAAGTATCCGTGGGTATGATTATACGATATGCATCACACAATCTCAGATTCATCTATTCAACCAACACATAGAACCTCAAAGAGTGCCCCAAAGTTTCTACCGAAGAATCAAGATGAAAACGTGTGCCAGCCCCTATGCATAAGTTCATGGGCGGAACCCACAAGTTGATCACCAAAACATACATCAAGTGAATCACGTGATATCCCATTGTCACCACAGATACGCACGGCAAGACATACATCAAGTGTTCTCAAGTCATTAAGGACTCAATCCGATAAGATTACTTCAAGGGGAAAACTCAATCCATTACAAGAGAGTAGAGGGGGAGAAGCAACATAAGATCCAACTATAATAGCAAAGCTCGCGATACATCAAGATCGTGCCAAATCAAGAACACGAGAGAGAGAGATCAAACACATAGCTACTGGTACATACCCTCAGCCCCGAGGGTGAACTACTCCCTCCTCGTCATGGAGAGCGCTGGGATGATGAAGATGGCCACCGGTGAGGGTTCCCCCCTCCGGCAAGGTGCCGGAACAGGGTCCCGATTGGTTTTTGGTGGCTATAGAGGCTTACGGCGGCGGAACTCCCGATCTATTCTGTTCCCCGATCGTTTTAGGGTATATTGATATATATAGGAGGAAGAAGTACGTCAGGGGAGCCACGAGGGACCCACGAGGGTGGAGGGCGTGCCCTAGGGGGGTGGGTGCGCCCCCTACATCGTGGCTCCCTCGTTTCTTTCCTGACGTGCACTCCAAGTCTATCAGGTTTCTTTCCTTCCAAAAATAACTTCTCCAGAAGGTTTCATTCTGTTTCGACTCTGTTTGATATTCCTTTTCTTCGAAACACTGAAACAAGGGAAAAAAATAGGAACTGGCACTAGGCTCTGGGTCTATAGGTTAGTCCCAAAAATAATATAAAAGTGCATAGTAAAGCCCATAAAACATCCAAGATGGATAATATAATAGCATGAATACTTTATAAATTATGGATACGTTGGAGACGTATCAACATCCCCAAGCTTAATTCCTGCTCGTCCTTGAGTAGGTAAATGATAAAAGAAAGAATTTATGGGTTTGATCAATGATAATTTCAATCACGTTTTCTAGCATCATTATATGTCATAACAGTAGCTCAACTCATAGAACTTTGCATGATCAAGTAACAAACTATTTACATGTTAAAGTATAGATCATAAACTTTCTTGAAAACTAACAAACCGTGTTATTAGTCATCAAACAATTACATTTCATCTTATTTGATTCAGCAAAATTCACATACTCAACTATCATTTAGTCTTCCACTATTGCTACCACTCAAAGCATATTTTTAGAACAAATAGTATTCATCAAACACAGAGAAAGATAGGGGCTTAATGTTTCGCCTCCCAAGCTTTTACCTCAAGGGTAATGCCAACAGTAATAATTCATGCTCAAATATATTTGAATGGCCATATATGCCTAGATCTTTCCATCACATGATGGTTGCCAACTAAAGAGTAGGTTGGAATGAGAAGGAATGCTACTGACTCTTGCATAAAACTAAAAGATAGGCCCTTCGCAGAGGGAAGCAGGGATTTGCAGAGGTGCCAGAGCTCGAAGCAAAGACAGAGATGAAAATAATTTTGAGAGGTATGCTGTCATTGTCAACATAACGACCAAGAGTTCCCAATATCTTCCATACTACATACATTATAGGCGGTTCCCAAACAAAAAGGTAAAGATTTTTACTCCCCCTCCACCAACAATCATCAATCCATGGCTTGCCCGAAACAACGGGTGCCTCCAACTAACATCAAACCTGGGGAGTTTTGTTTAAAATTATTTTTGATTTGATTTCGATCTTTTGATCATGGGACTGGGCATCCCAGTTACCAGCCATTTTCTTGTGAATGATGAGCGGAGTCCACTCATCGTGAGAACAACCCACCTAGCATGGAAGATACTGCTAACCCGTAGTCGCTACATGAGCGATTCAGGCATACAAAACAGATTATTATTTGAAGGTTTAGAGTTTGGCACATGCAAATTTACTTGGAACGGCAGGTAAATACCGCATATAGGTAGATATGGTGGACACTCATGGAATAAACTTGGTTCAAGGGATTCTGATGCACAAGCAGTATTCCCGCTTAGTACAGAAATTTTGGCTAGCAAAGGATTCTAAATAGCAAGCACCACATGTTAGAGGATCCATAACAATATAACTTATACAAATATACCCAAGCATAACTCATTATGTTATCTTCCTTGTCCAACTTCAACTAATTTGCTCAGGTTTGAAAATAATTAATGGGGCTCACAATCATAGAAGATGTCCAAGATAGTATTATATGTGAAATCTCTCTTCCTTCAATATTCTTTCATGAATTGTTCAAGTGACCAATACAACGTTTGCTAACCTTCAATAAATTTACCACCTCTACTTCTTATATGTAAAGGCATTACTCCCCGTGGGAAAGGCATATGAAACATATATAATTTCAGATTTATGACATTCAACCATTTACTCATAGGTTATAAGTGAAGCACACGAGTAAATGACAAACTACTCCAAAAATATAAGTGAAGATCAATGAGTAGTTGAATAATTATGTAACTATGTGAAGACTCTCCAACATTTAATAATTTCAGATCTTGATATTTTATTCAAATAGCAAGCAAAACAAACTAAAATAAAATGACGCTCCAAGCAAAACACATATCATGTGGTGAATAAAAATATAGCTCCAAGTAAAGTTACCGATGAATGAAGACGAAAGAGGGGATGCCTTCCGGGGCATCCCCAAGCTTAGGCTCTTGGTTATCCTTTAATATTACCTTGGGGTGCCTTGGGCATCCCCAATCTTAGGCTCTTTCCACTCCTTATTCCATAGTCCATCAAATCCTTACCCCAAAACTTGAAAACTTCACAACACAAAACTTAACAGAAAATCTCGTGAGCTCTGTTAGCGAAAGAAAACAAAACACCACTTAATGATACTATAATGAACTCATTATTTATTTATATTTGTGTTAAACCTACTGTATTAAAACTTCTCTATGGTTTATAAACTATTTTACTAGCCATAGAATCATCAAAATAAGCAAACAACACACGAAAAACAGAATCTGTTAAAAACAGAACAATATGTAGTAATCTGTAACTAACGCAAACTTCTGGAACTCCAAAAATTCTAAAATAAATTGGTGGACCTGAGGAATTTGTCTAGTAATCATCTGAAAAAATAATCAACTAAATAGCACTCTTCAGTAAAAAGTTTTAGCTAATCTCGTGAGCGCTAAAGTTTCTACTTTTTATAGCATGATCATAAAGACTTCACCCAAGTCTTCCCAAAGGTTCTACTTGGCACAAACACTAAATTAAACACAAAACCACATCTAAATAGAATCTATATGGATTATTTATTCCTAAACAGAACCAAAAAGCAATAAACTAAAATAAAATTGGGTTGCCTCCCAACAAGCGCTAACGTTTAACGCCCCTAGCTAGGCATGATGATTTCAATGATGCTCACATAAAAGATTAGAATTGAAACATAAAGAGAGCATCATGAAGCATATGACAAGCACATTTAAGTATAACCCACTTCCTATGCATATGGATTTTGTGAGAAAACAACTTATGGGAACAATAATCAACTAGCATAGGAAGGCAAAACAAGCATAACTTCAAAACTTTAAGCACATAGAGAGGAAACTTGATATTATTGCAATTCCTACAAGCATATATTCCTCCCTCATAATAATTTTCATTAGCATCATGAATGAATTCAAAAATATAACCAGCACCTAAAGCATTCTTTTCATGATCTACTTGCATAGAAAATTTACTATTCTCCACATAAGCAAAATTCTTCTCATTCGGAATAGTGGGAGTATCATAAGAGACTTGAATACTATAAATTGTTTCCACATTAAAAGAGTAATGTTTAGAAAAAGTGTAATCGCAATCATGACAAGTTATATATATATAATCATCACTACTTTTTATAGCATAAGTTCTATCACAATAATCATCATAAGTAGCAACTTTGTTCTCATCATAATCGATTGAAACCTCTTCCGAAATAGTGGATACATCACTAAATAAAGTCATGACCTATCCAAATCCACTTTCATAAATATTATAAGATTCAACATCCTCCAAAATAGTGGGATCATTACTTCCTAAAGTTGACACTCTTCCAAACCCACTTTCATAAATATAATCATCATACGTAGAAGGCATGCTATCATCATAACAAATTTGCATATCAAAACTTGGGAGACAAAAAATATCATCTTCATTAAAATAGCATCCCAAGCTTGGGACACACATTAATTGCAGCAAATATATTCTCAAAAACATCATCTTCTTCAAACATAGCATCCCCAAGCTTGGGCCTTTTCATATCATAAGCATAATCACTCTCATCATTAATAGTATGGATAGCACCAATAGTATAGCAATTATCATATTCTTCCAAGCAAGTGCCAAAAAGATTTTCAAGATCATAAGAAGTATTATTATCTTCCCAATCATAACATCATGACAAGCAATAGGCATAACGAGATCATCAGCAAGTGCATCATCTTCCACAATTATTTTTGATTCATTTTCATGGGGCACAACAATAATAGGAGCAACATTATTTGGGAGAGATATATTTTTACCTCTCTTCCTTTTTCCTTCTTCTTCTTCACCACATCATGTGTGGGTTAAATCCTATTTTTGGAGCTCCTTATTAATGATATTGGTTGAATATAAGGCTCCTCCTCGTTACCTGATTCATCATAAGAAATAATAGGAGGATATTGGGAAGTCTCTTCCCTTTCATTAGTGTTCTCTTCATATTCTATTTGCTTTCTTTTCTTTATGTAATTGGCAATATAAGGATTCTCAATTCAATTCACCACACAATACATATAAATCTTCTCTAGATCAAAATCAAGAAATCTATCAAGATTAAACTTTGGAATACCCTCAGTTATACATTTCATTTCCTCATACCCCCAAAGAAGACTAAGCTCTTTATGATGCTCAAGAGTAATCAAATTATCACAATTTTTGGATATGATTCGGTCATGAAACAATTTGCATTGGAGATTTAAATGACCATGTTCATTGCAAAGTTCACAAGGGGCGTGAAAAATATTGAATTTTTCAGCACAAACATCAAGACATTCTTGCAACAATTTAGTTCTAAATACTTATGCCTCTTGCAATATCTATCTTCCCTATTTGGTCTGTACTTGAAACCCAATGCACTCCACAAAAATTGACATGTTTATAGGAGACATTGTCATCGTAACTAGTGCAATCATCATTAGTACTATGGATATTCAAGGAGTTCATACTAACAACATTGCAATCATGCTCATCATTCAAAGATTTAGTGCCAAAAAATTTAATGCATTCTTCTTCTAACACTTTGGCACAATTTTCCTTTCCATCATACTCACGAAAAATATTAAAAAGATGAAGTGTATGAGATAAACTCAATTCCATTTTTTGTAGTTTTCTTTTATAAACTAAACTTCTGAGCTTCACGAGTCTTTCCCAACAATGTAGACTGAACTTCCATTGCTACAACAAAACCTTTGGGAACAACCTCCAACCGAAGTTCCCTGAGATCCTCGGCTAACTCCTTTGGTAATCCTCTGATTATGAGGGTATTCGTCCTTGTTTTCTTTATGGTTGTGTCCTATTTCTCCACAAAGCTTGTATGCACAAGGTTTCTTCATATCCTTTCCATAAGGCCTCAATTTCTGGGACACAAGCCAAGACTTTAACAAAGTCCACTTAAATTCCTTCCAAGTGGTTACTCCTTGCCATCCATTGATGGTTTGGTACATCCTCCACCAAGTAGCAGCACCTCTTTCAAAGCACTGAAAAGCATGCTGGGTCATATCCTTTCTGACTATAGGGTTATTCTTCATGTGATCCTCCATGTTCTGAATCCATTGGTCCGTCTCCAATTGACTCATCGGTCCAGAAAATATAAGCTCATCTTCATTCATCCTCTATTGGGTCCATGGGTTTTGGGGTGAGATAAGAGAGATAGAGAGGGATACACACAATACAAACAATAGTTTTGAAAAGATAGATTTTATTGTGGCTGTCGGAAAAACAACAAACAAATGACAACTCACAATCGTCGCATCTAACGTAGGTATATAACAGGGGTTTGGTCTTCTAAGGTCAATAAATCGTCAAAGTCGCCAAACTCTTCAAGTCTTGCTCATGTCTCCGATGGCTTCTTCCAATCGTGCTTGTCCTTTTTGTCAGATCATCTCTGTTGTCGTGAAATATCTCATGACATCCTTTAATATTCTAGAGTTGTATTCCAAATTTCTGGATTTCATGAACCTCGACATGACCCATGATCGTACTGTCCTTTAGTTCATGACGAATCTTTGATGTCTCAAGGTTTTGCTCCTCTAGCTTGGCTACTTTCAGCTTCTGGGTCCTGAGTTCTTCACGAAACACTTCCTTATCAAATACTGCTTCTTGTAGCTCCATCTTAACTTCTTGATGTAACACTCCAGATCCTGGTGATACACCGGCTAAGGTTAGAACTTCATCCTTTGTTGATAGATGCCCCGTCAGCCTTCTACCATCCAATCCTTCCATGCATGTGCATGCTTTAACTTAGCATGGTGACAATAGCATAAGCGGGCGATAACATCATGGATAGCTGTGTTTCTGTTCTTGTCATTCCCATGAGCTATCTCTCCATAGTTGATATCTCCTGCATTAGGGTTTTCCTTGACAAAAACTTTGAGTTCTATAGCTCCATGTTCCGGTCTTTCTCCAACACACCTTGATCTCGGGTATTGACAGCTTCAAAAGTCTGCCAAGTTCCATAAGGGTAGCCTTCCTATACCAATCTGGAAATTCTTCACAGCCTTCAAATTCTCCTAGTCTTCAGAGTCTTCAACAGTTGTACTTTCCATTATCATAATGTACGGTAAAATCCTCTTCATTCCGAATGGTCTTAGTTGTCCGATATCTTGTACTTCTACCAGTCGAATCCTCGTATGGTCAAATGGGGGAAAGGGATATGGTCTCACTAAAAGGGAATATTTGAATAAGCTCAGAAGAGAAGAGAGGTAAAAGATCTTTTTGAAAATGAAGTTCGTAGAGAAAATCTTTTCTATAGGCTTGCCATTTTCTAGGGTCACGTCCTACAGTCAACATGTGCTCTGATACCATCTTGTAGTGACCCGACCCGAATGGATCAAGTCTCTGTGCTTAAGTGTCATCCCTGGATCGGTATGCTGACACACACAGTACTCGAAGGATTTATAACAGAGGTAAATCACATGTATAAAGTAACGTAAATACTATTACCTCAATCCATATAGCGGAAGCAACAAGGTTGTGGATTCCCATCAACACCAACGACAAAGTTGAGTGTAGAAATCGTAACCCTAACGTATCACTTACTCGTCGTAAGAAACCTGCAACATGAGACGTTGCAGCCCAAAACGGGTCAGTACATTGAATGTACTGGCAAATTCACACCATAGAGAAAATGATGAACAATGGCTATCACTACATGCATATATGGCTGGTGGAAAAGCTCTATGGTTATAATGTTTTTGCGAAAAGCCAATTTTTCCCTACTGCAAAGGAATAAATTTTATTTAACTATCATGGTGGTTGTTAAACATTGAGAATGGTTGACAGCATTCTCAATCCCAATTAAGCATCATCGTTAAAACCCAACAAAATTAATTAAGTAACATGATGAGATCAACAGGATAATCCAAGAACTAGATACTCAAAACGTCCATAACCGGGGACAGGCTAATCATGATTAGTTTATACACTCTGCATAGGTTTGCGCACTTTTCCCCATAAGACTTGATCTCCTCCGTTGGATTTCTCGCACTACATGGTGTTTGAGAAACGGATGACCGAGACATAGTCTTTTAGAAGCGCTAGCACCTTACGATCGGGTAGACCGTACCACCTACATCCCCTACATCTGCTAGTCTACCACTGTAAGAGTTCGAACGACTTAATCAACTATGCTAGAGCCCATAGTAGCTTGTGGCTGCACATGGAAGTTTCTAGCATGAATAATCTCATGATCCCTTTGAGCCTGGGTGGCGGTCCAAAAGAAAACAGGCAAGTCCTGGAAACCAGGTGCCTTCATCCACCCAGATGTGTGTTTAAGTTGCCACCTTAAGTAAACCATTAATTAACAAACTCACATCTGTCATGAATACTCTCAAAACCCAATCCACGTCTACGAGCATAGCATGGCATAATAAGCATAGCGTAATAGTAACTCCCAAGGTTTTACTGCAGGGCAATAGGTTCCTACCTCATCAACTACTTCCCAAAACCCACATGTTATCAATCCTACTCATGCAATGTTTGAGGGTAAAACTAATGCATAAAAACTGGGTATGAAAGGGTTATGATCAAAGTGTGAACTTGCCTGCAATGTAGATGAAGATGATTCACACTCATAACTCTTGTTAGCTCTACTCGTCACACTCCGGTTAATCTATCGTAAGCAAGCAATAGTAACCACACATAAGCAATCACTCAAAAGATCGGAAAGAACGAAAAAGGCAACTTGAAAACCATCAAACCGATCAAATAACTCTTGCAACATAAAACAATTTCTAACAGTACCAAAATTATGTGAATTTGGCCTTATCAGAAGGTTTAGGTCAAGAGCTTTGATTTGCAAAAAGAATCAACTGAAACGGAGCTACGAAACTCAAGTTACAATCAAACAAAGTTTGAATACAAATCTGTTTTGAATTCAAATTTTAAAATTTTCAAAAACATGTTTAAGTTGGATTACTAGAAAGACGGGATCATAACGAAGATGTGGGCGTTGGTTTCGTTGGATTTGGACTAACGAGTAAAAAGATGTGGTGTTTTGAAAATCAGGGACTAAACTGCAAAGAAAGAAATTGCAACTAGGTCCTTGGATACGTGTCAGAAATCTACTGGCCGAAATCTGTTCGTTGCGAGGCTAAAACGGCGGACATTCACTATTTAGCGCATACCAGTTCCAAATAAAAAAACAAACCTAACTAATCCTAACCGTAGCTCTAAGATCGGACGGTCGAGGTGAGAGGGGGGCTTTACCGCGGCGGTCACGTCGTCGGCGTCGGAGAAGAAAGCGGCAGCGACGGCGGCTCGAACGGGACGGCGGCTCCGGGGCTCGGCGGCGCCGGTGGAGAAGATGGAGAGGCGTGACTCGATGAGGAGAAGGCGGTGGCGGTGTCGGCGCTCGGCCTCGGAGTCGGAACGGCGCGGGCTTGGCGGCGGATCTCGCGAACTCCGACGAGTTCGCGCGGGGCATGGAGAGCTGCGGTTTGAGGCAAAACGAGGCCAGGGCCTCGGCTTATAAAGGGGGTCACCTTGGGCGAGGGGAGAAGACGGGGAAGGCGCCCGGGTTGAGCACGGCGTCGGCCGGCGAATCGTGCGCGTGCTGGACTCCGGCGGGAGGTTGGTGACGAACCCGACAGGTGGGTCCCACCTGTCGGTGGCTGGGCGTGGCAGCGTGCATGCGGAGGAGAGAGCGGCGGGCGAGGCGGAGGCGGTTCGGGCGCGGGGAGGCCGCGGCTGGGCTGGGCTGGCGCTGGACTGGGCTGGGCCGGTCCAGTTCGGCGGCGGAGGAGGATTTGTTTTTTAACACAGGCAAAAGAAAAGAAAATAAAAGCGAACTAAAAGAAAATATTATATAGCCATATAATATATCAATATTTTCAAAAAAATATTTCCAACAACATGGACATTTTCCTAGCAATAAATAAAATCCGCGCAATTTTAAATAAAGCCAAGAGTGCCACTGACCTACTAAAATCCAGTAAAAATCATTTTAAAAATACCAAAATGATTTCAAATTAATTTCTCTCCAATTTTCTGATGTAGGGGATCATGTTACCCTATTTTCCATATATATATTTTTTGGAGAAAAATAATTTGAATAAAACCCAAATAACCCCAAATTGAAAATAAATTCAAAAGAACTCTGAATTTAATTCTTTGAAACTTCCAACTCATATTTCATATATTTTGAAGAAGTCATTTTATCCTCGCTCGTGAAAATCATTGAGTTGCATAAAGTTTCAGAATTGGAAATGTTTTCAAATGAAATTCAAATATTTTCAACACCCCTTGTCATTTGAATAAATGGAAGAAGTCATGTCATCTTCTCTCCAGGGTTTTGTGATGAAAAGTATTTGAATTCATGGAGATCATAAAATGCAAATGTGAAAGTTTGGGAAAGTCCTTTTATTCCCTCTCATTTAACTTTCAAAAGTTTCGAATTCACTCACTTTCAGTCAATCAATCAAACAATCAATCAAGTCTATCTATTTATTATAACATTCCAAAATTTAGAAATTTTGGGATGTTACAAACCTACCACCCTTAAGATGAATCTCGTCCTCGAGATTCGGAGAGGCTAGAAAGAAATAGGTTAGGTTTCGGGGTCTTCTCAAAATCCATCGATCATCACAAGGGGTCTGGGGTGCTACCACCCTTAGAAACATGGTTATGGTTCCAGCAAAACTCATATACTCCATCCTTATTGTTGACAGTGTCGGTCTTCTTAGATCTTCAGTATAATTCCTTTCTTTGGGCTCTTCCGGTAATGGCATAACCTTTTCCTCAATTCTTCTGTCCTTTCATCTTGGTAAGGTTATTCCGACACTAGGTCTTCTTAGCTGACGGGTCTGGCGCCAATACTAAACAATATCGATATCTCATGGTGGTCAACAATTTATGGTTTCTCCTACAGGAAAATGGGTCTGGTTGATCCTCACCGTATAACCTACGGTTGGCAAAAGCTGCCTTGTACAAGGGAAAAAATTCTTGTACCATTCTAAGGTTTAAACAGGGTTTTGATCGTCGTCTCTTTACTATAGGTAAGTCACTCAGATTTACCATCCCATATAGCAAGGCAAATAATAAGAGTAAGTCGGTATGGTGATCAATCCATCCCGCACCCAAATCATTACCTTGTATATGGTTTAGAGAATCTCGCGTTCTAACACTTGGTCATCCTCACAAGCATTGCAGAATTTCTCTTGTCAATGAACTAAGTTCGGATAAATCCATTGATTCTGCAAGCCAAACAAACATCTATCGTTTCTTCACAACTCTCAGGTTTGCAGAAATCCTATAAGATCGTCTGTTGATGAAGTCATAACTTCTTCCAGGGTTTTTCCTTTAGCAAGAATGTGCTTGCTTCTTGGTAGGTCCTGGGGCCTGTGGGTTATGGCCCATCTCATCTCTTGTAAACCTTGAACTCATCCTCAGGGTAACTGATCGTTATTCCAACATCCAACTTCCAGCTTCCTAGCATACTAAAACTCCATCCAATTTTATTGTCTCCCTTCCTTCTATTGGCACCAAACTAGGACATGATTACTCAGACTTATCATGGAATTTCCATTGTTCCATATTTCCAACATCATCCCTCCTTTATATCCAATAGTAATTCATCCCTTCATACTCTTGGGATATCCCGCATATAGAGATAAAAACTTATACTTATGAAGTCCATACTCCACTTCGTAGAACATCATTATCCTTTCCAGGGTCAAGCGTCCTTACAGGGGAATATTGGCCATCTCTGCATGGCACTTCTTTAACTGGGAATCGTGAAACACATCATGAACTCATCACAGTCCTTCGGGTGACTCCAACTTGTTGGCCACTTCTCCCATACGCTCCAAAACTCGGTATGGTGCTACAAATCTCGGGGCTAACTTTCCCTTTATTCCAAATCGCTTAACTCCTTGCAGAGGGGACACAGGAAGACATGCTCTGTCTCCAATTTTATAGACTACCTGCTTGCGTTTTTGAGTCTGCATAACTCTTCTACCTGGACTGAGCTACCTTCAGTCTATCTCGAATCAACTTATCATTTTCTTCTGACTCCTTGATCACATGTGGTTCAAACAACTGACGGTCTCCAACTTCATCCCACATCAACGGTGTCTGGCTCCTTACCCAATACAAAGCTTCAAAAGGGGCCATCTTCAAACTGGCTTGGTAACTGTTGTTGTATGAGAACTCTGTGTAAGGTAGATTATCATGCCTACTAGATCCATAATCTAGCGTACACGCTCTCAACATGTCCTCCAGAATCTGTTTAACTCTCTCGGTCTATCTATCTGTCCGCGGATGAAAGGCTGTATTGAACTCTAGCCTAGTACCCAAAGTCGGGTGCAGCTGATTCCAAAACTTTGAGGTAAAAAGGTGTTCCTCTATCTGATACGATGGTCCTCGGAACTCCATGCAGACATACGATCCTGGTCAAATATATCTTGGCCAACTTCACACTAGTATATGTGGTTTTTTACTGGGATAAAGTGAGCCACTTTGGTCAAGCGAATCAACTACTACCCAGATAGAATCATGTCCCGTTCGGGTTCTGGGAATTCCGGTAATGAAATACATGCCAAACTTATCCCACTTCCATTCGGGTATCGGCATAGGCTGTAGTAATCCTGCTGGCTTCTGATGCTCTGCTTTTACTTTCTCTGGCATACATCACTTACGACTACATACTCCGCAATATCCTTCTTCTTACCAGTCCACCAGAAACACTCCTTCAAATCCAATTACATCTTGGTGTTTCCAGGGTGAAACAAGTATGTGAGTCATGAGCCTCCTGAAGTATTAACTTCCTGATCTTTGCATTATTGGGCACATATACACGGTCCTCGGACCATAAGGTGTTGTGCTCATCCTTACGAAAACCTTTGGCCTTTCCTTTGCTCATCCTCTCTTTTACCTCAGCAATCTCTTTGTCATCCTTCTGAGCTTCATGAGTCTTTCCCAACAATGTAGACTGAACTTCCATTGCTACAACAAAACCTTTGGGAACAACCTCCAACCGAAGTTCCCTGAGATCCTCGGCTAACTCCTTTGGTAATCCTCCGATTATGAGGGTATTCGTCCTTGTTTTCTTTATGGTTGTGTCCTATTTCTCCACAAAGCTTGTATGCACAAGGTTTCTTCATATCCTTTCCATAAGGCCTCAATTTCTGGGACACAAGCCAAGACTTTAACAAAGTCCACTTAAATTCCTTCCAAGTGGTTACTCCTTGCCATCCATTGATGGTTTGGTACATCCTCCACCAAGTAGCAGCACCTCTTTCAAAGCACTGAAAAGCATGTTGGGTCATATCCTTTCTGACTATAGGGTTATTCTTCATGTGATCCTCCATGTTCTGAATCCATTGGTCCGTCTCCAATTGACTCATCGGTCCAGAAAATATAAGCTCATCTTCATTCATCCTCTATTGGGTCCATGGGTTTTGGGGTGAGATAAGAGAGATAGAGAGGGATACACACAATACAAACAATAGTTTTGAAAAGATAGATTTTATTGTGGCTGTCGGAAAAACAACAAACAAATGATAGCTCACAATCGTCGCATCTAACATAGGTATATAACAGGGGTTGGGTCTTCAAAGGTCAATAAATCATCAAAGTCGCCAAACTCTTCAAGTCTTGCTCATATCTCCGATGGCTTCTTCCAATCGTGTTTGTCCTTTTTGTCAGATCATCTCTGTTGTCGTGAAATCTCTCATGACATCCTTTAATATTCTGGAGTTGTATTCCAAATTTCTGGATTTCATCAACCTCGACATGACCCATGATCGTACTATCCTTTAGTTCATGACGAATCTTTGATGTCTCAAGGTTTTGCTCCTCTAGCTTGGCTACTTTCAGCTTCTGGGTCCTGAGTTCTTCACGAAACACTTCCTTATCAAATATTGCTTCTTGTAGCTCTATCTTAACTTCTTGATGTAACACTCCAGATCCTGGTGATACACCGGCTAAGGTTAGAACTTCATCCTTTGTTGATAGATGCTCCGTCAGCCTTCTACCATCCAATCCTTCCATGCATGTGCATGCTTTAACTTAGCACGGTGACAATAGCATAAGCGGGCGATAACATCATGGATAGATGTGTTTCTGTTCTTGTCATTCCCATGAGCTATCTCTCCATAGTTGATATCTCCTGCATTAGGGTTTTCCTTGACAAAAACTTTGAGTTCTATAGCTCCATGTTCCGGTCTTTCTCCAACACACCTTGATCTCGGGTATTGACAGCTTCAAAAGTCTGCCAAGTTCCATAAGGGTAGCCTTCCTATACCAATCTGGAAATTCTTCACAGCCTTCAAATTCTCCTAGTCTTCAGAGTCTTCAACAGTTGTAGTTTCCATTATCATAATGTACGGTAAAATCCTCTTCATTCCGAATGGTCTTATTGTCCGATATCTTGTACTTCTACCAGTCGAATCCTCGTATGGTCAAATGGGGGAAAGGGATATGGTCTTACTAAAAGGGAATATTTGAATAAGCTCAGAAGAGAAGAGAGGTAAAAGATCTTTTTGAAAATGAAGTTCGTAGAGAAAATCTTTTCTATAGGCTTGCCAGTTTCTAGGGTCACGTCCTACAGTCAACATGTGCTCTGATACCATCTTGTAGCGACCCGACCCGAATGGATCAAGTCTCTGTGCTTAAGTGTCATCCCTGGATCGGTATGCTGACACACACAGTACTCGAAGGATTTATAACAGAGGTAAATCACATGTATAAAGTAACGTAAATACTATTACCTCAATCCATATAGCGGAAGCAACAAGGTTTTGGATTCCCATCAACACCAACGACAAAGTTGAGTGTAGAAATCGTAACCCTAACGTATCACTTACTCGTCGTAAGAAACCTGCAACATGAGATGTTGCAGCCCGAAACGGGTCAGTACATTGAATGTACTGGCAAATTCACACCATAGAGAAAATGATGAACAATGGCTATCACTACATGCATATATGGCTGGTGGAAAAGCTCTATGGTTATAATGTTTTTGCGAAAAGCCAATTTTTCCCTACTGCAAAGGAATAAATTTTATTTAACTATCATGGTGGTTGTTAAACATTGAGAATGGTTGACAGCATTCTCAATCCCAATTAAGCATCATCGTTAAAACCCAACAAAATTAATTAAGTAACATGATGAGATCAACAGGATAATCCAAGAACTAGATACTCAAAACGTCCATAACCGGGGACACGGCTAATCATGATTAGTTTATACACTCTGCAGAGGTTTGCGCACTTTTCCCCATAAGACTTGATCTCCTCCGTTGGATTTCTCGCACTACATGGTGTTTGAGAAACGGATGACCGAGACATAGTCTTTTAGAAGCGCTAGCACCTTACGATCGGGTAGACCGTACCACCTACATCCCCTACATCTGCTAGTCTACCACTGTAAGAGTTCGAACGACTTAATCAACTATGCTAGAGCCCATAGTAGCTTGTGGCTGCACACGGAAGTTTCTAGCATGAATAATCTCATGATCCCTTTGAGCCTGGGTGGCGGTCCAAAAGAAAACAGGCAAGTCCTGGAAACCAGGTGCCTTCATCCACCCAGATGTGTGTTTAAGTTGCCACCTTAAGTAAACCATTAATTAACAAACTCACATCTGTCATGAATACTCTCAAAACCCAATCCACGTCTACGAGCATAGCATGGCATAATAAGCATAGCGTAATAGTAACTCCCAAGGTTTTACTGCAGGGCAATAGGTTCCTACCTCATCAACTACTTCCCAAAACCCACATGTTATCAATCCTACTCATGCAATGTTTGAGGGTAAAACTAATGCATAAAAACTGGGTATGAAAGGGTTATGATCAAAGTGTGAATTGCCTGCAATGTAGATGAAGATGATTCACACTCATAACTCTTGTTAGCTCTACTCGTCACACTCCGGTTAATCTATCGTAAGCAAGCAATAGTAACCACACATAAGCAATCACTCAAAAGATCGGAAAGAACGAAAAAGGCAACTTGAAAACCATCAAACCGATCAAATAACTCTTGCAACATAAAACAATTTCTAACAGTACCAAAATTATGTGAATTTGGCCTTATCAGAAGGTTTAGGTCAAGAGCTTTGATTTGCAAAAAGAATCAACTGAAACGGAGCTACGAAACTCAAGTTACAATCAAACAAAGTTTGAATACAAATCTGTTTTGAATTCAAATTTTAAAATTTTCAAAAACATGTTTAAGTTGGATTACTAGAAAGACGGGATCATAACGAAGACGTGGGCGTTGGTTTCGTTGGATTTGGACTAACGAGTAAAAAGATGTGGTGTTTTGAAAATCAGGGACTAAACTGCAAAGAAAGAAATTGCAACTAGGTCCTTGGATACGTGTCAGAAATCTACTGGCCGAAATCTGTTCGTTGCGAGGCTAAAATGGCGGACATTCACTATTTAGCGCATACCAGTTCCAAATAAAAAAACAAACCTAACTAATCCTAACCGTAGCTCTAAGATCGGACGGTCGAGGTGAGAGGGGGGCTTTACCGCGGCGGTCACGTCGTCGGCGTCGGAGAAGAAAGCGGCAGCGACGGCGGCTCGAACGGGACGGCGGCTCCGGGGCTCGGCGGCGCCGGTGGAGAAGATGGAGAGGCGTGACTCGATGAGGAGAAGGCGGTGGCGGTGTCGGCGCTCGGCCTCGGAGTCGGAACGGCGCGGGCTTGGCGGCGGATCTCGCGAACTCCGACGAGTTCGCGCGGGGCGTGGAGAGCTGCGGTTTGAGGCAAAACGAGGCCAGGGCCTCGGCTTATAAAGGGGGTCACCTTGGGCGAGGGGAGAAGACGGGGAAGGCGCCCGGGTTGAGCACGGCGTCGGCCGGCGAATCGTGCGCGTGCTGGACTCCGGCGGGAGGTTGGTGACGAACCCGACAGGTGGGTCCCACCTGTCGGTGGCTGGGCGTGGCAGCGTGCATGCGGAGGAGAGAGCGGCGGGCGAGGCGGAGGCGGTTCGGGCGCGGGGAGGCCGCTGCTGGGCTGGGCTGGCGCTGGACTGGGCTGGGCCGGTCCAGTTCGGCGGCGGAGGAGGATTTGTTTTTTAACACAGGCAAAAGAAAAGAAAATAAAAGCGAACTAAAAGAAAATATTATATAGCCATATAATATATCAATATTTTCAAAAAAATATTTCCAACAACATGGACATTTTCCTAGCAATAAATAAAATCCGCGCAATTTTAAATAAAGCCAAGAGTGCCACTGACCTACTAAAATCCAGTAAAAATCATTTTAAAAATACCAAAATGATTTCAAATTAATTTCTCTCCAATTTTCTGATGTAGGGGATCATGTTACCCTATTTTCCATATATTTTTTTTGGAGAAAAATAATTTTAATAAAACCCAAATAACCCCAAATTGAAAATAAATTCAAAAGAACTTTGAATTTAATTCTTTGAAACTTCCAACTCATATTTCATATATTTTGAAGAAGTCATTTTATCCTCACTCGTGAAAATCATTGAGTTGCATAAAGTTTCAGAATTGGAAATGTTTTCAAATGAAATTCAAATATTTTCAATAGCCCTTGTCATTTGAATAAATGGAAGAAGTCATGTCATCTTCTCTCCAGGGTTTTGTGATGAAAAGTATTTGAATTCACGGAGATCATAAAATGCAAATGTGAAAGTTTGGGAAAGTCCTTTTATTCCCTCTCATTTAACTTTCAAAAGTTTCGAATTCACTCACTTTCAGTCAATCAATCAAAAAATCAATCAAGTCTATCTATTTATTATAGCATTCCACAATTTAGAATTTTGGGATGTTTCACGGAAAGGGTCTAGATTGGTTTTCGGTGGCTACAGAGCCGTGCGGCGGCGAAACTTATGGTCTAGGTTAGCCCCGAAGGGTTTCGGAATATTTGGAAATTTATAGTGCAAAGAGGGGGTGCGGGAGGCCACCCAGGTGGGCACAACCCACATGGACGAGCCAGGGCCCCCTAGCGCGCCCTGGTGGGTTGTGACCCCCTCGGGGCACCTCCCAGGTGCTTCTTTGGCCCACTGGTGGTCTTATGGTCAATAAAAAATCCACAAGAAGGTTCGCGGTGTTTGGACTCCATTTGATATTGATTTCCTGCGATCTAAAAAACAAGCAAAAAACAGCAACTGACACTTGGCACTGGGTCAATAGGTTAGTCCCAAAAAATGATATAAAGTTTCTATAATATGATTGTAAAACATCCCAGAATGATAAAATAACAGCATGAATACTTCATAAATTATAGATACATTGGAGACGTATCAGGAGGTAGTTACTATCTTCGGAGTCATTGAGGTCCTTGGGGTTTAACCGATCCTCGTGCTCCTCCGAGTCGTCTGGCTGCTGTTCGGCGGCAGCGGGGTTGCCAAGATCTTCCATGTTGTCCGGGGTGCCATTTTCACCGGTGCCCGTGTTGCTTTCTCTGCCTCGATGCCCCTTGGATCGTCGGTGTTGTCTCCGGTGTTTAGGCGGCTCCTCGCCAGGCTTGTTGTTATCTCTCCTGGGGTGCCATCACCGTTATTGTCACCATCGCTATTGTCCTTGGGGTGTCCACCATGTAAACATCGTAGGAGGAGGTGTCCGTCCATCGGCCGGTGACGGGAGGGCAGTATCAGCATGGCCCATGGTTTCGACCTCCTTAGAGGTGTAGTCCAATATGTCGGTTAAGTGCTCGATAGTGGCTACTAAGTGGTTGTGGGTGGGACGTAAAATTCCCTGTGGCCCGCCTCGAGGCCCCGCCGAGCATAGGCCGAGGATGGGCAATCCAAGATAGTCACCATCTGGATCCGATCAAGTGCCTCGTTTAACAGGGCGAGACTAGTCAGATTGGCATATGGGATTTCCTCGGAGTCGAGCTCCGGTGTGATGGTGAGGCGAGGGGTGGGCCCGGCCAGGGCTGACTCCTGGTCTTCGGGCATCAAACTTTCACCAAGGCTTAAAGCTGGATCTACGGTAAAGATGACCTCAGGTTAACCTTTAGTGCTCAGGGGCAAAACTGCCGACCTGGTCGAGATGACCGGTCGAGTTGGCGTGCAGAACAATGCTGCCGAACGCAAAGAGCTGGCCGGGGACGAAGATGTCCCCGGTGTTAATGCCATCTCCGATGATCAGGCGAGTCATCGATCCTTCGGCGATCCAACAGCGGAGCTCTCCACGAAGGCACCAATGTCGGTGTCAAAACTTTATTTTCAATATATAATTTCAAGTCTTTGCATTACATGCTCCAAAGTTAACATAGTTCCATTAACCAAAAGAGGTGGTGGGCCAAACAAATCTATCATAGCATTATAAAAATCAAAAGTGTGGCTACCCAAGAAATTTCCTCCGGTAATGGTATCAAGAATGTATCTATTCCAAGGAGTGATGCCTACATAAAAATTGTGAAGGAGAACGGAAGTAGATTTCTCCCTAGTAGATCTATTTTGCGCATTGCAAATTCTGTACCAAGCATCTTTTAGATTTTCTCCCTCCCTTTGTTTAAAATTAAGAACTTCATTCTCGGGAGATAAAGGAGTAGATAAAGGACTAGCCAAAACGACAAAACAAGCGGAAAAGAGGTGAACGGAAAAGAGAGGGCGAATAAAAATGGCAAGGGTGCAGTGGGGGAGAGGAAAACGAGAGGCAAATGGCAAATAATGTAATGCGGGAGATAAGGGTTTGTGATACTTGGTATGTTGACTTTTGCATAGACTCCCTGGCAACGGCGCCAGAAATACTTCTTGCTACCTCTTGAGCACTGCGTTGGTTTTCCCTTGAAGAGGAAAGGGTGATGCAGTAAAGCAGCGTAAGTATTCCCTCAGTTTTTGAGAACCAAGGTATCAATCCAGTAGGAGACCACGCACGAGTCCCTCGCACCTACACAAACAAATAAATCCTCACAACCAACGCGATAAGGGGTTTTCAATCCCTTCACGGTCACTTACAAGAGTGAGATCTGATAGATATGGTAAGATAATATTTTTGGTATTTTTATGATAAAGATGCAAAGTAAAATAAAAGGCAATAAAAATAGCTAAGTGTTGGAAGATTAATATGATGGAAAATAGACCCGGGGACATAGGTTTCACTAGTGACTTCTCTCAAGAGCATAAGTATTACGGTGGGTGAACAAATTACTGTTGAGCAATTGATAGAATTGAGCATAGCTATGAGAATATCTAGGTATGATCATGTATATAGGCATCACGTCCGAGACAAGTAGACCGACTCATTCCTGCATCTACTACTATTACTCCACACATCAACTGCGATCTAGCATGCATCTAGAGTATTAAGTTCATAAGAACAGAGTAACGCTTTAAGTAAGATGACATGATGTAGAGGGATAAACTCATGCAATATGATGTAAACCCCATCTTGTTATCCTCAATGGCAACAATACAATACGTGCCTTGTTGCCCCTACTGTCACTGGGAAAGGACACTGCAAGATTGAACCCAAAGCTAAGCACTTCTCCCATTGCAAGAAAGATCAATCTAGTAGGCCAAACCAAACTGATAATTTGAAGAGACTTGCAAATATAACCAATCATACATAAAAGAATTCAGGGAAGATTCAAATATTGTTCATAGATAAACTTGATCATAAACCCACAATGCATCGGTCTCAACAAACACACCGCAAAAGAAGATTACATCGAATAGATCTCCACGAGAGAGGGGGAGAACATTGTATTGAGATCCAAAAAGAGAGAAGAAGCCATCTAGCTAATAACTATGGACCCGAAGGTCTGAGGTAAACTACTCACACATCATCGGAGAGGCTATGGTGTTGATGTAGAAGCCCTCCGTGATCGATGCCCCCTCCGGCGGAGCTCCGGAAAAGGCCCCAAGATGGGATCTCACGGGTACAGAAGGTTGCGGCAGTGGAATTAGGTTTTTGGTTCGTATCTGGTAGTTTGGGGGTACGTAGGTATATATAGGAGGAAGAAGTACGTCGGTGGAGCAACGTGGGGCCCACGAGGGTGGAGGGCATGCCTGGGGGGGTAGGCGCACCCCCCTACCTTGTGCCCTCCTGGTTGATGTCTTGACGTAGGGTCCAAGTCCTATGGATCACGTTCCCGAAGGTTTCATTCCGTTTGGACTCCGTTTGATATTCTTTTTCTGCGAAACTCTGAAATAGGCAAAAAAACAGCAATTCTGGGCTAGGCCTCCGGTTAATAGGTTAGTCCCAAAAATAATATAAAAGTGTATAATAAAGCCTATTAAACATCCAAAACAGAATATAATATAGCATGGAACAATAAAAAATTATAGATACGTTGGAGACGTATCAGCGCTCCTCCCGGACCGCCACCAGAGCTGCGCTGGCGGAGTAAGGGGTGGCGGCAAGGTACAACACCAGGGGCTCGAGGGGTCGAGGCGCCACCATCATTGGAGGGCTGGTTAGGTATCTCTTGAGGTCTTGAAACGCTTGGTCGGCCTCTGAGGTCCACTCGAATGGGCCCTTCTTCTTCATCAGCTTGAAGAATGGCAGGGCGCGCTCTCCTAGCTTGGAGATGAAACGCCCCAACGCAGTCACGCGACCGACAAGCTTCTGCATCTCCTTGAGGGTTTGTGGTGGACTCATGTCTTCGATTGCCTTGACCTTCTCTGGTTTCCCCTCGATCCCTTTGTGGGACACGAGGAAACCCAGCAGCTTGCCGGAAGGGACACCAAACACGCATTTCTCAGAGTTGAGCCGCAGGTCCACCTGGCGCAGGCTTTCAAAGGTCTCCTCCAGGTCCTGAATTAAAGTTCTCACCTCCTGAGACTTCACCATGATGTCGTCGACGTAGGCTTCTGCGTTCCTCCCGAGCTGCTGACCCAGGGCGATGTGCATCAGCTGTTGGAAGGTCGCGCAGCGTTGTGCAGCCCGAATAGCATGCAAGTGTAGCAGTATACCCCGCACGGGGCCAGGAAGGCCGTCTTCTCGACGTCTTCTACCGCCATCTTGATCTGGTGGTAGCCTGAGAACACATCTAGGAAGCACAGCAGGTCAAACTCGGCGGTGGAGTCGACGATCTGGTCGATGCGTGGAAGCGGGAACTGATCTTGGGGGAAGGCTTGGTTGAGGTTGGTGAAGTCGACACACTTGCGCTCCTTTCTGCCTTTCTTGGGCACAACGACGGGGTTTGCCAACCAGTCAGGATACTGGACCTCACGAATGACGCCTGCTACCTCCAGCTTGCGAGTTTCTTGGACGATGAAGGACTGCTTCTCCGTGGACTGCCGCCGCGCCCTCTGCTTCACAGGGCATACATTGGGGCACACCTTCAAGTGATGTTCAATCACTCCTCTCGGGACCCCTACCAGTTGATCGGGTTCCCAGGCGAATACTTTCTTGTTTGCGCGCAAGAACTTCACCAGTGCCTCCTCCTGGTCGGGGTCGAGGTTGGCGCCTATGGTGAAGGTGGCCTGTGAGGACCCGTCTTCCTCGACCGGCACCTGCTTGGTTTCTACCCGGTCTTGAGTGAACAACTGCTTCTTCTTGGTTGGTGCGGCCGTCTTAGCTCCGGAGGTGCCCGCGTCGGCCGGTTGCGCCGCTGCCGCGATCTTGAGGGAAAGCTTGAGTGCCGCCAGAGCCTCCTTGGCATCACCCACTATGGTGAGGACGTCCTTGCTCCGAGGCATCTTCATGAGGTTGTAGGCCGGATGGGTCGCCGCCATGAACTGAGCTAGAGCCGGGTACCCGAGAATAGCGTTGTACGGGAGGCCGATGTGGCTGATGTCGAAGTCGATCAGCTCAGCACGGTAGTTGTCGCGGGTGCCGAAGGTCATGGGAAGACGGATCTGCCCCAGGGGGCTGGAGGAGCTGCCTCCGACGCCGGAGAAGGGCTTGCTGGGGCGGAGCCGCTCGAGTGGTATGTGAAGGAGGCTGAAGACCTCCACCGAGAGCACATTGAGGCCGGCACCGCCGTCGATGAGGGTCTTGGTGACGGCTACGTGGCAGATGGTGGGCGTGCAAAGCATAGGGAGCACGCCCGAGCCGACGATGGTGACGGGGTGATCTCCCAAGTCGAAGGTCAGGTCGGCCGTGGGCGCCACCCAACCCAGGGGAGCCCCCTGCCGCATGATAATCCCCAAGTGCAGGGAATCATCGTAGCAATTTCCAAAGGTGGAAGTGATAAGTATGGAGTGTCGAACCCACAAGGAGCTAAAGGTAAGATCAATATTCTCTCAAGCCCTATCTGCCACTGATACGACTCTACGTACACCAAACGTTTCCTTCGAACTAGAAACGAAAGATAAAACTACGTTGTGGTTATGAAGAGGATAACTTTGTATGATATCGGAGAGCTAAAATATAAAAGTAGGTGATGTTATCATAAAGTTAGAATATATTACTAAATAATATAAATAGCGAGTATGGAATAATGATGGATCGGTGTGCGGAATTGTCCTAGGCAATTGTTTACAAGACCGGTAATCACTATTGCAGTTTCATATGAGGGAGAGGCATAAGCTAACATACTTTTTCTACTTGGATCATATGCACTTATGATTGGAACTCTAGTAAGCATCCGCAACAACTAAAGATCATTAAGGTAAAGCCCAACCATAGCATTAAAGCATCAAGTCCTCCTTATTCCCATACGTAACAATCCCTCTTACTCGGGTTTGTGTTTCAGTCACTCACCAACCCACTATAAACGAATCATGAACGTATTGCAACACCCTACAGCGGGAATCCCTCACGCTTGCGCGACACGGAGGGAACCATAGGCACCAAAGTAAAACATACAACTCATACCAATCTAGATCATCAATCAACCCAAAGACAAAAGATATCTACTCAAAACATCATAGGATGGCAACACATCATTGGATCATAATGTGTAGCATAAAGCACCATGTTCAAGTAGGGATTACAGCGGGGTGCGGGAGAGTGGACCGCGTAAAAGTGATGATGATGGTGATGTTGATGAAGACGATCACCGCGGTGACGATTCCCCTCCCGATGGCACTCCGGCGCCACCGGAAGAGAGGAGGAGAGGTTCCCCCCCCCCTTGTGCTTCCTCCTCCATGGCCTCCACCCTCTGGTTCTTGGCCTTCATGGTGATGATGGCCCCTCCGAGATACTCCTCCATGGCCACCGGTGATGATGGCCCCCTCCGGCAGGGTGCCGGAGAGGGCCTAGATTGACTTCTTATGGCTACAGAGGCTTGCGGCGGCGGAAATTCCGATCTAGGTTAATTTTCCGAGGTTTCTATATTTATAGGAATTTTTGGCGTCGGTCTCACGTCAAGGAGGTGCCCAAGCTGTCCACGAGGCAGGCCCACGCACCTTGGGGGTGGGAGCGCCCCCCACCCTCGTGGGCAGCTCGGGACTCTTATGGCCCAACTCCGATACTCCGTGGTATTCTTTTGGTCCATAAAAAATCATAAAAAATTGGCCCGTTAATTGGACTCCGTTTGGTATTCCTTTTCTGCAAAACTCAAAAACAAGAAGAAAACAGAAACTGGCACTGGGCTCTAGGTTAATAGGTTAGTCCCAAAAATTATATAAAATATCATATAAATGCATATCAAACATCCTAGAAGGATAATATAATAGCATGAATACTTCATAAATTATAGATACGTTGGAGACGTATCACCGCACGGAAGTGGTGCTGATCTAGCGAAAGAACGGCTTGGCGTGGCGGTCCGAGGGTGGCGCTTGCGAGCCGCCGAGGAGGGCCGCAACCGCGTGAGGCGCCGGTGCCGCGAAGTGCGCGGCGAGGAGGCCGCGCAGCTCCTCCCAAGACGCCACCGTGGATCCGGGGAGGTTGAGCAGCCAGGCACGCGGCACGCCAGTGAGGGCCATGGGAAGCCAGTTGGCCATGACCTTGTCGTCGCCCCCGGCCTTAAGGACGGCCTCCTTGTACGCCAGCATGAAGACCACCGGATCCGCCATGTCGTCGTAGCGCGGTGGCATCTCTGGCTTGAACTTGGGCGGCCACTGCACCTGTCGCTAGGCGGGGGCCAAGGCTCGGAGCCCCTGGTCCCGTCGATGGCATCGATCTTTGGAGCGAGAAGCGCGGCGCCTGCCATGGGGACGAAGCGTAGTGGTGGTGAAGCGCAGATCGACAGAAGGAAAGCTCCGGTGCACCCCTACCTGGCGCGCCAAATGTCGGATTTCGGGTCCCGGCAAAATCCTTGAGGTTCGAACACTAGGGTGCACACAAAGATTTCCCCCTACGTAATCACGCCCTCAGCCTCGCCGCGATCTCAAAGCCTAGCTCGACGAAACCGCAACACAAGAGACACGAGGTTCATACTGGTTCGGGCCACCGTTGTGGTGTAATACCCTACTCCAGTGTGGTGTGGTGGATTGCCTCTTGGGCTGAGGATGAATAGTACAAAGGAAGAACAGCCTCCTGAGGTGAGGTGTTCTTGTGCTTGGTGAACTTGTGTGGGTGAGGGTGGATCCCGTCCAAGGTGAGATCCCGTCCCACTGTGGTGGCTAGTCCTATTTATAGAGGCCCTGGTCCTCTTCCCAAATATTGAGCGGGAAGGGATGCCACAACGGCCAATTTCAAAGGGGGACAACTAGTACAAGCTATCCTGACTAAAGGTGGTCTTCGCCTGCCAAAGGCTCTAGTGGTGACGCCGTCTTGGGCTCCACGGTGACCTCCATCCTGCTGTACTGCTGGTCTTGGTCTTGTTGCACCGATATGGAAACCTTTGCCCGATGCCTCGGTACTCCTCGCCTGCGCTTGCCTCCTTAGCACCAAAGAGGAAACGAGGACACTGTGCACGCTGGCGCCCGCCTGGCCTTGGTCGTCATGGCACACGTCATTGGAACCTCGCGAGGTTCGCCTTGCCTTGATCTCTCCGCCCCTCATGAGCCAGCTTGGTGAAGCCGCTCCCGAGGAGGTCTTGTGTCGTCCGCCTTGCGAGGCTTGGCCCCTCGCGAGGGTCTTGAATGTTTGCTGGTGAAGATGGGCCGTACAGGGCCGCTGGCGGAGCCATGCCATGGGCCGCAGGCAGGCAAGTCTGGGGACCCCCGTTCCCAGAACGCTGACAGGTTCGTTTGGACATTTTTATGCAGTAAGTGAGTTTTCAATGCAGTTATGTGCATAATCCAAATCTGAACTACATGCACATGCTCCAGTGCATATAAATTCGTTGAAAAATCAAATCTTTGTCCTTGGGTGCATGCTTAGGTCCCATGCAAGAAATGGGAATGAATTTCAAACACCATGGCACCGTTGATTGCCGACAAAACATTGAGATGCCTGGTTTTTAAATTCTAGTAAATCCAAAACTCGTCTGAAATTCATGAAACTTGGCATGCTATCATGAAGCGGCATCAACATGCCGTGGTACAAATTTTGTCCCATTTGGGGCAGGTTTGGGTATATGCTTGTCACAAACCGGAGCTTCTCACAACAAGCATGATGGTTTTCGGTAGGGAACGTCCCACCTTTGGGGACGAAACGATATCCATTGCCTTTTATTGCTTTCAAGTTTTTTTTCTCGTGTCAACATAGAACAACAGGAGTATTGTGTGAATTTTTGTGATTTTTCGGGGTTCGTTTGGACATTTTTATGCATTAAGTGAGTTTTCAATGCATTTATGTGCATAATTCAAATTTGAACTACATGTGCATGCTCCAGTGCATATAAATTGGTTGAAAAATCAAATCTGTGTCCTTGGGTGCATGCTTAGGTCCCATGCAAGAAATGGGAATGAATTTCAAACACCAGGGCACCTTTGATTGCCGGCAAAACATTGAGATGCCTGGCTTTTAAATTCTAGTAAATCCAAAACTTGTCTGAAATTCATGAAACTTGGCATGATATCATGGAGCGGCATCAACATGTCGTGGTACAAATTTTGTCCCATATGGGGCAGGTTTGGGTATATGCTTCTCACAAACCGGAGCTTCTCACAACAAGCATGATGGTTTTCGGTAGGGAATGTCCCACCTTTGGGGACGAAATGATATCCATTGCCTCTTATTGCTTTCAAGTTTTTTTCTCGTGTCAACATAGAACAACAGGAGTGTTGTGTGAATTTTTGTGATTTTTCGGGGTTTGTTTGGACATTTTTATGCATTAACTGAGTTTTCAATGCATTTATGTGCATAATTCAAATTTAAACTACATGTGCATGCTCCAGTGCATACAAATTGGTTGAAAAATCAAATTTGTGTCCTTGGGTGCATGTTTAGGTCCCATGCAAGAAATGGGAATGAATTTCAAACACCAGGGCACCCGTTGATTGCCGGGAAAACATTCAGATGCCTGGTTTTTAAATTCTAGTAAATCCAAAACTCGGCTGACATTCATGAGACTTGGCATGCTATCATGGAGCAGCATCAACATGCCGTGGTACAAATTTTGTCCCATTTGGGGCAGGTTTGGGTATATGCTTCTCACAAATCGGAGCTTCTCACAACAAGCATGATAGCTTTCGGTAGGGAACGTCCCACCTTTGGGGACGAAATGATATCCACTGCCTCTTATTGCTTTCGAGTCTTTTTCTCGTGTCAACATAGAACAACATGAGTGTTGTGTGAATTTTTGTGATTTTTCAGGGTTCGTTTGGACATTTTTATGCATTAACTGAGTTTTCAATGCATTTATGTGCATAATTCAAATTTGAACTACATGTGCATGCTCCAGTGCATATAAATTGGTTGAAAAATCAAATCTGTGTCCTTGGGTGCATGCTTAGGTCCCATGCAAGAAATGGGAATGAATTTCAAACACCAGGGCATCGTTGATTGCCGGCAAAACATTGAGAGGCCTGGTTTTCAAATTCTAGTAAATCCAAAACTCGTCTGAAATTCATGAAACTTGGCATGCTATCATGGAAGGGCACCCGACATGCTGTGGTATTTTTCGTGTCCATTTTGAGAGAAGGCGCACTCGAATAATGACAACCAACAAAGGCATTTTGAAATAAAATAGCTGCCATTTTAATATCTCAAACGTTTGTATAATTCAAAGCGTGTGCGCTCGGTTAACCATTCACATGACGCCATGTGTCTTGGTTTTAATGGCTATAGGAGGTGCCGTGTGGACAGATGCTTGACTGAACGGGAGGCATGCGAGCGCAGTCCGGTGCGCAGGCTCACCGGGAAGCGTACAAGCTGTTCAACGCAGGATCTGTGCATCTCTTCAACGCAAACGGTTCAGATTATGGTATGCAAATTAAAGCCAGACTTCGGCGCTAAGCTAGGAAACACTGCGATTTGTCAAAATATGCAGCTAAAAATCAATATCACTATCTATTTTTTGCAACAAAAATTCAGTAATTAAGCATACATTTCATTCATACTAGAGATTAAGCAGCGTTCTCACCGGGAAGCGAGACAGCCTTGGACCGCCGCCCGCCTCGCTCCCGCTGGTCTATATTAATGGCGCCGTTGAGCGGCCGCACCCCCCATCCTCGCCACACAAACAATTACTCTCTCTCTCTGCCCGCATCCTCGAAGCCGCTCTAAGTCCTCAAAGCGGTTAGTGTACGAGGATGCCGCCGAGTGGCGACGTCGGGGCTGCTGAAGCACCGGAGCACGGCGTGAATATGGAGACAGAGGTTCTCGTCCCTACCGACGAGGTGGAGAATGAGGCTTCCAACAAGCGGAGGCGGGTCGAGAAAGAACCGCAAGCGACTCCAGCAGGCCTAGACTTCATCAACAACCTCCCCGATGATATGTTGATAGTCATCATATCCCTCCTCCCAATCAAAAATCGAGCGTTGACAGCTGCCGTTTCCCGACGGTGGCGCACCCTATGGCTCCGCACCCCTGCCCACCTCCTCCACGCCCACAAGCTCTACCATGGGTATCGCCAAAGCTTGGATGCGTTCTCCCAGATCCTCGGCAGTCACCATGGCCCAATCAAAGGCCTTATCGTGGGCAAGTTCCATTCCAATGGCAAGGAGCGAGGCAAGCTTGACGAGTGGTTCTGATCCCGCGCCATAGATCAGCTCGAGAAGCTAAGTTATAATGATGGGCATATGAGCTTGCTGCCAACGTCCGTGCTCCCACGCTGCGCCTCGCCAAGTTCATGAGCTGCCATTCCCCCCCCCTTAATGACGCACCCTCATACGTCTCCAAAGTATCTATAATTTTTTATTGTTCCATGCTATTATATTATCTGTTTTGGATGTTTAATGGGATTTAATATACCTTTTTATATTATTTTTGGGACTAACCTACTAACCGAAGGCCCAGTGCAATTTGATTTTTTTTGCCTATTTTAGTGTTTCGCAGAAAAGGAATATCAAACGGAATCCAAACATAATGAAACCTTCGCGAGGATCTTCTTTGGAACAAACGCAATCCAGGAGACTTGGAGTGGAGGTCAAGAAAGCCACGAGGCAGGAAGGCGTGCCCCAGGTGGTGGGCGCGCCCCCACCCCCGTGGGCCCCTCACAGCTCCACCGACCTACTTCTTTCACCTATATATACTCTTATACCCTAAAACCTTCAGGGAGAGAACCAAAACACTTTTTCCACTGCCGTAACCTTCTGTACCCATGAGATCCCATCTTGGGTCCTTTTCCGGTGCTCCGCCGGAGGGGGAATCGATCATGGAGGGCTTGTACGTCAACACCATAGCCTCTCCGATGATGTGTGAGTAGTTTACCATAGACCTTCGGGTCCATAGTTATTAGCTAGATGGCTTCTTCTCTCTCTTTGGATCTCAATACAAAGTTCTCCTCGATCTTCTTGGAGATCTATTCGATGTAACTCTTTTTGTGGTGTGTTTGTCGAGATCCGATGAATTGTGGGTTTATGACCAAGATTATCTATGAACAATATTTGATTCTTCTCTGAATTCTTCTATGCATGATTTAAATATCTTTGCAAGTCTCTTCGAATTATCAGTTTGGTTTGGCCTACTACATTGATCTTTCTTGCAATGGTAGAAGTGCTTAGCTTTGGGTTCAATCTTGTGGTGCTCGATCCCAGTGACAGAAAGGGAAACGACATGTATTGTATTGTTGCCATCGAGGATAAACAGATGGGGTTTATATCATATTGCTTGAGTTTATCCCTCTACATCATGTTATCTTGCCTAATGCGTTACTGTGTTCTTATGAACTTAATACTCTAGATGCATGCTGGATAGCGGTCGATGGGTGGAGTAATAGTAGTAGATACAGAATCGTTTCGGTCTACTTGTCACGGACGTGATGCCTATGTTCATGATTATGCCTAGATATTCTCATAACTATGCGCTTTTCTATCAATTGCTCGGCCATAATTTGTTCACCCACTGTAATACTTGTGCTATCTTGAGAGAAGCCACTAGTGAAACCTATGGCCCCCGGGTCTACTTTACATCATATAAGTTTCCAATCTACAATTCTAGTTTACTATTTATTTTGCAATCTTTACTTTTCAATCTATACAAAAAATACCAAAAATATTTATCTTATTATCTTTAGCAGATCTCACTTTTGCGAGTGGCCATGAAGGGATTGACAACCCCTTTATCGCGTTGGTTGCAAGGTTCTTGATTGTTTGTGCAGGTACTTGGCGACTGATAACCCACAAGTATAGGGGATCGCAACAGTTTTCGAGGGTAGAGTATTCAACCCAAATTTATTGATTCGACACAAGGGGAGCCAAAGAATATTCTCAAGTATTAGCAGTTGAGTTGTCAATTCAACCACACCTGGATAACTTAATATCTGCAACAAAGTATTTAGTAGCAAAGTAGTATGGATGTAACGGTAACGGTGGCAAAAGTAATAGTAGTAGTTTTGTAGTAATTGTAACAGTGGCAACGGTAAAGTAACTAAGCAAAGAGCAATATGTGAAAAGGTCATAGGCATTGGATCGGTGATGGAGAATTATGCTGATGTGATTCCTCATGCAATAGTTATAACATAGGGTGACACAGAACTAGCTCCAATTCATCAATGTAATGTAGGCATGTATTCTGAATATAGTCATGCATGCTTATGGAAAAGAACTTGCATGACATCTTTTGTCCTACCCTCCCGTGGCAGCGGGGTCCTATTGGAAACTAAGGGATATTAAGGCCTCCTTTTAATAGAGTACCGGACCAAAGCATTAACACTTAGTGAATACATGAACTCCTCAAACTACGGTCATCACCGGGAGTGGTCCTGATTATTGTCACTTCGGGGTTGCCGGATCATAACACATAGTAGGTGACTATAGACTTGCAAGATAGGATCAAGAACTCACATATATTCATGAAAACATAATAGGTTCAGACCTGAAATCATGGCACTCGGGCCCTAGTGACAAGCATTAAGCATAGCAAAGTCATAGCAACATCAATCCTAGAACATAGTGGATACAAGGGATCAAACCCTAACAAAACTAACTCGATTACATGGTAAATCTCATCCAATCCATCACCGTCCAGCAAGCCTATGATGGAATTACTCACGCACGACAATGAGCATCATGAAATTGGTGATGGAGGAAGGTTGATGATGATGATGGCGACGGATTCCCCTCTCCGGAGCCCCGAACGGACTCCAGATCAGCCCTCCCGAGAGAGATTAGGGCTTGGCGGCGGCTCCGTATCGTAAAACGCGATGAATCCTTATCTCTGATTTTTTTTTCTCCCTGAACGTGAATATATAGAGTTGGGGTTGAGGTCGGTGGAGCATCAGGGGGCCCATGAGGCAGGGGGCGCGCCCAGGGGGTAGGCGCGCCCCCCACCCTCGTGGACAGGGTGTGGGCCCCCTGGTGTTGATTCTTTCGCTAGTATTTTTTATTAATTCCAAAAATATTCTCCGTGGAGTTTCAGGTCATTCCGAGAACTTTTATTTCTGCACAAAAATAACACCATGGCAATTCTGCTGAAAACAGCGTCTGTCCGGGTTAGTTCCATTCAAATCATGCAAGTTAGGGTCAAAACAAGGGCAAAAGTGTTTGGAAAAGTAGATACTATGGAGACGTATCATCGACTTGCGTGTAGTCTCCTACTGGATTGATACCTTGGTTCTCAAAAATTGAGGGAAATACTTACGCTACTTTGCTGCATCACCCTTTCCTCTTCAAGGGAAAACCAACGCATGCTCAAGAGTTAGCAAGAAGGATCTCTGGCACCGTTGCCAGGGGGATTTACGCCAAGTCAAGACACACCAAGTACCTATCACAAACTCATATCTCTAGCATTACACTATTTACCATTTGCCTCTCGTTTTGCTCTCCCCCACTTCACCTTTACTGTTTTATTCGCCCTTTTTCATCCGCCTCTTTCCGCTTGCTTCTTGTGTGCCCTTTACCCTGATGGATCTGCCAAAAAACGTCGATCCTCACCTTAGAAGGTTGGAAGAAACTGAAAACAACGTTAGAAGCTTTATGTCTTTGCAATTTGAGCACAATTATTTCTCCAAAAACGAGCTTAAGAACAAAAAGGTTTTATGGAGTACATGAATAAAGAGCTCGATGACATTTCTAAGGAATTTTATGGTTTTAAATCTTAGTTTGCTCATCTTGAAAACTTAAAAGCTCAAATTTCAGATAAGTAGGCCACCTTAGTTAATAAGATGGCCGCCAAACCGGAAGATCTAGAAGGTAATAATGATGAAGATATAAAAGTAATCGATGTGTCCCCTATTAAATATTTGTTTTCCAATATGAATCTTGATGAAGATGGGACTGGAGATGAGTTAAATTTAGTTAAAAGGCGTCCCAATGATTCGGAGTTTTCAGATCTTCATGCAAAAATTGGTAAAAGTGGGATTGAAGAGGTCAAAACTTTAGATAGCAATGAACCCACTATTTTGGATTTCAAGGAATTTAATTATGATAATTGTTCTTTGATAGATTGTATTTCCTTGTTGCAATCCGTGTTAAATTCTCCTCATGCTTATAGTCAAAATAAAGCTTTTACCAAACATATCGTTGATGCTTTAATGCAATCCTATGAATAAATCTTGAATTATAAGTTTCTATCCCTAGAAAACTTTATGATGAGTGGGAACCTACTATTAAAATTAAGATTAAAAAATCATGAATGCTATGCTTTATGTGATTTGGGTGCTAGTGTTTCCACACTTCCAAAAACTTTGTGTGATGTGTTAGGTTTCCATGAATTTGATGATCGTTCTTTAAATTTGCATCTTGCGGATTCCACCATTAAGAAACCTACGGGAAGGATTAATGATGTTATTATTGTTGCAAATAGGAATTATGTGCCCGTAGATTTTATTGTTCTTGATATAGATTGCAATCCTACATGTCCTATTATTCTTGGTAGACCTTTCCTTAGAACGATTGGTGCAATTATTGATATGAAAGAAGGAAATATTAGATTCCAATTTAGATTAAGGAAAGGCATGGAACAATTTCCTAGGAATAAAATTAAATTACCTTATGAATCTATTATGAGAGCCACCTATGGATTGCATACCAAAGATGACAATACCTAGATCTTTTCTTGTTTTTATGCCTAGCTAGGGGCGTTAAACGATAGCGCTTGTTGGGAGGCAATCCAATTTTATTTTTTACCTTTATTTTTGGTTATATTTAGTAATAAATAATTCATCTAGATTCTGTTTAGATGTGGTTTTATGTTTTAATTAGTGTTTGTGCCAAGTAGAACCTTTGGGAAGACTTGAGTGAAGTTTTTGCGATCTTGCTGTAAAAAACAGAAACTATAGTGCTCACGAGATTGGCTGCCATTTTTTACTGGAGAGCGATTTTAGGTTGATTATTTTTGCAGATGATTAATATAGAAATTCCTCACGTCCACCAATTTATTTCAGAATTTTTGGAGTTAAAGAAGTATATGTTTGATATAGATTTCTACAGACTGTTGTGTTTTTGACAGATTCTGTTTTTCGTGTGTTGTTTGCTTATTTTGATGAATCTATGGCTAGTATCAGGGGGTATGAACCATAGAGAAGTTGGAATATAGTAGGTTTAACACCAATATAAATAATTAATGAGTTCATTACAGTACCTTATGGTGGTGATTTGTTTTCTTATACTAACGGAGCTCATGAGATTTTCTGTTGAGTTTTGTGTTGTGAAGTTTTCAAGTTTTGGGTAAAGATTTAATGGATTATGGAATAAGGAGTGGCAAGAGCCTAAGCTTGGGGATGCCCAAGGAACCCCAAGGTAAAATTCAAGGACAACCAAAAGCCTAAGCTCCGGGGGATCCCCTCTTTCGTCTTCGTCTATCGGTAAGTTTACTTGAGGCTATATTCTTATTCGCCACATGATATGTGTTTTGCTTGGAGAATCTTGTATGATTTGAGTCTTTGCTTTTTAGTTTACCACAATCATCCTTGCTGTACATACCTTTTGGGAGAGACACACATGAATTAGAATTTATTTGAATACTCTATGTGCTTCACTTATATCTTTTGAGCTAGATAATTTTGCTCTAGTGCTTCACTTATATCTTTTAGAGCACGGTGGTGGTTTTATTTTATAGAAATTATTGATCTCTCATGCTTCACTTATATTATTTTGATAGTATTTTAGAACAGCATGGTATTTTTCTTTGGCTATAAAATTAGTCCTAATATGATAGGCATCCAAGATAGGTATGATAAAAACTTTCATATAGAGTGCATTGAATACTATGGTACTTGATAGTTGTTTTGAGATATAAAGGTGGTAATGTTAGAGTCATGCTGGTTGGGCAATTGTGGAATTGATGAATACTTGTGTTGAGGATTGCAAGTCCCGTAGCATGCACGTATGGTAAACGTTGTGTGACAAATTTGAAGCATGAGGTGTTCTTTTATTGCTTTCCTTATGAGTGGTGGCCGGGGACGGCCGATGGTCTTTTCCTACCAATCTATCCCTTTAGGGGCATGCATAATAGTACTTTGCTTCGAGGGCTAATAGACTGTTGCAATAAGTATATGAGTTCTTTATGACTAACGTGAGTCCATGGATTATACGCACTCTTACCTTTCAAAAATTTGCTAGCCTCTACAGTACCGTGCATTGCCCTTTCTCACCTCGAGAGTTGGTGCAAACTTCACCGGTGCATCCAAACCACGTGATATGATATGCTCTATCACACATAAGCCTCCTTATATCTTCCTCAAAATAGCCACCATACCTACCTATTATGGCATTTCCATAGCCATTCCGAGATATATTGCCATGCAACTTTCCACCGTTCCATTTATTATGCCACGCTCCATCATTGTCATATTGCTTTGCATGATCATGTAGTTGACATCGTATTTGTGGCAAAGCCACTTTCATAATTCTTTCATACATGTCGCTCTTGATTCATCGCATATCCCGGTACACCGCCGGAGGCATTCACATAGAGTCATATTTTTGTTCTAGTATCGAGTTGTAATATTGAGTTATGAGTAAATAAAAGTGTGATGATCGTCATTATTAGAGCATTGTCCCATGTGAGGAAAGGATGATGGAGACTATGAAATAAAAAAATAAAAAAGAGAGGCCAAAGAAGCCCAAATAAAAAAGAAGAGGCCAAAGAAGCCCAAACAAAAAAATGAGAGAAAAAGAGAAAAGGGACAATGTTACTATCCTTTTTCCACACTTGTGCTTCAAAATAGCACCATGATCTTCATGATAGAGAGTGTCTTATTTTGTCACTTTCATATACTAGTGGGAATTTTTCATTATAGAACTTGGCTTGTATATTCCAATGATGGGCTTCCTCAAAATGCCCTAGGTCTTTGTGAGCAAGCAAGTTGGATGCACACCCACTTAGTTTCTTTTGATGAGCTTTCATACACTTATAGCTCTAGTGTATCCGTTGCATGGCAATCCCTACTCCTCTCATTGACATCAATTGATGCGCATCTCCATAGCCCATTGATTAGCCGCATCAATGTGAGACTTTCTCCTTTTTTGTCTTCTCGCATAACCCCCATCATCATATGCTATTCCACCTATAGTGCTATATCCATGGCTTGCGCTCATGTATTGCATGAGGGTTGAAAAGGCTGAAGTGCGTTAAAAAGTATGAACCAATTGCTTGGCTTGTCATCGGGGTTATGTATGATGGGAGCATTTTGTGTGACGAAAATGAAGCATGGCCAAACTATATGATTTTGTAGGGATGAGCTTTATTTAGCTATGTTATTTTGATAAGACATAATTGCTTGGTTAGCATGCTTGAAGTATTACTATTTTTATGTCAATATTAAAACTTTGTCTAGAATCTTTCGGATCTAAACATTCATGCCACAATAAAGAGAATTACATTGGAAAAAAAATTATGTTAGGTAGCATTCCACATCAAAAATTCTGTTTTTATCATTTACCTACTCGAGGACGACCAGGAATTAAGCTTGGGGATGCTTGATACGTCTCCAACGTATCTATAATTTTGATTGTTCCATGCTATTATATTATCTGTTTTGGATGTTTAATGGGCTTTAATATACATTTTTATATTATTTTTGGGACTAACCTATTAACCGAAGGCCCCGTGCAATTTGCTATTTTTTCCTATTTCAGTGTTTCGCAGAAAAGGAATATCAAACGGAATCCAAACGGAATGAAACCTTTGCGAGGATCTTTTTTTGGAACAAACGCAATCCAGGAGACTTGGAGTGGAGGTCAAGAAAGCCACGAGGCGGCCACGAGGCAGGAGGGCACGCCCCAGGGGGTGGGCGCGCCCCCCACCCTCATGGGCCCCTCATAGCTCCACTGACCTACTTCTTCGCCTATATAAACTCTTATACCCTGAAACCTTCGGGGAGAGAACCAAAACACTTTTTCCACTGCCGCAACCTTCTGTACCCGTGAGATCCCATCTTGGGGCCTTTTCCGGCGCTCCTCCAGAGGGGGAATCGATCACAGAGGGCTTCTACATCAACACCATAACCTCTCCGATGATGTGTGAGTAGTTTACCGTAGACCTTCGGGTCCATAGTTATTAGCTAGATGGCTTCTTCTCTCTCTTTGGATCTCCATACAAAGTTCTCCTCGATCTTCTTGGAGATCTATTCGATGTAACTCTTTTTGCGGTGTGTTTGTCGAGATCCGATGAATTGTGGGTTTATGACCAAGATTATCTATGAACAATATTTGATTCTTCTCTAAATTCTTTCATGCATGATTTAAATATCTTTGCAAGTCTCTTCAAATTATCAGTTTGATTTGGCCTACTAGATTGATCTTTCTTGCAACGGGAGAAGTGCTTAGCTTTGGGTTCAATCTTGCGGTGCTCGATCCCAGTGACAGAAAGGGAAACGACACCTATTGTATTGTTGCCATCAAGGATAAAAAGATGGGGTTTATATCATATTGCTTGAGTTTATCCCTCTACATCATGTCATCTTGCCTAATGCGTTACTCTATTCTTATGAACTTAATACTCTAGATGCATGCTGGATAGCGGTCGATGTGTGGAGTAATAGTAGTAGATGCAGAATCGTTTCAGTCTACTTGTCACGGACGTGATGCCTATGTTCATGATCATGACTAGATATTCTCATAACTATGCGCTTTTCTATCAATTGCTCGGCAGTAATTTGTTCACCCACCATAATACTTATGCTATCTTGAGAGATGCCACTAGTGAAACCTATGGCCCCCGGGTCTACTTTACATCATATAAGTTTCGAATCTACAATTCTACTTTACTATTTATTTTGCAATCTTTACTTTTCAATCTATACAACAAAAATACCAAAAATATTTATCTTATTATCTTTATCATATCTCACTTTTGCAAGTGGCCGTGAAGGGATTGACTACCCCTTTATCGCGTTGGTTGCAAGTTTCTTGATTGTTTGTGCAGGTACTAGGCGACTTGCGTGTAGTCTCCTACTAGATTGATACCTTGGTTCTCAAAAACTGAGGGAAATACTTACGCTACTTTGCTGCATCACCCATTCCTCTTCAAGGGAAAACCAACGCATGCTCAAGAGGTAGCACACCCGGTCTTTTTCTACCACGACTGAAGCACCTCGAGCTCGTCGTCGTCCGCATCCCAAAGGATGACATGGAGCGCCTGCTCTGTGGTTGTACTACACTCGAGTTCCTTCGTCTCCAGGCGATGAATTGGTCGAGTACCTTGCACATCACCTCCAGGACTCTCCGCACTATTTATGTGTGTTGCTGGTGCTGCAACGAGAGATCACAAAAGGTGGACCACAATATGGTCATCCAGGACACACCTTCACTTGAGAGATTACTTGTAGTTGATCAACAAGGTCCAACAAGAATCAATGTCATTTCTGCGCCGAAATTGAAAGTGGTGGGCCACTCGTCTGTCAAATACTACAACTTTCAGGTACAACGGTCGCCTTATATACCTCTCCTTCTTAATATCAACGTTATTTCTAGTTTTGAAGATGTATGTTCATCTGTCATCCAGCGAAGCTTCACCCAGACTCTGGGCACAGTGAAGGTCTTGGCACTAGAATCTGTCGTCCCCAACCTGGACCAAGTTTTCAGTTACCTGAGATGCTTTCCGTGCCTGAAGAAGCTGTATATCGAGGTGATGTTCCTTTCCTGTTAAATGTTAACCATAAGGGAGTTCAATTTTTTGCACCTTTTCCCAAGTTTACAATGACTATGTACTACGATTTCTAAAGGAATTTTGGAGGATTTTAGGACATACACCCCCACCCCATATTGGTTGCTTCATTCATATGGTTACAATCGTCCATAAGCATTTCTCCTTTGGATACATATGTACTAGTTTTCTTAGGGAATTTTTCATCCAATCCAACCTCTTGTGAAGAAGGCTACATGTTTCTAGATTGTAATCAAATTAATGCCCATGTTAATCATGGCAGATCGAAGATGGCACGTTGGTGCATTTTACAAATCCTGCAAACCAAATGGGCAATGTAGTGCTACCTCTTGAGCATGCGTTGGTTTTCCCTTGAAGAGGAAAGGGTGATCTAGCAAAGTAGCGTAAGTATTTCCCTCAGTTTTTGAGAACCAAGGTATCAATCTAGTAGGAGACTACAGGCAAATCCCTCGTACCTGCACAAACAATCAAGAACCTTGCAACCAACGCGATAAGGGGGTTGTCAATCCCTTCACAGCCACTTGCAAAAGTGAGATCTGATAAAGATAATAAGATAACCATTTTTGGTATTTTTGTTGTATAGATTGGAAAGTAAAGATTGCAAAATAAAGAGCAGCAGAAATAGCAAATTGATAGGAAAATAATATGCTGGAAGATAGACCCGGGGGCCATAGGTTTCACTAGTGGCTTCTCTCAAGATAGCATATTCTACGGTGGGTAAACAAATTACTGTCGAGCAATTGATAGGAAAGCGCATAGTTATGAGAATATCTAGGCATGATCATGTATATAGGCATCACGTCCGTGACAAGTAGACCGAAACGATTCTGCATCTACTACTATTACTCCACACATCGACCGCTATCCAGCATACATCTAGAGTATTAAGTTCATAAGAACAGAGTAACGCATTAAGCAAGATGACATGATGTAGAGGGATAAACTCAAGCAATATGATATAAATCCCATCTTTTTATCCTTGATGGCAACAATAAAAAACATGCCTCGCTGCCCCTGCTGTCACTGGGAAAGGACACCGCAAGATTGAACCCAAAGCTAAGCACTTCTCCCATTGCAAGAAAGATCAATCTAGTAGGCCAAACCAAACTCATAATTCGAAGAGACTTGCAAAGATATTTAAATCATGCATAAAAGAATGCAGAGAAGAATCAAATATTGTTCATAGATAATCTTGATCATAAACCCAGAATTCATCGGATCTCGACAAACACACCGCAAAAAGAATTACATCGAATAGATCTCCAAGAAGATCAAGGAGAACTTTGTATTGAGATCCAAAGAGAGAGAAGAATCCATCTAGCTAATAACTATGGACCCGAAGGTCTATGGTAAACTACTCACACATCATCAGAGGGGCTATGGTGTTGATGTAGAAGCCCTCTGAGAGAGTCCTGGATTAGGGGGTGTTCGGGTAGCCGGACTATGCCTTCAGCCGGACTCCAGGACTATGAAGATACAAGATTGGCGATGCGGATATTCAAGATCTCCTACCATTGTAACCGACTCTATGTAACCCTAACCCTCTCCGGTGTCTATATAAACCGGAGGGTTTTAGTCCGTAGGACAAGAATCTCATCATACAACAATCATACCATAGGCTAGCTTCTAGGGTTTAGCCTCCTTGATCTCGTGGTAGATCTACTCTTGTACTACCCATATCATCAATATTAATCAAGCAGGACGTAGGGTTTTACCTCCATCAAGAGGGCCCGAACCTGGGTAAAACTTCGTGTCCCTTGTCTCCTGTTACCATCCGGCCTAGACGCACAGTTTGGGACCCCCTACCCGAGATCTGCCGGTTTTGACACCGACATTGGTGCTTTCATTGAGAGTTCCACTGTGCCGTCGCAATCAGGAAGGATGCCTCCTCCCGTCTTTAAAGACAGCGCTGTTGCTAAGGGAGCCTTGGCTTTCGGCCAAACTCTCCGGCTAGGTGGTTTTCTCATGACCGCATGTTCGGTCGTTGCGCCGACGGTGACCTCTCGGGTCATCAAAAGCAACCTTCACGTCAGCTCGGAACTCGTCGAGTAGCTAGATCCAATGGAGCTCTCTTCCGTAAACGAGCTCTTGGATCGCATCGCCGCCCTGGGGGTCGCTACGGATTACGACCAGGTTGGGCTTAAACCCGATCTAAGAGAAATTAACTCTCCCCAAGTCACCCACCACGTCGCCGTGGTAGAGGCGCAGTGCGGCGACCCTTCATCTATTTTAAGGACTAGCTACATCCGAATTCCCGATCCCTCCAAGCCGGATACCCGCGGAGGGGAGGATGTAACTCAAGACCTGAGCTTAGAATCAGGCAACGGGCTAGATTCATTGGACAACATCCAAGAATCCGAACTTCAGAGTTCGGAAGCTCTTTGGCCTCTGAGTCTTAGATTGGGTGAGGTTTCAGATTCAACGCCACCCGCCCACCCGAACATAAGCGATCTTTCCCAAATCAAGCAAAAGCCCGAGGAAACAGTACATCATTACTGGGCCAGATTCCTCCTGGTTATGAACAGGATAAAGGATTGCCGCGAGGGAGACGCAATCTCAATCTTCTGCAGTAATTGCACGGACAAGGGAATCCTCAACGCCATAAGTCGTCATGATATTACAAGATTCGCTGACTTAGCATCCATAGTACAAAAGTACCATGCGATGGAAAGCGCCTGGAAATCCGAAATAAAATTTTGGGATAATCCGGCCTTGAATAGCAATCCCGTCCGAAATAAAAGGGTGCATCATCGTCAGACACCCGAGTTAAACACCAAAAAACCAAAACCCTCTACAGGGCATGGAACCGTACTGGAAAGATGGCTTAATGGACCCTGTAAAATTCATAGTACAGAGGACGCCACACCAACTCACAGCCTTAGAGCATGTTGGATACTCCGACAGGTGGCCAAAATTGGCGAGGACCTCTTAATTTTGGAGGCCGCAGAAAGCCACCCCGGGGACACCAGTACCGTTCTCACAGTCTTCGAGACTTTCGCATCAAACAATATGTGAAAAAGAACACTCCGCAGCCTCGCCGAAGTCTATCAAGTAGCAACAATAAACCCATGGAGCGACACTGCTATTACCTTCAATGCAAGTGATGAACCTAAATTCCGAACAGCCCGAGCACCAGCCGCATTGGTCCTCAGTCCAATAGTGGACGGCTTTCGCCTCACCAAGGTACTCATGGATGGAGGCAGCGGATTGAACCTCATTTATGAGGAAACCCTTCAAAAAATGGGAATAGACTGGAACCGCATCGAGCGAAGCAGCACAACCTTTAGAGGAATAATCCCCAGTCGGGAAGCGCGCTGCACAGGAAAAATCACACTAGATGTGGTGTTCGGCACGCCGGATAATTACAGGTCTGAAGAGGTCACGTTTCAGGTGGCCCCGTTCAGTAGCGGATATCACACTCTACTAGGGCGGGAAGCATTTATAATCTTCCAAGCAATACCCCATTACGGGTACATGAAGCTCAAGATGCCCAGGCCAAACGGAATTATCACTCTCGCTACTGATCCGGACATAGCGCTCTGCGCCGAAAACAAGACAGCCGCATTGGCCCTTGAGGCACTATCCGAAGCCTTAGCGGCTGAGGAACTGACTGCGCTGCGCTCCACGGTTAACAGGGATGATCTGATACTCGACAAGAGATCCAAGTCCACATCCTTCAAGCCAGCGGACAAAATAGTCAAATTCCAGGTCCATCCAATGGACCCTAACAAAACAGCTTCCATCGGGGCACAATTAAACCCTGGTGTAGATGCCGCACTGTGAGAATTTCTACGTGAAAATTGGGACATCTTCGCCTAGCACCCTTCAGACATGCCAGGAATCCCACGCAGGCTGGCCGAACACAGCTTAAATATCCTAAAAGGATTCAAGCCTGTCAAACAAGCCCTTCGGCGTTTTTCCGAACCCAAGAGACAGGCCATGGGAGAGGAACTAGCCAAGCTACTTGAGGCCGGATTCATCAGAGATATAAAACATCCGGACTGGCTAGCAAACCTGGTGATGGTACCAAAGAAGGACAAATCCTGGCGCCTGTGCGTCGATTTTAAAGACCTTAACAAGGCTTGCCCAAAGGATCCCTTCCCCCTCCCCCGCATCGATCAAATTATCGATGCCACCGCAGGACACGATTCGTTGTGTTTCCTCGACGCATACTCCGGTTACCATCAAATCAAGATGGCAGAATCAGACCAAGCTGCAACGGCACTCATCACACCATACGGCCCATTCTGCTTCAACACAATGCCCTTCGGGCTGAAAAACGCCGGCGCAACATATCAGCGCATGATTCAGACATGTCTGGCAAACCAGATCGGCAAAACAGTGGAGGCGTACGTGGATGATGTGGTCGTCAAAACAAGACATGTCGAATCTCTAGTAGACGACTTGAGGCTTACATTCGATAACCTCCGAAAATACGACATCAAGCTCAACCCGGAAAAATGCGTTTTCGGCGTTCCAGCCGGAAAGCTCTTGGGCTTCATTGTATCCGATAGAGGAATTGAAGCAAATCCAGCCAAGATTCGAGCCTTGTCACAATTGGATATCCCAAAGGACCTCAAACAAATACAAAAATTAACCGGATGCGTGGCGGCTCTAAGCCGCTTTATCTCCCGCTTGGGAGAAAAGGCACTGCCCCTCTATCGCCTCCTTCGGCACACCGAACACTTCGAGTGGACGGATGCTGCCACGGCCGGACTCGATGAAATAAAAGCCATATTGGCAACAAACCCAGTCCTGGCCGCGCCAAACACCGGCGAACCAATGCTATTGTACATTGCAGCAACCCATCAAGTTGTCAGCGCAGTGCTCGTCGTCGAGCAGGAAACGGACGGACACAAATTCCCCCTTCAAAGGCCGGTCTACTACGTGTCCACTGTCCTCACTCCATGCAAATCACGGTACCCGCATTACCAAAAGATTGCATACGCGGTATTCATGGCATCCCGGAAGCTACGACACTGCTTTCAAGAGTGTTCGATAACAGTAGCCTCGGAAGTACCACTCAACGATATTATCAACAACCGCGACGCAACGGGCCGGATCGCAAAATGGGCCATTGAGCTCCTCCTGTTCGATATAACCTATAAGCCACGGCGAGCTATTAAATCGCAAGTTTTGGCCGACTTCATCACAGAATGGACGGAGGCCGAGCTCCCTAAAGAGTACGGCACATATTCAAACTGGATCATGCATTTCGACGGCTCCAAAATGTTGGTCGGACTAGGGGCTGGCGTCGTCTTGACGTCCCCCACAAGAGACACGGTCCAATATGTGCTCCAGATCATGTACATGGACTCCAACAATGCAGTCGAATATGAGGCCCTCCTACATGGTCTCCGGGTGGCAGTATCCATGGGCATTCAACGCCTAGAGGTACGCGGGGATTCGAACCTTGCAATATCCCAAATAAATGGAGACTTCGACGCCAAGGATCCAAAAATGGCAGCTTACCGCAACGCCGTCCTAAAAATGTCAGCTCGGTTCGAAGGGCTGGAGTTTCACCATATAGCCCAAGAAAACAATCAGGCAGTGGATGTCCTGGCACGCATTGGAGCAAAACGCGATGCAGTCCCCCCCAACATCTTTTTGGAAGGGCTGTTCAAGCCATCCGTAGTATGGGAGGGGGAACCCGCAAATAACAGCCCGGACCTAACCGCACCACTCGACGCCGAACAATCTGACATAATTGGAGGCTCTGCCAATGAAATTACACCTTCAGCCCACGTAATAATGGCGGTCATCGCCCCGTGGACAGAACCATTCCTAGCCTACCTTACTAGGCAGAAACTCCCAGAGGACCAAAACGAGGCGCGCTGCATAGTGCGGCGATCTAAAGCCTATAAAGTCCATGAGGGAGAGCTTTATAAGAAAAGCACTACCGGAGTCCTTCAAAGGTGCATCTCCGAAGAGGAAGGGCGGAACCTTCTGGCTGAAATTCATGCCGGACTCGGTGGTCATCACGTCGTTGCTCGGTCCCTTGTTAGCAAGGCTTTCCGTACAGGCTTTTATTGGCCGACGACCCGGGCAGACGCTCAGGACCTAGTCCAACGATGCGTTGGTTGCCAACTTTTTGCCAACCAAAGCCATATGCCACCCACCGCACTCCAAACTATCCCCATCACCTGGCCTTTTGCGGTCTGGGGGCTTGACATGGTTGGACCCCTTAAAGGCGGAACCCATAAGAAAAAATACCTACTGGTCATGGTGGATAAGTTCACCAAGTGGATAGAAGCCAAGCCTGTTAAGACGGCCGAATCTGGACCGGTGATAGACTTCATATCCGGGGTCGTACACCGTTATGGCGTCCCCCACAGCATCATCACTGATAACGGCACGAACTTCATGGCCGACGAGGTAAAACTCTGGTGTAAAAACATGGGCATCAAGCTCAATTACGCTTCCGTCTATCACCCACAAACTAACGGTCAGGTCGAGCATGCAAATGGTCTTATCATGAGCGGCATCAAACCCAGGTTAGTGCGGTCCCTTAAGGAATCTAATACGCACTGGGTAGAGGATCTAGACTCCGTACTCTGGGGGCTGCGGGCCACGCCAAATCGCACCACCGGATACACACCATTTTTTATGGTGTACGGCGCAGAGGCAGTCCTGCCCTGCGACATAATTCATGACTCACCTCGAGTGCGCATGTACGAAGAAAGAGAAGCCGAACTCGATTGGCAGGATAGTTTGGACGCCTTGGAGGAGGAGGGTGACGTGGCAAAAGCCCGTTCCGCATTCTATCAACAGCAGGCTCGCAGATATCAAAGCGAAGAAGCGCGGGCCAAAAATTACAACGTTGGCGAATTAGTTCTACGCCTGCCGGACAAGAAAAAGGACAAACTCAAGCCCAAGTGGGAAGGTCCCTTCATAATTGACCAAGTCCTGACTGGTGGAGCGTATCGCCTGCGAGATGCCTTGGATAACCGACTCGAGCCGAACCCATGGAACGCAGCCCGTCTCCGAAGATTCTACGCCTAGCGCCGGACTCTGTGTTCGTCTCCTTCCTCTGTCCATTTTTTACATTTTCTGTCTTATATTTCTCTCCTTCCCCTCTTTTCGATTATAGCCCTTAAACGGCTCATCAAGTGACGCGCTACCCGCGCTCATCACACTTGGGGGCTTCTTTATACAGAAGCTTATTTAAACGGGCTTCACGCCCCACACATGTGTCACACTTCCACATGTACCGTTTATTCACCATTATATGCATCGATATGACTTAAGTTTTGGCCAAGCTGGGTTGCCTGGCTCCTGTGCTTACCCCTACGTTCCCGATTGTTCGGCTAGGCGGTAAAGGGAGCACCTCTGCGATTGTTACTGTTGGGTCAGCCGGATGTGTACCTCAGACTGGGTGAAGCCGAAAGCTAGCGTTCTTAAGGGAATATTCGGTCGGTGAATTAAAGATGATCTTTGTACTTATTTTATGCGCCCCCATATGCTTTTTTCTGCATCTTTTCACGCAGTCCGGACATGCACTTTAGGGCATGCCTCCCAGCGAAAGGAACCCCTAACGGAACTATTCTCTCTGGAAGATGTTTCTTACTAACCATGTAATATAACATAACTAGTTGGGCACTTTTCTGATAAAGCACTAATGACCCCTACGCCTGGTCTCCATGCATACCCGGTTCTTATATAACCGCCACGGTATTCGGACACACTCCGGACCGTCAGGTCCCGAGGTCAAAGCGAAAAGGTCGGCAACGACAAACGATCTACAATCCGGCTAGAAGGCATTACACATGTCAATTGAAATTACATAGTCATTATGACTGATTGTATTCCTCTTTAATACCATCTAACAGGCTGTCTAATTTACAGTCCTGCTGGGAATACTTCGCGGCCAATTCTACTTGGCCGTACACTAAGCTTACAGGGATCTCCTTCCCATCGGGGCCCACAGGTCCGACCTCGGCCATGTGGTTTGAGTCAGACTTCGTGTACCGCGTCTTCACCATGGCCCAGGCCTCCCTAGCACCTTGACGGCAGGATGATATCTTCCACAACTGGAAGCGCCGCCGAGCCCCTTTAGCTTCTCTGCAATCTCTCCAAGACCCTCGGGCATGGAATGGGAGGGCCATAAGGCTTGGGCAACGCCTCGCATCGCCTGTCGAACTCGCTCGTGCAGTTGCGAAAGCTCGGGAAGAAGGTCACCCGTAGAACCGGGCATCTCCTCTGTAGGACGACCTGTTAGCATACCTACAGACATAACTCTGTTAGCCGGCTCCCACGCCGAACTCCTTTTTCAAGAGTTTGTTTAAAGCACTTACTAAATATGCCGCGTCGCAGCCGTTGATTCTCCTTAGTGGAGTCCGAAAACTAGGCACGGACATCCTTTAGTTTGACGTCCAGCTTGGTGTTGGCATCCTGAAGATCATTCTTCTCCCGCCTCACTTTTGTAAGCACGTTCTCGCCAGCTTCTAACTGGCGTAGGAGTTGTTGCTTCTCCGGATCTAATCCGGCACCATCTGCAATTTTATTTGTCAGATTTGCATGTACACCGCATAATACTTATCTTTTTGAAGTATGTATTACCAGAGGGGGTCTTCTTGGGCTCCCCTGTTGCGGCTAGTGCGGCCTCAAGTTTGGCTTTGCACTCTTCCAGCCCCTGGGACAGTAGGGTATTTCTTTCTGTAAGAACCTGCATAACAAATGATCCTTAAATCAGTTACTCTAACTGTTTCAAGTCTCGGGGGCTACTGATATATATAACCATTAAATTTTTACCCGTATGTCTTTTACATATTGCTCCGTGGCTCTGGCTAGACCATTTTGAGCGGCACGGAGATATGCATCTCCCGAATTAAAGGCATCTAACGCCTCTTAGGAGAAACAAGCGTCGCGGAGAACTGTCCGGCGGCGCCGGTGATTCATGGCGCTCTCCACCTCGGAATGGGTGGCGGACAGCCTGTCCGCATCCTCTGTCGGAGGAGCATCCGTCGCGTGCCTCATGCTTGCCTCTGCTTCCGGATCAGGCGGTGGAGCCTGGCTGGTGGATGCACGATTGGCAACCTCTCCGGATATAGTCCAGTGAGGTCTCTTTGTCCTGCACAAGAACACGAGTATTAACACGCCTTACGTGAACAGCACCTGGGAATAGGAAGGCGCTCTATACCTTTGCGCCGGTGCCTTAGTCCGGACTACGTTTCTTTTTACCCCACGGGTCCCTACAGCCCCTCGTTGGCTAGTCGCTGCAGGCGTGGCCTCCCGCCTTTGGAACCTCCCCTGCAGAACACGGTCGTCAGGAAACTGAACACACGTGAGGACGGATCCCTTTTCGAGGTCCTGGGACTTCGGTCTCGATCACCTGGGAGGCCGGGATTAACCCTGGGTAATCAGCCATAATGGCCACCAAGGTATTGTCCTTGCTTAGCTGATGAAACACCCCGTCAATCAGCTCCACCGTTATGTCCGGGTCCTCTTCGGAGTCCGGATCGAGGGAACGTTCTGGATCCTCGGGCTGTGGAGGACGGCTGTTTATATCCTTTACTTCCTGACGCAGTTCCTGCGTTGAAGTCGTTAAGACTACGTATTTTATCATGGGAATATAAAACGGATGGGCGAGCAAAATTGTCCGCTTACCCAACTCGGAGGGTTGTACATGGTAAATCCGCCCTGCGGGTTGACGCGGAGGAATTCCTCCTCTTCTCCCTTGTACAAAGAGGATAAGATCTTTATTAGAGCGGCAGCTGAGGCTGTCCCCTTACGACCGTAACGGGTGGCGTCATCCTCCCCGTTAAAATCCCACATGGGGTGGCCTCTGTACTGAAGCGACTGCACCCCCCGCATGATGCATGCGGCCATGACTCCGATCATGGTTAATCCGAAATGAGCCAATAGTCTTATCCGGCCCATCAGGTAAAGGACGTCCCTGTCGCTTTATCTCTGAGAGCTCCGTGGACGCCAGCTTAAGCGTTTCTTTACGGGAGCGCTGTTGAATTCGGGGAGACCGACTCGGATAGGATCCGGCAGCGGGACATCATCTATATAAAACCATTCCGAAGGCCAGTCCTCGGACGCCTTCTTTGGGGTTCCGGATAGATATCCGGTCCCGGCGATGTGCCATACTTCGGCTCCGACCACTTGATATATGGACCCCTCTTGAGAACGGGGCACCAGGCAGAATATCCTCTTCCACAGCGCAAAATGAGCCTCAACACCCAAGAATAGCTCACAAAGGGCAACGAAGCCCGCGATATGCAGTATGGAGGCGGGCGTGAGATTGTGCAGCTGGAGGCCGTATAACTCCAGGAGCCCTCGGAAAAACAGATGAATTGGAAATCCAAGTCCTCTTATTAGATAAGGGACGAGGCATACCCGCTCTCCTTTGGAGGGATTGGGGGTGCTCTCCGTTTGCTCTCCGCCATTATAGGTGGCGAGTCCGGCTCGGACCGGGACCATATAGGCCTGAGGGAGAAATCCCTTGGCCTGGAGCGATACTAGCTCGCTGTGAGGGATGGAGCACCTCTCCCAGTCTCCAGGCTTAGGACTGGAAGGGCGAGAGGAGGAGCTGCGACGGCTGGCCATGGTGGAATGGACCTTTGCGGGAGGCGCTCTGATGATTACTCGCGGAGAGGGGAAGGTGCGGTTTGGATCTGAATCCCCGTCCCTTTAAATAGGCGGCTCGTTTATACGGCTAGGGGTGTGAATGTAAAAACACTCAGACTTTTCATATTCGTTGGACACGTGGAAGACGGCCATTATTAGGCGCAGAAGCCGAAAAGCGCCATATTACAAAAAACGGACATTATTCAACAGGTGCACAGGATTTGGAGGAGAACCCGCCTTGCAATGCCGAAGACAATCAGCGCGCCGGACTCGTCGTCATTGAAGCCCGGTTCGGGGGCTACTGAGGGAGTCCTGGATTAGGGGGTGTTCAGGTAGCCGGACTATGCCTTCAGCCGGACTCCAGGACTATGAAGATACAAGATTGAAGACTTCGTCCCGTGTCCGGATGAGACTTTCCTTGGCGTGGAAGGCAAGCTTGGCGATGCGGATATTCAAGATCTCCTACCATTGTAACCAACTCTATGTAACCCTAACCCTCTCCGGTGTCTATATAAACCGGAGGGTTTTAGTCCGTAGGACAAGAATCTCATCATACAACAATCATACCATAGGCTAGCTTCTAGGGTTTAGCCTCCTTGATCTCGTGGTGGATCTACTCTTGTACTACCCATATCATCAATATTAATCAAGCAGGACGTAGGGTTTTACCTCCATCAAGAGGGCCCGAACCTGGGTAAAACTTCGTGTCCCTTGTCTCCTGTTACCATCCGGCCTAGACGCATAGTTCGGGACCCCCTACCCGAGATCCGCCGGTTTTGACACCGACACCCTCCATGATCGATTCCCCCTCCGGCGGAGCACCGGAAAAGGCCCCAAGATGGGATCTCACGGGTACAGAAGGTTGCGGCGGTGGAAATAGGGTTTCGTGGTGCTCTCGGATGTTTTCAGGGTATATGAGTATATATAGGCGAAAGAAGTAGGTCGGTGGAGCCACGAGGGGCCCATGAGGGTGGGGGCGCACCTACCCCTCTGGGCGCACCCTCCTACCTCGTGGCCTCCTCGTTGCTTCCTTGACGTCCACTCCAAGTCTCCTGGATTGCGTTTCTTCCAAAAACGATCCTCGCGAAGGTTTCATTCCGTTTGGATTCCGTTTGATATTCCTTTTCTATGAAACACTGAAATAGGCAAAAACAACAATTTGCCATGGGCCTTCAGTTAATAGGTTAGTCCCAAAAATAATATAAAGTGTATAATAAAGCCTATTAAACATCCAAAACGGATAATATAATAGCGTGGAACAATAAAAAATTATAGATACGTTGGAGACGTATCATATAGCAGTGTTCAAAACTGCATGTAGGCACTAACACGTTCTCTTCTTTTGCAGTGCATATTAGGCCCAGTGGAAGATGTTGATAACGACAATCACATCAAATGCCTGGATCTGCATCTCTCAAATATTACTTTGAACTCCTATCGAGGGACCCCGCCGGAGATTACACTCGCCATGTTCTTTCTTGCCAGAGCAAAGGTGTTGAGGGTACTGAGGTTGAACACGCATTTAATTAGGAAAGATCAATGGTATGATTATCAGAGGCGGCTGGTGCTGCGGAATGGAAGTGCCTCCAAAAATGCCAAACTTCGTATTGGAAGAGCATATGACAAAGCAATTGGAAGTTATTGTGTCAAACCCATACATGACTTGTCAGCGGCTGATCCCTTTTCAGAAATTATGCAGTTTGCAATGTTTGAATTTGGGCGTTGTTATCTTTGAATTTGAACCTTGCAATATTTATGGTATTTTGTTATATTGAATCGTTTCTGTTCTCTTGTCTCAACGCAAACAGTTCATCCGAGTGAACCGCATGTCGTACATCGCACACACCTTGATCTGGCTGACCGTTTCTTTCATGTTGCCTAATCACAAACAGTTCATCCGAGTGAACTGTATGTTGTACATCGCACAAACCTTGATATGGCTGACCGTTTTTTTGTGTTGGCTAATCACAAACAGTTCATCCGAGTGAACCGTATGTTGTACATCGCACATGCCTTGATCAGGCTGCCCATTTCTTTTGTTCCGCCTCATCGCAAACGGTTCATTGGACTGAACGGTATGCCCTGGATCACACATGCAACTAAAGTCTGAACCGTGTTTGATGCATCTTCCATTGCAAACGTTTTGCACCTTTTTGACGGTTTTTTACATCCTCGTTTGTGATTAATGCATCGCACACAGTTTCGTGAAAGGGTCTCTGATCGTAGTGTCGCGTTAGCAGCATCCTGCAGTAGTGCCCTCTGGTTTAAATAGACACTAGGGATACTAGGGTTACACATGGTCAGCTACAACAAGGGAAATAAACATGTCGAATCTTCTATCTTGACTTGGAGGACACACCAAGACTTCGAGGGTCTCCCGTCCGGACACAGAGTCACCTTATAGCTCGGCCTTGTGGTAGACGTATATCAGCCCACTTGTCCGACCTGTAAGAGATAGGCCAGTAGCCCGAGGACCCCCTAGTCCAGAACTCCCTCAATGGGTAACAGGGAACGCAGAGACACAATTTACACAGGTTCGGGCCCTCTTGAGGAGGTAAAACCCTATGTCCTGCTTGATTGTATTGGTGTATGAGTGTGACAATTACAGAGTTGATCTACCACGAGATCAGATGAACTAAACCCTAGGTGGGTATGGTCTAAGGGTTCTCCCTCTGTATGGTCTAGCCCTCTAGTTTATATAGACACCAGGAGTACCTAGGGTTACACATGGTCGGTTACCATCCAGGGGTAAACATGATGATTATGCTAACTAGACTTGGAGGATATGCCAAGTCTTCGGGAGTTTCCTTCCATAGCACGGGATCGCATGCAGCCCGGCCTTACATTAATGATTCAAGCATCAGTCCGGCCCACGAGAGACAGGTCGGCAGTCCGAGGACCCCTTAGTCCGAGACACCCTCGGGTGGCACTAGATGCACTTACACCAAGTTACATGAGACAATGCTTTATACTTTGTGATAGTGGGATGCTGAAGTATTTGGTCTATCAGAAATGATAATTTTTTAGATCAGCGGTATCACACATACAAGGAATAGAACGCTGCCTGAAAGAACGACTTTGGGCAGCACAAATCAGGGCCAAGCCAAAAAGGCAGAAAAGATAAGACAATGAATAGGACAATACTTATAATCTAAAACCATAATTATGATACCCCGAACTAGCATTGGTTGATTATACCCCCCCCCTCCTTATATTATTGTTATCAATATTATTTTATTAATGAAAATTCATAGAATAATTGTTCTACGGTCTCTGCAGATAGCATACCCCTGTGGCTTTCCCACCATTGAGCAGTTGGACCCTTCAAGTGGAATGTCGCAAAGGTGACGTAACTGGCAGGGGAAACACTAGCTGACTCCATCTCAAACAGGATGTCACGAAGCCAGTCATCAGCATCCATAGGATTGGTGGAGTTGCGGAAAATGTACGGGTTGAGGCGCACAAATTCTGGTAGTGTTATTGAGGCAAGCTGTTGATGAGCATTCTGGTTTGGGAACTGGGCCATTACCCCAGTCATAAATTGACGATTCAGCTCAAACTGCTGCATCATTGCGGAAATATAGGGTGGAGGTGGAGGATCTTTAGCCATCCTGCTAAAAACAGCAGGGAGCAATTTAACAAGGGGTGGAGCATGTGTACGGAGTCATTCATGATGTAACTTGAACAATGAGAAAAGGCGCAGTATGTACAAAGCAGTAGTCATTAAAGACATACTGATACATGTACAGAGCCAATTACACGTTGTTAGTATGAGTTCAGAAAAGAGAATCATCCTAGACATACTAGGCGGCACGCTTGCACGCGATGGAGGGATACAACAACAGGACATAGCAAAGGCTACATCAGCGTCGGAGAAAACCACTAGAACAAGGAATCTACAGGGGACGACGCAGGATGCCCTTGATAAAAGGATCCTGCGGCCCGTGAACAATGTGAAGCACATCCTGGCTAGCAATTCAAGAAAGGCGTAATACAAATCTCTGGATGGATGTGATCACGAGAACCTAGGATAGAGTTAGCAAAATCATTTAACCCGAATAGAAGAGAGATGAGAGTCCTAGAGTATAGACGAGGAGTAAAAGATCCTAATACCACCCAGTTGGCGATGTGGGCTCGTAAGCCACACAACCATGTTTGTAAGTCAGTTTTTCAAAGCCTAGACTCAACTTCGGCCAAGGAGTTGGAAAGGGGGATTCCTACAGGCAGTCGGCTCTGATACCAACTTATGACGCCCCTGATTTGACCGTACACTAATCATACACGCAAATGTGTACGATCAAGATCAGGGACTCATGAGAAGATATCACAACACAACTCTAGACACAAATTAAAATAATACAAGCTTCATATTACAAGCCAGGGGCCTCGAGGGCTCGAATACATAGCTCGATACACAAGCGTTAGCGGAAGCAACAATATCTGAGTACAGACATAAGTTAAACAAGGATGCCTTAAGAAGGCAAACACAAAAGCAACAACGATCAAAGAGGCAAGGCCTCCTGCCTGGGACCTCCTAACTACTCCTGGTCTTCGGCGGCCTCCATGTCGTAGTATCCGTCGGCGGTGGCATCTGGCTCCAGCTGGGGTCCACCATCTGGTTGCAAGAACCGGAAAGAAGAAAGAAGGGGGGAAAGGGGTAGCAAAGCAACCATGAGTACTCACCCAAAGTACTCGCAAGCATCAGATCTATACTAAGTATGCATTGGTATCAAATGGAAGGGTTATATCTGTGGACTGAACTGCAGAATGCCAAAATAGAGGGGAAGTCCTAGCCTATAGAAGACTAGCATCTTCAAGAAGCTCCAAGCATCTTGCAGCATGTAGAAGAGTAAAGAATAGTAGTTTATATTTAACAAACATGTTGTAGAATTAATGCCCAGAGATCCTTCCTCGACTCCCTGCGAAAAAGCAATCCCGGAGCCACATATCTCAAGTATCCATTTCTAGTTGCAAAAGATCAGGATATAAGTCTGAACATCCGTTACCGTTCACACGGCTATTAATAGATAAACTTCCCTGCAGGGGTGCACCACGTTTTCCAACACGCTTGATTACTCTGGCTGGACAAACTTTTCTGGGTCAATGTCCGGCCTTGGAAGATCAACACGTCGTAGCCCTACCTAGGCTCAGCAGAGAGGTCCCCGCCGGTCTACATCCTAAGAACTTCGGGGTCTAGACCCACCGCCCGTTGCACTCCGGGTTGTTGCGTGCAGGGCGGACCTAGGCACCACCTCTAGGGTGCCGGCCCAGCCGTGCCGCAATGCTGAAATGGATGTCTGACAAAGCTTCAGCTGATACTACATCGTGGAGGCCCATAACTATTCTTGCATGGTGGTTAGTGCGTAAAGGCCAAAGGCCAACTCAGAACAGATACCCATACCATAGTGTATTATTAGCTTGCGGAGACAAGCAGATACTCACGATAATGTGACCCTGTCACCCCATCTCGTGGACTTACGGCAAGCGCCCAGAATGCCCGGCCGTGCCACGTAATTATCTTGCGGGTGCTTGATAACCCACAAGTATAGGGGATCGCAACAGTTTTTGAGGGTAGAGTATTCAACCCAAATTTATTGATTCGACACAAGGGGATCCAAAGAATATTGTTAAGTATTAGCAGTTGAGTTGTCAATTCCACCACACCTGGATAACTTAGTATCTGCAGCAAAGTAGTATGGAAGTAACGGTAACGGTAGCAAAAGTAATATTTTTGGGTTTTGTAGTGATTGTAACAGTAGCAACGGAAAAGTAAATAAGTGGAGAACAATATATGAAAAGCTCGTAGGCATTGGATCGGTGATGGAGAATTATGCCGGATGCGGTTCATCATGTAACAGTCATAACATAGGGTGACACAGAACTAGCTCCAATTCATCAATGTAATGTAGGCATGTATTCCGAATATAGTCATACGTGCTTATGGAAAAGAACTTGCATGACATCTTTTGTCCTACCCTCCCGTGGCAGCAGGGTCCTAATGGAAACTAAGGGATATTAAGGCCTCATTTTAATAGAGTACCGGATCAAAGCATTAACACATAGTGAATACATGAACTCCTCAAACTATGGTCATCACCGGGAGTGGTCCCGATTATTGCCACTTCGGGGTTGCGGATCATAACACATAGTAGGTGACTATAGACTTGCAAGATAGGATCAAGAACTCACATATATTCATGAAAACATAATAAGTTCAGATCTGAAATCATGGCACTCGGGCCTTAGTGACAAGCATTAAGCATAGCAAAGTCATAGCAACATCAATCTCAGAACATAGTGGATACTAGGGATCCAACCCTAACAAAACTAACTCGATTACATGATAAATCTCATCCAACCCATCACCGTCCAGCAAGCCTACGATGGAATTACTCACGCACGGCGGTGAGCATCATGAAATTGGTGATGGAGGATGGTTGATGATGACGACGGTGACGGATTCCCCTCTCCGGAGCCCCGAACGGACTCCAGATCAGCCCTCCCGAGAGAGTTTAGGGCTTGGCGGCGGTTCCGTATCGTAAAACGCGATGAATCTTTCTCTCTGATTTTTTTCTCCCCGAACACGAATATATGGAGTTGGAGTTGAGGTCGGTGGAGCATCAGGGGGCCCATGAGGCAGGGGGCGCGCCCCCACCCTCGTGGACAGGTGGAGGCCCCCCTGACGTGGATTCTTCTTCAAGTATTTTTTATATTTTCCAAAAATAAGTTCCTTGAAGTTTCAGGTCATTCCGAGAAATTTTGTTTCTGCACATAAATAACACAATGGAAAGCCTGCTGAAAACAGCGTCAGTCCGGGTTAGTTCCATTCAAATCATGCAAGTTAGAGTCCAAAACAAGGGCAAAAGTGTTTGGAAAAGTAGATACAATGGAGACGTATCAACTCCCCCAAGCTTAAACCTTTGCTTGTCCTCAAGCAATTAAGTTGATAAACTGAAAGTGATAAAGAAAAACTTTTACAAACTCTGTTTGCTCTTGTTGTTGTAAATATGTAAAGCTAGCATTCAAGTTTTCAGCAAAGATTATAACTAACCATATTCACAATAACATTTAGGTCTCATGTTTACTAATGTCAATGGCATAATCAACTAGCGAGCAATAATAATAAATCTCGGATGACAACACTCTCTCAAAACAATCATGAAATGATATAACAAGATGGTATCTCTCTAGCCCTTTCTGAGACCACAAAACATAAATGCAGATCACCTTTAAAGATCAAGGACTGACTAAACATTGTAATTCATGGTAGAACAGATCCAGTCATAGTCATACCCAATATAAATTAACAGTAATGAATGCAAATGACAGCGGTGCTCTCCAGTTGGTGCTTTTAATAAGAGGGTGATGACTCAACATAAAAGTAAATAGACAGTCCCTTCGCAGAGGGAAGCAGGGATTTGTAGAGGTGCCAGAGATCAGTTTTGAAACAGAGATAAATAATATTTTGAGCGGCATACTTTCATTGTCAACATAACAACCAAGAGATGGTGATATCTTCCATGCTACACACATTATAGGCGGTTCCCAAATAGAATGGTAAAGTTTATACTCCCCCTCCACCAACAAGCATCAATCCATGGCTTGCTCGAAACAATGAGTGCCTCCAACTAGCAACAGCCCAGGGGGAGTTTTGTTTGCAATTAATTTGATTTGATTTGAATAAAGCATGGGACTGGGCATCCCGGTGACCAGCCATTTTCTCTTGAGTAAGGAGCGGAGTCCACTCCTCTTGAGAATAACCCGCCTAACATGGAAGATATGGACAGCCCTAGTTGATACATGAGCTAATCGAGCATACAAAACAAAATTTCATTTGAAGGTTTAGAGTTTGGCACATACAAATTTACTTGGAACGGCAGGTAGATACCACATAGAGGAAGGTATGATGGACTCATATGGAATAACTTTGGGGTTTAAGGGATTGGATGCACAAGCAGTATTCCCGCTTAGTACAAGTGAAGGCTAGCAAAAGACTGGGAAGCGACCAACTAGAGAGCGACAATAGTCATGAACATGCATTAAAATTAATATACACTGAGTGCAAGCATGAGTAGGATATAATCCACCATGAACATAAATATCGTGAAGGCTATGTTGATTTGTTTCAACTACATGTGTGAACATGTGCCAAGTCGAGTCACTTAAATCATTCAAAGGAGGATACCACCCCACTATACCACATCACAACCATTTTAATAGCATGTTGGCACGCAAGGTAAACCATTATAACTCATAGCTAATCAAGCATGGCATAAGCAACTATAATCTCTAATTGTCATTGCAAACATGTTTATTCATAATAGGCTGAATCAGGGACGATGAACTAATCATATTTACAAAAAACAAGAGAGGTCGAGTTCATACCAGCTTTCCTTATATCAATCAGTCCATCATATATCGTCATAATTGCCTTTCACTTGCACGACCGAACGATGTGAATAATAATAATAGTGCACGTGCATTGGACTAAGCTGGAATCTGTGAGCATTCAATATACAGGAGAAGACAAGGCAATATGGGCTCTTGGTTGAATCAACAATAATGCATATAAGAGCCACTTCAACAATTTAATCATGGTCTTCTCTATCGACCCCCAAAGAAAAGAAAAGAAATAAAACTATTTACACGGGAAAGCTCCCAACAAGCAAAAGAAGAATAGGAAATCTTTTTGGGTTTTCTTTTAATTATTACTACTACAGCAAGAAAATAAACTAGCTAAAAGCTGCAACTAATTTTTTAGGTTTTTCTTAAGGTTTATCAAACACACAAGAAGAAAGCATAAAAAGGAAAATAAATTAGCATGGATATTACAGCAAAAAGGTATGAGCACCGACATCTAGCAATGAGTGTGTGAACATGAATGTAATGTCAGTGAGAAATATGTACTCCCCCAAGCTCAGGCTTTTGGCCTAAGTTGGTTTAGTGCCACGGATGGCCTGGCGGATATCCAAAGTTGTAGTTGGGGTTGTACTGAGATGAGGAAGACTCTGATTGCCATTGGTTGGCAATCATCTCCGGGTCCCACTGGTAATTAGACTGTCGTGGAGGATCAAATTGTGGTTCCGGCTCTAGCTCTGTAGCTGATGTAGGGTTTCGGTAGGCGTGGATGGCCGCCAACGGAACGAGATACTGGCCTGCAAATAAATCAAATAAGGAAGGAGCAGGCAAGGTAATAGTCTCGGGGTGATGTTTATCAAAGAACAATTTGTATTTAAGCGCCTCTTCCCTATTTTTAACAATAAAATCATGTGCTACCATACTCTTATAATCTAAATAAACAATAGGCAGCAATTTTTCTTCTTTCTCATAGTGCCTAACAGGTATGTTATAATATGCAGCGAGGCGTGAAGCATAGACACCTCCAAAGATGGGGCCCTTTGTACGGTTCAGACTTAACCGTTTGGCAATAATACCGCCCATACTAACAGAGTCATCACGGAATAAACCATGGAACAAAATAATAATATCAGGAACACTAAGGTTTCTACATTTTCCGCGACCAATTAAGCAACGACTGGCAAATATTGCAAAGTAGCATAAAACAGGAAAATGTATGCTAGTGATTCTTGCATCGAAAACATTCCTAGTTTCCCCTACAGTAATAGTGTCAATAAATCCGTCCACATCATTACGATGTGGTTCCTCTAAACTACCCTCGAAAGGTATTTTGCAAACCCTGCAAAATTCATCTAGTGACATCTTCTTAACCACATCATATAAATGAAACTCTACTGAAGGAGGTGATTCCTTAGGATAATAGTAGAAGTTTTACACAAAAGTATTGGTGAGTAAGAGATACTATTCGCGTTGGTTGTGGAGGAAGTCGGTGAGGCCTGCATTCTCAGCCAATTCATAAAAATCATCATAAATCCCGGCTGCTCTTAAGAAATCATTGGAAGGCCATTCGCACGGTCGAACCTCCGCGGTGCGAGACAGATTATATTTGGGCCTCTCTGCTTCCTCACTTTGCTTTCCTTCGAGCTTCGGCTCGATGAGCCCCTCAAAAATCTCTTCATTATTTTCTGAAAAAATCTGAAATTTTTAGTAACTTCAAATAAAAGTGAACCAAGCTCAACAAAATTGATAGCAACTACTCCTACAAGTGCCTAGAGACTATATCATGCATTAGAACTACTTGGAACCATATAAATTTGACATGCAAGCTCAAGAACATGGTCACCTAGGCAGCACAAATTTGCAATGAATAAAGCACTAGAACAAAAACTAATTGGACCAATGGAGGAGTCACATACCAAGGAACAATCCCCCTCCAAGCAGTTTTGTGAGAGGTGCTTTGAGCAAGGAGATCGAAAATCACAGCAAAAAGAGCTAAAACTCGTGCTTGAGTTGGATAGTGATTTTTTGGGAGGAAGAAGAAGTGTGTGGGTGCAGGAATAAGTGGAGGGGAGCCACCATGGGCCCACGAGGCAGGGGCGTGCCCAGGGGGTGGGCGCGCCCTCCACCCTCGTGGCCAGGTGCTTGCTCCCCCTGTTGTGCTCTCAGTGCCAGATATTCTAGAAAAAAACATATTTCATTTTCGGGGCATTTGGAGAACTTTTATTTTCGGGGTATTTTTATATTGCATGGATAATTCAGAAAACAGACAGGAAAATACTATTTTTACTTTATTTCAACTAAATAACAGAAAATAAAAGGAGGGTACAGAAGGTTGTGCCTTCTAGTTTCATCCATCTAATGCTCATCAAAAGGAATCCACTAACAAGGTTGATCAAGTCTTGTTAACAAACTCATTCTGAATAACATGGAACCGGAGAAATTTCGAATAACACTAAGTTACCTCAACGGGGATATGCACATCCCCAATAATAAGAATATCATATCTCTTTTTGACAGTAGGAAGAGGAAATTCAAAACCTCCAAAAATAATCGATGGAATTTTTCCAATAGAATTGATACTATGAACTTGAGGTAGTTTCCTCGGAAAGTGTACCATATGCTCATTACCATTAACATGAAAAGTGACATTTCCTTTGTTGCAATCAATAACAGCCCTTGCAGTATTCAAAAAGGGTCTTCCAAGAATAATAGACATACTATCGTCCTCGGAAATATCAAGAATAACAAAGTCCGTTAAAATAGTAACGTTTGCAACCACAACAGGCACATCCTCACAAATACCGACAGGTATAGCAGTTGATTTATCAGCCATTTGCAAAGATATTTCAGTAGGTGTCAACTTATTCAAATCAAGTCTACGATATAAAGAGAGAGGCATAGCACTAACACCGGTTCCAAGATCACATAAAGTAGTTTTAACATAGTTTTTTTTAATGGAGCATGGTATAGTTTGTACTCCTGGATCTCCTAGTTTCTTAGGTATTCCACCCTTAAAAGTATAATTAGCAAGCATGGTGGAAATTTCAGCTTCCGGTATCTTTCTTTTATTAGTAACAATTTCTTTCATATACTTAGCATAAGGATTAATTTTGAGCATACCAGTTAATCGCATACGCAAGAAGATAGGTCTAATCATTTCAGCAAAGCGCTCAAAATCCTCATCATCCCTTTTCTTGGATGGTTTGGGAGGAAAAGTCATGGGTTTCTGAACCCATGTCTCTCTTTCTTTACCGTGTTTCCTAGCAACAAAGTCTCTCTTATCATAACGTTGATTCTTTGATTGTGGGTTATCAAGATCAACAGCAGGTTCAATTTCTACATCATTATCATTGCTAGGTTGAGCATCATCATGAACATTATCATTAACATTATCACTAGGTTCATGTTCATTACCCGATTGTGTTTCAGCATCAGAAATAGAAATATCATTTGGATTCTCAGGTGGTTCAGCAATAGGTTCATTAGAAGCATGCAAAGTCCTATCATTTTTATTTTTCTTCTTTTTAGAAGGATTATGTGCATCAATATTATTTCTCTGAGAATCTTGTTCAATTCTCTTAGAGTGGCCTTCAGGATACAAAGGTTCCTGAGTCATTTTACCAGTTCTAGTAGCCACTCTAACAGCATAGTCATTTTTCTTACTATTCAATTCATTGAGCAAATCATTCTGAGCTTTAAGTACTTGTTCTACTTGAGTGGTAACCATAGAAGCATGTTTACTAATGAGTTTAAGTTCACCTTTAACATTAGCCTTGTAATTACTCAAGTGTTTAATCATATAAGCATTTTGTTTTAATTGTCTACCAAAATAAGCATTGAAATCTTCTTGTTTAACCATAAAGTTATCAAACTCATCCAAACATTGGCTAGCAAACTTAGTAGGAGGGGTTTCAGCTTTATCATATCTATAGAGAGAATTTACCTTTAATACCTGTGTCGGGTTATCAAGACCATGTGTTTCTTCAATAGGTGATGGATTAAAATCATGTATTTCTTCAATAGGCGGTAAATTAAGACCATGTATTTCTTCAATAGGAGGTAAATTCTTAACGTCTTCAGCTTTTGTACCTTTTTCTTTCATAGATTTCTTTGCATCTTGCATATCTTTAGGACTGAGAAATAGAACACCTCTCTTCTTCGGAGTTGGTTTAGGAATAGGCTCAGGAATGGGCTCAGGAAGTGTCCAATTATTTTCATTTGTCAACATATTATTCAATAGAATTTCAGCTTCATCAGGTGTTCTTTCCCTGAAAACAGAACAAGCACAACTATCCAGGTAATCTCTGGAAGCATCGGTTAGTCCATTATAAAAGATATCAAGTATTTCATTTTTCTTAAGAGGATGATCAGGCAAAGCATTAAGTAATTGGAGAAGCCTCCCCCAAGCTTGTGGGAGACTCTCTTCTTCAATTTGCACAAAATTATATATATCCCTTAAGGCATGTTGTTTCTTATGAGAGGGGAAATATTTAGCAGAGAAGTAATAAATCATATCCCGGGGACTACGCACACAACCAGGATCAAGAGAATTAAACCATATCTTAGCATCACCCTTCAATGAGAACGGAAATATTTTAAGGATATAAAAGTAGCGAGTTCTCTCATCATTAGTGAATAGGTTGGCTATATCATTTAATTTAGTAAGATGTGCCACAACAGTTTCAGATTCATAACCATAGAAAGGATCAGATTCAACCAAAGTAATTATATCAGGATCAATGGAGAATTCATAATCCTTATCAGTAACAAAGATAAATGAAGTAGCATAAGCAGGATCATATTTCATCCTAGCATTCAGAGTTTTTTGTTTAAGCTTAGCTAATAATTTCTTAAGATCACTTCTATCATTGCAAGCAAGAAAGTCTCTTTTAGTTTCTTCATCCATAACGTAGCCCTCAAGCACAACATGCAATTCATATTTATTGGGAGAGCCTTCATCATCACTATCATCAAAATTATCAGTTTCAATAATTTCATTCTCTCTAGCCTTAGCAAGTTGTTCATCAAGAAATTCACCAAGTGGCACAGTAGTATCAAGCATAGAAGTAGTTTCATCACAAGTATCATGCATAGCAGAAGTGGCATCATCAATAACATGCGACATATCAGAATTAATAGCAGAAGCAGGTTTAGGTGTCGCAAGCTTACTCAAAACAGAAGGTGAATCAAGTGCAGAGCTAGATGGCAGTTCCTTACCTTCCCTCATAATTGAGGATAAATTTTTGTTTTCTCGTCTTTCAAGTTCCTCATAGTGACCAGCAGATATAAATCCCCAGTGACTCAAAGAATAGAGCTATGCTCCCTGGCAACGGCGCCAGAAAATAGTCTTGATAACCCACAAGTATAGGGGATCGCAACAGTTTTTGAGGGTAGAGTATTCAACCCAAATTTATTGATTCGACACAAGGGGATCCAAAGAATATTCTTAAGTATTAGCAGTTGAGTTGTCAATTCCACCACACCTTGATAACTTAGTATCTGCAGCAAAGTATTTAGTAGCAAAGTAGTATGGAAGTAACGGTAACAGTAGCAAAAGTAATGTTTTTGGGTTTTGTAGTGATTGTAACAGTAGCAACGGAAAAGTAAATAAGCGGAGAACAATATATGAAAAGCTCGTAGGCATTGGATCGGTGATGGAGAATTATGCCGGATGCGGTTCATCGTGTAACAGTCATAACATAGGGTGACACAGAACTAGCTCCAATTCATCAATGTAATGTAGGCATGTATTCCGAATATAGTCATACGTGCTTATGGGAAAGAACTTGCATGACATCTTTTGTCCTACCCTCCCGTGGCAGCTGGGTCCTAATGGAAACTAAGGGATATTAAGGCCTCCTTTTAATAGAGTACCGGATCAAAGCATAACACATAGTGAATACATGAACTCCTCAAATGATGGTCATCACCGGGAGTGGTCCCGATTATTGTCACTTCGGGGTTGCCGGATCATAACACATAGTAGGTGACTATAGACTTGCAAGATAGAATCAAGAACTCACATATATTCATGAAAACATAATAGGTTCAGATCTGAAGTCATGGCACTCAGGCCCTAGTGACAAGCATTAAGCATAGCAAAGTCATAGCAACATCAATCTCAGAACATAGTGGATACTAGGGATCAAACCCTAACAAAACTAACTCGATTACATGATAAATCTCATCCAACCCATCACCGTCCAGCAAGCCTACGATGGAATTACTCATGCACGGCGGTGAGCATCATGAAATTGGTGATGGAGGATGGTTGATGATGATGACGGCGACGGATTCCCCTCTCCGGAGCCCCGAACAGACTCCAAATCAGCCCTCCCGAGAGAGTTTAGGGCTTGACGGCAGCTCCATATCATAAAACGCAGTGAGTCTTTCTCTCTGATTTTTTTCTCCCCGAACACGAATATATGAAGTTGGAGTTGAGGTCGGTGGAGCGTCAGGGGCCCACGAGGCAGGGGGGCGCGCCCCCCACCCTCGTGGACAGGTGGAGGCCCCCCTGACGTGGATTCTTCTTCAAGTATTTTTTATATTTTCCAAAAATAAGTTTAGTGAAGTTTCAGGTCATTCCGAGAACTTTTGTTTCTGCACATAAATAACACCATGGAAAGTCTGCTGAAAACAACGTCAGTCCGGGTTAGTTCCATTCAAATCATGCAATTTAGAGTCTAAAACAAGGGCAAAAGTGTTTGGAAAAGTAGATACGATGGAGACGTATCAGTGCTCTCCTGGCCTGCCCGACTTCCACAAAGGTATCAAGTAAAGCCAAGGTAATAGTGTGTCCAAACATCAAGGGGAAAACCGGAGGAATCACCCTTGGTGAATTCCACTCGATGTAATCATCAAGGTGAACGTAAGAGGAACCACCCTCGAGTTTCACACTTGAGGGGTTGCATGACAAAGTCGTATCGGGAGTGGTCAAGGAGGAATCACCCTCGATGACCACGACCGAATAGCTACACTATAGAGATCTCATCAGGAGTGATGTGCGAGGTATCACCCTCGGCACTCGATGGTAACTCTGCAGAGTCGAGCAACAAAGGGGCGTGGTGTGATGTGAGGTGTCGGGCTCTGGTCGTCAATCACGTTGCTCGAGTCATCGATGATGAAGCAGGGGCAACAAGGACAAGGTGGGGGTCACTGATGGATCACTAACCAACCTATACTAAGCAGTTTAGGATAAGCAGGTAGGTAACAACAGCAGGTACAAAAGCAGGCTATGCATCAGAATAGGAGCAATCAATTATAGTAGAAAAATCTAATGCAAGCATGAGAGAATGGAATGGGCGATATCGGGATGATCAAAAGGGAGGCTTGCTCGGAAGCTCCGCTGAAAGGGAAGAAGGGGTCGTTGTCGACGTAGTCGATCACAGCGGCATCAACAGCGGTCTCAGGGTCTATCGGAGAAGAAGAGGGGGAAGAAACAGTAAATACAAGGCACACAGAGCACCACAAGGCATAACATGGCAATACACAGCGCTAGGAGTGCTCTAACACGGGGATACACGATACCGGCAAAGGAGGAACATCCGGGAATGTTTTCCCAAAGTTTGCAGTTTTCGGGCAGACGAACCAGAGGGCAACGGTTGCATGTTCGCTATGCTAGGGACGTGTGGCACACGAACGGACTGCGTATTCGGATTCATCTTGCTTTTCTGAGCAACTTTCATGTACAAAGTATTTTAATCCGAGCTACGGTTTATTTTCTATTAATTTTCAAAGTTTTAAATCATTTTTCAAATTAACATATTCAATTTAAAAGGAAAACATGGTTATGACATCAGTCGGACATCATCATGACGTCAGCAGTCAACAGATCAGTTGACCTGGTCAAACTGATAACCGAGCCCACTATCATTGTCACACTTTACTTAAAGAGACTTTAGTTAACTAACCATGTAATTAGGGTTAACTAAACAGTATTAATTAAGTTAATATTAATTAACTAATTGCTACATTAATTATTATTTTTAATACTTCTCTTTTTTTATCTTAACCAGGGGTTGGGCCCCGCGTGTCATACTCACAGGGCCTAACGGGGCCGGCTAACGGGTGCGCGGGGTGGGCGTGCGGCCATGGGCGCGAGCACGCCCGGCCGGGCGAGCAGAGGGCATTGGTGGCCGCGGCGGCCCGGGCCCTGGCGAGGGCGGTCACCCGCCGAGCAGCAGCGGCGAGAGGCCAGGCGGGGCACATCAACGAGGAGGCGGACGCGCGTCCAGGGGGTCGCGGGCGCGGTGACGGACAACAGGGGCAGGGGCGACGCGAGCGGCCGGAGTAGCCAGGGCACGGCCGCCGGTGAGTGGAGGCCAGGGATGGGGCCATGGCAGACGGTGCGGCGGGGAGGCGGCGAACGAGGGCTGGCGACGGGGAGCGGGAGGGCGCGGCAATGGAAGGGTTGCAGGTGCGGGCGCGCACGATCAGCGAGCAGGGGAACGCGACGGACGACGTCCTACAACAGGACAGAGAGGAGAGGGGGGAAGGCGCTCACGAGGCCCTGTAGAGGTGCTAAAGCGAGCTCGGGGAGGCGCCAGAGCTCGGGGCGGCGGTGGTCGACGACGGGGACGGCGACGGCGCGGTGAGGTGGCGGTGTTCGGGGAGGAGGTCGAGGCGTCCGGCGTGGCGACGGGGACGGGGCGGCGGTACGGTGGTCCGGCGAGGTGGCTCCGGGCGGCGGCGACGGGCAGCGCCGGGCGGGCGACGGATAACACAGAATCACGCCACGAAAAGCCCACCAAATAACCTCGTTATAAATAAACATACAACACACTTCATCATCTCCAACACCGGTCAAACTAAATATTCCATCAATGTCCAAATATAGTGGGTATTAATTTTTTGGAAAGTCAAGTTTCTTTAACTTTGACCAATTTTAGAACAAAAATATCTACATCCACAATATTAAACAAAAATATATGAAAATTCACTTCATGATGAACCTAATAACGCCGATTTGATATTATAAGTTTTGGTATATTTCTCTACAAATTTGATGAAACGTAAACAAGTTTAACTTTTTAAAAAATAATAAAACACCATGTATTTTGAAATAGAGTGAGTAAAGAAATCTAAGAATCACAACAATATCGATGGCACAGCAAAGCACGTCCAACCCTTCTAGTACTAATTAAATTGCATCCGCTCGGCTTCAAAATGGCGCCATGACGATGCACCGCATAGCGAAGCCGTGTGCTCCAATAATGAAGAAACTGACACTTGAAACGAGAAATATTCCACTATTCTGTCCTCAAGGCTGGCCGGAGAGAAACAAATCCGACTACTTTACCGAAGGGAGACGGATTTCGCTGGATCGCTAGCTACTACTCCCTCCGTTCCATGATACATGTTTTTCCTTTTCAAAATATAAATGTATCTAGACATATTTTAGTATATAGGTATATCCATTTTTGGATAAATGGAGTATTTTGGAACGGAGGAAGTATCAGTGAGCAAATACGATCCAAGTTGGCTGGAACACAGGAGCTGTAATCTCGACGTCACTCCCATGTCGCTTCAAGTAACTGAATCTCGAACCGTCACGTTACATGCTCGGATCTGTAACGAAAAGCATACGCACACGAGGAATGTAGTACCAGAGAGATGGTTGGTCGCAGACTTTGAGATTTTGAGCAAAAAAATGAATTCCATTACTCTGTCTTTGTTACAATGACGGTCAAAACTCAATTTTTCATCCCCGTCGGATTGAAACGGGTGAGATTTTTTTCTACAGCTGCCTAAATGCACAGGGCGCACGTAACTGTACTGCCAAATGGAAGAGTCGGTCACCACTGCATTGCGCGGTATGCCGTTGCTGTCGTCAGCAGCAACCGCAGACGGCTCGCGCTCTGCGTCTGATTCTTCGGGCCAAACGAGGTCGTAACCCACATCGGCCGGCGGCGAGTCAGCGCCTCTGTGGACCTGGTGGCACACATCGATCCAGCCATCTTCCGAGTCCCAGTCCGGCAAGGCCGAGTTGCCGCAGGCCAATGCCCCGATCCTCTCGGCCGGCGTTTCGTCCGCCTCCTCGTCGTCGGTGTCCGAGTCCCAGAGTGCGTCCTGCAGCGTGCTCTTGGGAGACGTGTATTGTTGCTTCGCCGGCGCGGCCTTGTAGTCGCCGGCGGCAGCGGCGGAAGCAACGAACGGGTGATCCAAGAGCTGCGCTCCGGTGGACCTGTCGCTGGGCTGCCTCCTGAAGCATCCGTCCAAGAAGTCCTTGGCCTCCGCGGAGAGCCACCCCGGCACCTCCGGCACGGCGGCGGTGTACCCGATCCGGTGCACGGCCGCGAGCAGATCGTTCATGTCGCTCCATGGCGCGCGGCCAGTGGCCATCTCGACGACGGTGCAGCCGAGCGCCCACACGTCGGACGCCGGCCCCTGCTCCTCGCCGCGCGCGACCTCCGGCGCCATGAACGCCGGCGTGCCGCCCATCGGGAGCAGGGAGTCCACGGCCCTCGCGCAGCCGAAGTCGGTGAGCCTGGCGCGGCCGTCGCCGCCGATCACCACGTTCCGTGCCTTCACGTCCCCGTGGACCAGCGACCTCGCATGGAGGTACTCCAGCCCCCTGGCCACGTCCCCGGCGTACGCCCGGATGGCGGGCTCCGGGAGGCAGCCCCCGCTCCTGGCGGCCTCATCCGCGAGCGAGCCGCCGGGCGCGAACTCGAGGAAGAGCTGGTACTCGCCGCACTCCGCGGCGCGGGAGCCGAGGCAGGGGATGATGTGCGGCGAGCAGAGCCCGGTGAGCACGCTGCCCTCGCGCTCCAGCTGCGCCGCGCCACCGGCGGCGGCGGACTTGACGGCCAGGAGCTTCCCCGAGGCCTCGTCGGACGCGAGCCACACGACGGCGCCAGACGCGCCGCGGCCCAGCGTGCGGATCCGCCTGAGTTGCATCGTTGGTCGTCGGTGTTCCGGTTGGATTGATTCTGAGCTGACTTTGTATGCGATGTGAGGATGGACAGGAGGGATGGTGCGCGAGGTGTATTTATTATATGTGCGGAGTGGCGTGCGACGAGGAAGAGACCAGCATTGGTTGGGTGCGCGGAAGGAACACGTGCGAGAATGGAGCTCGCAGCGTTTCTGTGCGCGGCTGCTGCTAGAAATGAAAAGGCCTTCTCCTCTGTTCTCCGGCTGCAAAGGAAGGTGTAACGAACGTGGGGGTCTTATTTTGGTCATGGTATTTTTGGCGTGTCCTTTCCCGTCGTTTTTCTGCTGCCTTTGCGTTTGTTTGGCGGATCTGGATCAGCTCCAGGGGTAGGTGCGTCGGCGCCTGAATTGAATTGTGATGCAACATGATCATTGTCGACGTATACGATGATCATTCTACTCCGACTTTTAAAAATAAAAATAGTGGATATATACTAGCGTTGCTTACTTGCTTCTCAGTAAGTGCCTGGGTGAAGTGTCATTTTGGCTCTCCACGTGACGTGCTCCGGAGCCGAGCCTAACCGATAAGGCCTCCTCGACGCGTCGTGTTAGTTATGTGCCTCGCGGTTACGTCCCAGTCTCGCCTTGGACATTTCTCTCGTTAGGCTTTGTCGTACAACGTCGACACGTCCATCATCATCCAGTCCATCGCCGTTTGCTAGAGGCACGTTTCGTTCGGCGGCCAGAACATCCCACCATTTTCGGGGGGTTTAAGCCCTGACCGATCTTTGGACAGCACAGCCATGTGAGGGAGTTGGGCTGAAGCTGATGGAGGATTAGTTACTTGTCCATCGTCCCTGGCGTCACGCCGTTTAGGCAAGCACATGCAGGGGACGCTAGTCTCAAACCTGTGCGTACACGTGTCCCATTTTTTGAGCTGTTTGAGCTCCAAGCTATATCCAACTAATGTCGTGTCGGCGCCACTTTTTATATGGATCGGGGTGATCAAAGCGTGCAATTTTCTTCATGCATAGGCATAGTTTGTTGATGATAACCCATTTTGGATAAAGTATAATTTCTGTTGGTTAGGCTTCTCAGCCAGCGGTACGGTTGAGTAACCCAAAAAAGTGTTCTCTCTTTGCTCATTTTTCATTTGGTTCACCAACACGTCATCGCTTACAGACGCATGTCTTTTTTTCATATCTTCTTGCATGATCATAAAAAGAGTTTAGCTGACATCAATGATTTATTTTTGAACCAGCCATACTTTTTTGTGAACCAGCAGATATTATCCATAAGTTTGTGGCCCCATGTCATCTTCATAAGCACCCCTGCCAATCATTTTTGGAAGCACTCCCCAGTTGATTTTAATATCAGTAACCCAAAGAACATTTTGACCTTTCCAGCACCAAACATCCCTAGTCCTCAAAAAAAGAAAAAAGGAGAAGCACCAAACATCCCTTGCACATGAGATTGACCGAGTAATAATCTTTCGCTTTCACAGTCCGCATTTTATTTATCAGTTAACGCATGTGCCTGTGAAGTATTCCTACTCCGAAGAGTCAAATTACACAGCCTTTGACTCCCCCGTTTCCACATCCGTTGGCTTCCTCTCAAGGACATCCGTTGAGAACACAACACACACTGTAACAAGAAGTTACCAGCTGGTATCAAAACTCAAAAGATGACACAGTGCTCTAGGAGCAAACCTGGAGTACAATTTTTTTCACCCGCAAAAAAAGACTACTATTTTTTCTTATTGGATTGCAGATCAAGATCTTCACGGCTTGGGTTCCCTAACATTTTCTCCCAGAAGACTCGGAGTAGTAATTTGTTTAATCCTAGAACATTGTGAAGCAGAAAATGCAATTCTATTGCCGACTTAGTAAGGGCCACTTTGATTCATTAGAAAAGTAAATGAGAATCGCGAACCAACCTGTGGTTGGATGGTTAGGGAACCCAAGCCGTGAAGATCTTGATGATATGCCGGCTCAGTCTCTTGAAAATGTTCATGGAAGTATGATGTGGGTGTGTGCGTTCATAGGGGTGAGTGTATGCGCGTGTGTTGCGTTTGTGCTGTGTTAAAAAATTAAAGGAAAATCATGGGATTATAATTTTTTTATATGATAACACCATCATTTGTTTGATTCAAAATATGAAAAATGGAGAAAATTTTCTTTTTGGACTGACTAGAAAAAACAAAGGAAATTTACAATCCAGTCAAACCTCTCTTTTGGCTAACCTTAAATTTGCATATGGTCTAACCTTAATTTGACCATGTATCCTATGTTTCTCATATTCCTACCTATCAAACATGTAATTCTGCACCCCTTAGAAAAAAAAATGTGATTCTGCAAATTCCTTTATTTTGCCAATCCTCTGTATTGCACCTGCGATCCTATCCTATTTTTGTGTTTTGTCTAATTCTACGTTTTCTGAAATTCTGCATATTAAAGAGGCCATAAGCAGCTAGTTATAAAAAGAAAAGGCCAAAAAACGATAATACCCCCATTCAGTGGAAGATAAAATGCACACAGCATGCGACGGAAGCTTAAGAGAACGAAATATTTGTGCAAAATCAAAATGCATTGTTCTTTCTCTGTCGCAATGACAACCGAATTTTACAATTTTGCGTCCGTGACTAACAATGAGGCACAACGGTCTATCAGTAACGACACTGACACCCAAATCTCTCTCGTACCAACCGAAATAATGCGCTCCATCCACATTCCGCACAAGGTCGTACCACCTGCCGGCATCAGCATCAGCGAAATGGACATCAACCTCGGCTTCCAATCCTTCTTCACTCCAAGGACCGAAGTCTGTGCCGGCGATCGCCGTGGGCGTCGTTGTTTCTGAAGCTTCAGGGCGTCCGCCGTGCACGACGATCCAGCCATCGTCGGACTCCCAGTCTGGCAAGGCCGAGCAAGGGCTCGCCAGCGAGCCGATCCTCTCGGCCGCGCTCGTCAGCATGTCCTCTGTTTCGCTTTCCTCGTCCGACTCCCAGAATTCCGCGTTGAGTGTGCTCTCGGGGGACATGATCCAATCCTGCTTCGCCGGCTCCGCGTCGACGTCGTGGAAGGCGGACGCGAGGAACGGGTGCTCTAGGAGCTGCGCGGCGGTGGACCGGTGGCGGGGGTTTCTTGCGAAGCACTTGCGCAGGAAGTCCTTGGCCTGCGGCGACAGCGACGCGGGCAGCTCAGGCACGGCGTCCGTGTATCCGATCCGGTGGACCGCCGCGAAGACGTCGTCCATGTCGCTCCAGGGGGCGCGGCCGGTGGCCATCTCGATGACGGTGCAGCCGAGCGCCCACACGTCGGCCGCCAGGCCCTGCTCCTCCCCGCGCGCCACCTCCGGCGCCATGAAGGCCGGAGTGCCGCCGATCGTCCGGTCGGAATCCGCGGCCCTCGCGCACCCGAAGTCCGCGAGCTTGGCTCGGCCGTCGGCGCCGACCATGACGTTCCTCGCCTTGACGTCCCCGTGCACCAGCGAGTTCCCGTGGAGGTAGGCCAGCCCCCTGGCCACGTCCGCCGCGTACCCCTGGATGGCGCGCTCCGCGAGGCTGCCGCCGCTCCTGGCGGCCTCGTCGGCGAGCGAGCCGCGCGGCGCGAACTCGAGGAAGAGCTGGTACTCGCCGCCGGGCGCGGCGCGGGAGCCGAGGCACGGGACGATGTGCGGGGAGCAGAGCCCCGCCATGACACTACCCTCGCGCCGCAGCGTGTCGGCCGCGCCGGCGCCGGCAGACTTGACCGCGAGCAGCTGGCCGGAGGCGTCGTCAGAGGCGAGCCAGACGACAGCGCCGGACGCGCCGCGGCCGAGCGTGCGGAGCCGCCTGAGCTGCTTCGCCGTGGTGGCATCCATTCCGAGAGAGGGATCGTAGGGTTGGGTGCTGTGGTGCGTGGAGTTGGACGTGTGATCGATGAGCCTCTGGGAAGGATGGGAGCGGGAGCGTATTTGTATGGCCACCACCCCGTTTGGCTGCGATGATTGCGTGGGAAACGTGCGGGAGAGAGACGGGGGCACGGGGCGTGTGCTTCGTGCGGAGCCCCCGTCAACGCCCAGGTGAGGGGACGGCGCAACGAGCTTTCAGCCGCTGCCCATGGTCAAATTCTAGTGCCTGCCGCGCGTGCGCGGTGGATGGGATTTCCGACCTCTCTTTTCTTGGTGGGGCGCTCGTTCAAGTGATCCTGCATGCATGACTAGCAAGGTCAGGTGCATCTGCATCGGTGTAGTATATCTGCTTGATGCGCGAATATTCTTTGCATGTTTTGGATCACTCCCAAATCCAGTGCGGGTTCTGAACTAATTGTCCTTTTTTTTTTCTTTTTTGGAACGGAGGTGTTCTGAACTAAGGCCAGTGGTGGGCGGCTACTGGGATCGCTCTACTTTCCTATACCACGAGTCGGTCTACGTTCAGATGAATGTTCACAACCAGTCAACCGTACTATGTATCTCGGAGGGAGTGACGTAAGGCTCAGGCTGCGAGTTGCCAAAACAAGCTGAGGAACCAGCAAGGTTGCTTCGCCCTCCGCAGCCGGGAGCTGACCACCCACCTACAGCGGCCTTCTGCTCGCGACTCGGCTCACCGGTCTCACTTGGCTGGAGCTGTTGGTGTTTCCAGCGGCCTGGTCCTCCCAACAAGTCAATCAGTACACACATCGTGAAGGTTTCTCTACGCCAAATCTTCGCCTTCTCTTTCCTCCTCCCGGAAGGGCAAAAGAAGGGAGGAAAGTTCAACTTCCAACTTCCAAGTTCCAAATAGATGTCATTTGGAAGGGGGACTTTCACACTTCCAAACAATTGATGTTGACGTTCCAGTGTGTTTAGCATTAGAATACTGAGCAAGCTTGGAAACAAAAATATCTTACAGGTTTATGTAATTATATCATTGTTCACCGACCATGTTGCACACTTCTATTCAAGGTTCGCAGATTAGGGTGGACATTCGGGTATTTTGATCCTTTCGGTCTGCGTAATTCAAAATTTTCGAATTCCGAGTATCTTTGAATCAAAGTAAACAATAAACCTTTCATTCAGCTGGCCTGCTCAACATGTGCTCAACGGAGCAACTTTACAAATCCAAACACAAGAAACTAACAAAAAATAACAGCAAGCAAGCAACTTACCGAAAATAACCTCAAGTACATAGCAGTAGAATGTGAATGTTAGGGATGAACAGTAAATTTAAAACAAATATCAAACCTTTTTCATTTTTTATGTGTTCACGTTAATGTCTAAAGCGCGCTCGGCAATTTCCATGCAAAACAGAACGTGTTTTTTCAGCCAAAAAAAAGAATTCAATGGTCTAGAAATGCCAAACTTTTGACTTTTTTTGCACAAGTCAAAATATTACGTTTCTCCTGGAACTTTTACATATAATGGCATTTTTAAAGTGGACCCTCAAAACACCCGCATACGTCCGGACCGAGCTGTCCGGACGTAGTTTGTCATCCAATGTGGTACCCCATCTGTCCGCGGCCATGGGGCCGCAAGCCAGGGCCGAGTAGGCCGCGAGCAGGGGACGCATGGGCCCCACAGGCACTACCTCCACCATGAAAGTGTCATTGCTATCTTTGCTGAATCTACAATTACCACCATGACATGCTATATTACGTTCTACTAGAAATATTGTAATCAAACAAATCCTGGAAAAAAATTCGTCCAATGCTTCCTTCTTTTCAAGTTCTCGTCGAGGAACTTTATCACTTGTTTAGTTTTTTCAGATGCAAGTGATAGCATGTAGTCATATTTGTGACATGTTCGCTACTGGTTTCGTGCTCAATTTAGTGCTAAGATGAGTCTAGTCACTCTCTCATTTGTTAAGTGGCCTCTCACAAACCACTTTCTTAATGATATGTATAAAAAAACTATCCCAAGATCTTTACCGTATGAAAGCCAATTTTGTCACACTTTTATCCATTTGAGAGAATTGTAGTCTATGATAATGTAGAGAACTTGTTTCCAGGGCCATGCTCAACACAAAAGTCCCTTTTAGAAATATCAATCATTCTAGTATCAAGTGCATCCTAGGTTCTTGGACATAATATACCAGGCTAAATGAATAAATGATGTCACTAGAAATATAAACATCATGACCTTCATCAGCAATATTACCATCATCAGCTTTATCGACAATATTACCATCACCGCCTTCATCCATTTCTATAGTGTGAGCCTCAACCTCTATTTCAACATCACCATGACCATCATTAACTTAGCAGTTTTCATTTCAAAATTTGTTTGAGATTCTTTCACAAAAAATCTACCACGAACACCCTTTTGGGTTTAAATGGTTGACTCTAGTCTTTATCTCTTCTTACACTTTTCAACACTAGAATCATACTTCCTATTTCTAGAATACATGATTCTTCCCGTTTTATAAACCAAAAAGGTCTAATGTGGATGAATTTCAAACACTACATGAATTATAGGCTTATCAAGACAGTAAAATTGAGGACATCGGAGTCTTGAATTCTGATTGAACAACTATCTTGAAACTCTTCGATACACGCCTTCTTGAGCAACTAGCCAACTATCTTCCCAAGACAATTTGACTGCAAATCAATAAGTATAGAGCAACTAATTAATTAATAACTATCACCACAAATTTAGCTACCGCAATCTGCACAACACCGACAACACCTAGATAAGTTAAAGTGGCAGTTACAAAAACAATAAATTTATCTACTGACAGAATGATAAACCAGTCGATCGGTATCGACTTAGAATTACAAGTTAACTTTCATCTTTCTGCCCTTCTAACTTGTGATAGTGAATTGTAGAATTTGTGATGGCACGCTTCGGGAATTGTGATGGTCAGGCATCGGGGTAGCACTGCATTGGAGCTAACAACATAATGGAGAAATGGCGGAACAAATAGAAGATGAGAGAGAGGGGGAGGGGGCAGAGAGACGCTAGGAGCAAGGAGCCTGAGATGCGTATCATAATTTGGCAACACATGAGGCCTTCATGAATGCACGGCGAACACTCAAGCAGATCAAGGAGTCACGAACATGCTATGACTTTAGCACGATCAATCAGGATCCCCAACGGCGCGCATGTAAGGATAGTCACTTTGGAGCATGGGAACATTGAGATCATTATGTTTGTAGTTCAAAAATATTTATTTTATGGCTACAGAAACCCAATTTTTTTTCTACAGGCATATAGATGTGTAGTATATTTGCACAAAGCCAAAGTGAATTTCCCTCAAAGTCTCGTCAACATAAGTGTTTGTATGTGAGATAAAAAAAGACAAAGACATGCACAAAAATGGATTGTTTTTCTTGGCCAGAATTTTGTCTTTCTTAGTGTTATGTATAATACATCATATTATTCAACAAAATTAACAGGCATGCAGAGAACATCTATATGTAGTTGTGTAAAAATTAAACATTTTTTAAAACTTTCAAATATCATTTTTGGGTCTTCCAAAATAAAAGGATCCGATACACTTAGGGTTGAAAATGGAGTGGAACTTTTAGCTTTTTCGTAGGAAAAATAGAAATGGAAATTTGCAAAACGGAAATTCTTAATCCGAAAACAGAAAGAAAAACGAAACGGTGTTTCCTGACGGAACAAACGTGGAAAGAAACTTTTTGTTTTCGTGAATATGGAATTCCCGTTTTACTATAGGCCTATGGCTAATTTGTAGCCCAATCACCAAACAACACACAATGACACAATGAGCCGAATGGTCCATTTGAGGCCCTCTACTACCACAGATGTACTCAACTAGACTTATATGTAATTATTCACTACTACTACAATACTATGCTAAGTTGATAACCTAATCATATTATTTTGTAGCCATGTTAACAATTCATTAGGTTTGTTGGTTTTTGTGTGTATTTTTTTTGTAATTCAAGGAGTTTTTAAGTTTCGGTCAACACCCGTTCCTGTTGTCGTGTCCCCTCCATATTTGCTTCGTGCCCGTTTCCAGCAGTATATGTTTCCATATTTATTTTGGGGGTTTCTGTATTTATTTCCGCTTCTACAAAAAATGTAAAAACAAACATGGTAGCACCCAATTCTTTTCGTTCCTGCGATGTTTTCATCCCTAATTGCACCCATGCTTAAAAAATCCACACTCGTGTATGTGCCTCCCTTTTCATGTATTTTTGAAGAATTGCCTCTTTTTTCATGTGAGATACAAGATCGCACCCAATCACTATTAACCAGGTCTGATGTACATGCGTCTCTGCTTAAGCCCACTTTCTGATGTCATTGTCCAACCCACGTACGATGTAGCAATTTGTGCCCCCTCAAACTTTTGGGGGCCCTATTCTAAAATAAACTTTTGGGAGCCCTTGTGTTGGAGCTCACATGCTCCTATCAATGGGTTTTCAATTAGAACTCTACATTATGCTCTTTGCATCATATTTCATCCATGTTTACTGTTTTTTTAGAATTCATCCATGTGTGCTTTTAAGATTATATTTTTTTGCTTATTTGATGAGGATCAATTCTGTTTGCCTGCATCACAATGATGCAGAAGCGAGGTTTAACCTCCTTTTCAAAAAAAGAGGTAGTAGTTTGCCTATCCATGTTGCAATAGGCTTGTAGCAGTGGTTGTTTATTTAACAATAAAACCTCCTCTCATTCATTTGTAATAAGTGTTACATCATTTACAGTCAAAGGAGAAATAGAAGTAGAAGGTTCATCCATCCAGACATTATGGGAGAAAATGTCGCTAAGCTAGCTAACTCATGAGCTACTGAGTTTGCCTCTCCTGGGAAAAGTTCAAAAATTATATGAGGAAATCACATGACATATGATAGCAATGATCGAAGATAGGTGCTGGGGCTCCTGCAAGATTTGCTCCCTACTTCATTGTGTTAATGACATCCATGTTGTCTAAATTCACCACTAGTTTGTTACAACCAGTAGATTGTGCAAGGGATAAAGCATATTCCCCCGGCAAAAAAAAGGATAAACCATATTTCAGTGCCATGGTCTCCGCAGATAATACATCTGAACACCACTCAATCATGCTATTACCTACAACAATAAACTTCCACCAACTGTTACAGATAACAGCTCCAGTGGTTCTTCTTAGCATCTCATCATCAAAACATGCATCCACATTCAGCTTGACATAGTGCGGAAGAGGAAGCAATTCCTTTTCTTGATCGTTACGTTGATTTGCCGTAAAAATTAGATACAATAATCTCTCTCATCCAAAAAACTACTAGTAGAATGCCTGTGCGTTGCTACGGGCTATAATACATATAAATAAATAAAACAAATTAAGGTCGTCTCCAAGGTCGAAGCTCATTTCTCTCTCAAATGTCCGGGCGTGTTCGGGCATTAAACGGGCACCATGCAGGCTCTCAATAACCAACTGGATAGTCCGGGCTCCCCCAAATCCAGCCCATATGGGGATAAATGTGATTGCCCGGACTATATGTCATGTTATCTTGAACACGTAGTCCCAACACAAAAACCCCACCCCATGACGCACTTTTCCTTTTTCCTGCCGGACCCTCCCCTTCTCACTCATTTCCTGATGCAGCGGGGCATTTTTCGTTGGAGCCCTCTCCTCTAAAACCTGATGTGACCCAGCTCATCTTCACCATGGCGCCTTCTCTCCTTCAAACCATACTTACCCGCGGAACGCCAAGGATGAGTCCCCCGCCAACCGCCCTGCTTTCCACCATGATCACCTCTCCATGTGTTTGTGTCTATTCACCACCGCCATCAGGGGGGGGAGTGTGCTGCTCATGACGCCCCCAAGCTAAGAAGAAGGATCTGATGTCTCTTGAATCATTGTCACATTGTACCATAACGTACAATGTCATGCATTGCAACGAAAAAAAATGGTGTCTGTTGTTGGGCATGTAATTGATACATACCCTGCCCGTTATTAACTCTTGAAGCAACCAAACCAATGCATTTACCCTTCTATCCTAACCAATCAATTGTACGTGTTGATGAAAAAAAATATGAACCGCCCGCTCATGCAGTTTGCTACAGATGGCATCTCTAATGAAATGCAATTTGCCACATTTTCTAAAGTAGGGATATTATTCCACTTAGACAGTTGTAATTGATTCGACCAATCCCAATCCACATTCGGCTCACTCTCAACCCTCACTCTTATCACAAAGTACATTAACTCATGTTCTAAGTGAGCCAATGACCGACAACATTGTGGCATGCTTGCAACATGGGACAAGGGCCACAATCATCCTCTTGTCTTAGTGCTACTACCTCCTGTTTCTATATTGGACTTACCCTTCATCCGGGCTCTACCATGATGGCACGACACTCATGTATGGCCATGGAAAAAGAAAACTATGAATAGAAATGTTCTTCCAAAGCATGAAAAATGTCAATGTTTCTCTCCTCTTCCCTCCCTCGCGCGCACATGCCTGATTTGTGATACAAATTTATGTACCCGTGAGAAGAGCAAGAAAAAATCCCCTCACTTTCTATCTCCTACACCAAAAACTGCCTTGATGTCACAAAATTTACCAATTCTACGCTCCAATAAACCCAATGAAAGAGAGGGCATATCATGTTGGAACCTTGAGTTTCCCTTCAACACAAGTTGGACCCGTCAGCTAAATACAACATTCAAAATGTTCGGAGTTATCAGGGAAAACCAGCTAAAACGTAATAAACAAAAATCTATACAAAGAGAAAATCTAAAGCGCACACCCAATGAACGAATCAAGCTCACATGACAACTTAATATAAGCTTATTGTAGCTATTCTAATATCTGAGAAGTGCAAACTGTAAACGCCATTGTCTACTGTACGAATTCTTAAGAATAAGAGTGATGTTACTATGCAAGATACAAACTTGACAGCGACAATGTACTATGGATGCAGGATGTTGTTTATGATTGATTGGTTAGGCTAACTTGTTAGAGGCCAAAAACAAAATAAAAAACTTGTTGGCTGGTTGTGATCCTCTATCGAACGGAACTATAAATGAAGCCGCCAACGCATCATCAAGAATTAAAGCCATGGCTCTTCTAGAAAAAAAAATAGTGATGTATTGAAATATGTATTTGACGGATTGAAGGGAATCATAACTGGTCAACTCATTGTATCCTTCAATACCTAAGATGAAAAAGAAACACCCCAATATAATTACATATTCTCTGACCACCCTCTATACAAGTTCACAATGAGGAAAAATGATACATTCAATTCTGGACAATAGATTAAAAACATGTTTGCTCTATGTATCAAGAAAAACCGCTGCTAGAGTTCAACAAGTAAAACATTGCTCAAGAACGGATGTGTGATTTATAATATTCTGAAGATTACGTGAAACAGAACCTTGCTGGAGCGACACTGTTCCACATACAAATGGAAATACCCACCTTGGATAATCTTTCTGTGAAACCATCCCATATCTTCTTATTAAATTCATATGTGATGTCACCGAATTGGAATCCATGAACTCTCTCTAGTGTTGTAAGCCCGCAAAAGAAGCATATATTTGAGTTTCAGAAAAAAAATAAGTTTGTACCCATAACGACATAAGTTGCAAGGACTCTATTGAACATAGAAGCTTCCAAAAAAATTAATTAAAAAAAGGTATCCTCTGAATCTAGCGTAGATGCATAACAACTGAAAGTAACAAACATACATGCGCCATAATTTTACTAATAACTACTTGCCTAGACATAATGGGAGTCGTTGACAAAGGAGGTGGATCCACATCCTGCTATGTATGAGAGGAACATCAGCTATGAAATTTATCTTCGAGATACTTCCATCTTATACAAGCTAAAATTAACTTGTCAACACACCTTTGACTTGAATTAGCATGGCTCTTACAATACAGAGTGTTCACTATTTTTCTGAAACCTACCTTTCTGAATCAGAATCAACAATACAAAATGATCACTATTGAGTACTGAACTACACATAGTTTGCAATTGACGAAAAGCTTCATCAAGTATATCTGTGTATGTAGAAGAGCCCAAGGAGAGTACTCTGGCGAGAGCGTACGTCATGGAGCGAGGCTCCAGTCCAACACTCCCAGCCCTCCCATGAGGATGCCCACCATACGTTGCAGTCCTGTAGCTTGTTAATTAAGTACAAAAACGAGAATCAATACCTAAGAGAAAAGTTGTTTTAGAGCTCGCATGCTCCTCAACTAAGTAGATGGCTGGAATAATACCAATGGTACACAATCTGGGTGAAGCACAAGCCTTGCGCGTCCTCCACCATGCTCCTCCTCCTCCTCTAAGTCCAGAGCACCGGCCGGCCCCGTTTTCGTTCTGCCTAGGTATAGTCTGCCGAGGTGGCAGGCTGGCAGCAGCTTCGCGACAGCCTCCTCCGAGCTCCAGTGAACTGGCAACGTTGGTGCCAGCGCGCGGCGCAGTGGAGCTTGCCCCCGACAGAGCTGATCTCCGAGTCCCACATGGCGCCTTGGCAGATTACGATCTCGTGTCGCGTCGAAGAGGACGACCATGGTAGTGCGCGGCCGGGTAGGGCATGGTGGGGATGAGACGTCCGCCCAGGATGCGATTTTGTCGGCTGGCGAGTAGCTGGTCGGAGGTGGCCGGCATCGACGAGAATGGCACGGTGCCGTCACGATCGGACTCGGCCGTCGAATGGAAGGAACGCGCTGGCAAGGCGATCCGGCGCGTCCACGATGGCTGCACGAGGCAGCGCTACGCGCCCGTGGCCGGTAGTAGGTGCACCAACGAGTTCTGCTCTGCTCGCCCTACCATGTGCACGTTCAAAACTCACCCGACCATGCGCACATTCTCCGCCGCCGCCGCGTCTGCCTCGTCCAAAACAGCTTGGGGGAGAAACGAGGAGGATTTGAGGAGGCTGCGGAGGAAGGAAGCAAGATTTACGGGATAGGCGGACGAAGGGGTGGGGTTTCATTCGATCGATGGGAGGCGGGGATCCAAAGCGTGGGGTTTTTAGGAAGGTGATCCCATATGAAACTTGTGATTGTCAAGCATGGCACGCGTGATTAGTGATTTGTTATGAAGAAATATATTATTTTATTATGGAAGATTATCGAGAAAATCTCGTGTCTGTATTTTAGGAAGGTGATCCCACATATATGGTGTAATTTCTGAATTCTGAATTACTTATTGTTTACATAATTGAATTGAATCAACACCTACCAAAGAAACCATGAAACAAGATCTCTCCTTAATGGGGTTTGGTTTTTTAACGGGAGGAAGAAAAACCAATGAGAGAAGGTGGGACGAAGTAAAACCGAACGAAAAAAAGTCAGACGAAAAAAAACCAGACGAAAGTGGTGGGACTATTCAACCAACTCATCCATTAGGAGTAGAGATTTGGGGATTAGAGGGATGGGGTGAGATTTGAGGGGATTGGGCGGAGTGAAGGGCTTCACCAAATTCCTTCACGTCCGCAATCGATTTTAGGCTTGCAATCGTGCTCTTAACCGGACATCCTAGCCGTCCATCTTGTGATCCAGTGGCCCAAGACGCAACCATATGTTTCCTTTTCTTTATTACTACGTAGTATTTGGCATCTACCAGACTTGTGTTGCACGCAGCATCATACCAAGAGACGACGGCCAAAGCTGCGTTCCACGGCTGTAAAGCAATAAAGCGCGGGAACTAAACTAAACTGAACCAAAAAAGGGTCGATGCATATAGTATGCATGTCCGGCAAGGAAAGGTATCCACTGTCCAGGCAGCCGTCATTTTATCCTCGAGGCCAACGGATCGAATCTCTGACAGGTCGAGAGGCCGAATGCCCCAGACCGCGGGGACGGCTGCCTTAAGCATCAAGTTTGTCACAAACTTGACGTAACCCAGCCTCCACAAGCAAGCAATCGGCTGTCCATGCAGCCGAGGGAAGCAAGGAACAAATCTAGCCTGGATTTTCCCGTCGATCGTTCGTGCGCACGCCCTGTATCTATATATAAGGTGCAGCTGCCGATACAATCCTTAAGCCGCCTGAAATACTGATACTGACCAGTAGAAGAAGTAGAGCGCAGCCTCTGAATCTGATCGGTGGAAGCGTTCACAGCTAGGAGCACGCACGCACACATGGCGAACGCGGGGCTGAAGCCGGTGGCCGGCCTCCTCCTGATGCTCAACTTCTGCATGTACCTCATCGTCGCCGCGGTCGGCGGATGGGCCATCAACTTCGCCATCAACAACGGCTTCTTCATAGGTACGTACTGCTCACTGCTAGTGCATAATCCGGGTGCATTATCTTGTAGGGAACAAGCGTTAATTCGCGGTGTCCTCCGTGCCTATGTATCTTGTGTAAATTCCCTGGGCTGAGCAGATGTTTGTTGTTATACAGGTTCCGGGCTGGAGCTGCCGTCACACTTCTCTCCGATCTACTTCCCGATAGGGAACGCGGCGACCGGGTTCTTCGTCATCTTCGCCGTGATCGCCAGCGTGGTCGGTATGGGGGCGGCGCTTGCAGGGTTCCACCATGTCCGCGCGTGGAGCCACGAGAGCCTGCCGGCGGCAGCCTCCTCCGCGTTCATCGCCTGGATGCTCACGCTGCTTGCCATGGGGTATGTAGTATATGACCACTTCTGCGTACCACACTCCCAACTCTCTTTGCATGCGTGCATATGTAACGTTTTGCCTGACTTATTTGTATCCTCTTTGGCACCTTCTGATTCTCCAGATTGGCAGTCAAGGAGATTGACCTGAACGGCAGGAATGCTAGACTGGTAAGACCGACAGACGCACTGTTTAATTTGATCAGCATTCGTAGTCGTAGGGAATCAAGTTGTGAGTTTGTGATTACTGATGTGGCACGATATAATTATTAATAACTGTTTGTGTTGGTCTGGATTGGCTTGTAGATAACCATGGAGGCTTTCACCATCATACTCTCGGGGACGCAGCTCTTCTACATACTCGCTATACACGGAGGGAGGTGAAGGGCCAGCTCAAGTGGGCAACATCGATTGCCGATGGAATATTTGCTTCCAAGCGTGATGATTCAAGGCCGATATATCAACTACAGCTAGGCGAGCATTGGTTCACGGCCGGGTTGCATGTATACATCTTTGATGTGGTGTTAAAAATTTGTGTATCGTGTGTTTATTGCTGAGACGGAAATGCACTGTGCATGTGTGAGTGTGTGTGTGTGTGTAAGCGTTAGATGTGTGTTCAGATTTCCGCGCGATTTGTTGATTGGAAACCAAATACGAAGCTATCATATTCATTTGATTTGAGTATATCGTCTTTTTTTACGAAAATTGTTAATGTTAATTACTTCCTTTGTTCATAATGTAGTGCATGCAGATTTTTTTTTAAGTCAAACCTCACACCCGTTGATCAAGTTTGTGAAGAAAAACATTTACATCTTGAAAGCTAAACATATATCATTAGACTCATCATAAGATGTACTAGTTTCATATTTGATATATTTGGTGTTGTGTGTCATAGTTTTCTCAGGGAGCAAAAGCACACCCCCCCCCCCCCCCCCCTGCGGCATTCACATGTATGCGCTTTGGGATGACCCATGTGCGTGATGGGGCGCCCCTGTTATTTTTTCTGTTAATTGTTTTTTCTTTGTTAGCTTCGAAAAATGTTCACGACTTCTGAATTCTAAAAGGCCGTTCTGGATATCATACAATGTTAATAAACGAATTTCTAAAAATTGATTGTTAATTTAAAAATGTGCCCAAGTTCGATTGTTAATTGTTTCTGTTTTTCGATATGATTATTCTTTATTTATCTTATATTTTTCTTCTTTCAATTCGAAAATTTGTATGTTCAATTTTTCAAAAAATGTTCGCATTTATGTGTGTGTGTGTGTGTGTGTGTGAGCGTTAGATGCGTGTTCAGATTTCCGCGTGATTTGTTGATTGGAAACCAAATACGAAGCTATTATATTCATTTGATTTGAGTATATCGTCTTTTTTACGGAAAATTGTTAACAGTAATTACCCCCTCCATTCATAATGTAGTGCATGCGGATTTTTCTTAAAAAGCCAAACCTCACAAACATTGATCAAGTTTGTCGAGAAAAATATTTACATCTAGAAATCCAAACATATATCATTAGATTTATCATAAGATGTAGCTTCATATTTGATATATTTAGTGTTGTGCATGTCATAATTTTCTCTGTAAACTTGTTCAAAGTTTGCAAAGGTTGACTTTAAAAAAAAATCTATGCACACTACATTATGAAAAAGCGAAGTATTAGTATCAAGCACTGTTTTGGGGTTTAGGGTGTTCATCTGGCGCATGTATCATCGGCTATTGGGACAGATCCAAGCAACCAACTTCTCGCTCATTGCCAACACAATTGTTGTGTATCACTCGTAGCAACTGTTAAGGGAGCACCTATAGGCCGCTCGCTGCGGCGAAATGCCGGCGCTTCGCACAGGAGCAGCTAGCGTGGGCCGGCCCATTTACAGTGGCACGCGGCGGAACGTTTCCGAGATGAAAAATCGCAAAAAAGAAATTAGCGATAGCGCTTTAACTCGAACACGCGACTTCGCACTAAGTGGCCTGCCGTGCAAACCACTGCGATGTAGACATTATCACGTTCAACTAGCAGCGCGATAGTTAAAGACTACAGATAATTTATTGGGTCGAAACGACGACCTCCTACAACTCAATTTTTCAAAAGTATGAATATTTTCTTCAAACTAAAAACATTTTCCGAATTTTCGTACAAATTTTGTAAAACAGGAACATTTTGATGATGTGAACAAATTTGAGAAAGGGGAACATTTCTTGAATTTGTGAACAAAAAACAAAAATGTTTATATTTTTAAACTTCCAGAACATTTTTGAATTTGTGATTTTTTTAAAAAACATGAACTATTATTGAATTTGTGAACAAATTTGGAAAGCTGGAATATTTTTTTTGAATTCCCAAACATTTTTTGAATCTTGAGAACAAATTTTGAAATGGTGAACAATTTTAAAAAATCCTGAACAAATTTGGAAGCGCGAACAATTTTTTAAAGCATGAACATTTTTTGAATCTTGAGAACATATTTCGAAATGGAGAGAAAATTTAAAAAATTCCGAACAAATTTGGAAGTCCGAAGAATTTTTTAAAGCACAAACATTTTCTGAATCTTGAAAACATATTTTGAAACGGAGATAATTTTGAAAAATCCTGAAAAAATTTGGAAGAGCTAACATTTTTTGAATATGTGAACAAAAAATTGAAAATTCAGTACATTTTCTGAATTTCAGAACTTTTGTACTTTTTTGTGTAACGAGAACAAATTTTGAATTTTGAGAACATTTTTTGGAAACACGAACAATATTTAGTTTTTTTTTAAGTACAAGAAGAAAAGAAAAGGAAATAAAAAAGAAAATCATAAACATTTGTAAAACTACGAACATATTCTGAAAAAGAAAAATAAACTTGAAAAAGAAAATGAAACAAGAAACAAAAAACGAGAAAATGAAAAAGAAACAGAAACGAAAAAAAGAGAAATAAAAAAAATAGAAAGCCGAAAAAGAACCAGAAAAAATGATACAGGAAAAAAACCGGTTCAGGGAACCTTCTGGACGGTTCCCAAAACCGGTTTGGACGCATTATGTGTGGGCCGGCCCATTTCTGTCGCTCGCTGTGCTGCCCCTGTGCGATCGCTCGACAGTTTGCCGCAGCGAGCGGTGAATAGAATTTTCCAACTGTTAAGGCTCGGATCGCCCACGTCCGTAGGTACATGGGTTGGCCCATTAAACATTAAGCGAATTGAGAGTGTCACCGGTTTTTGGAACCATCTACAAGGGACCTCCTATCCGTATGCAGTATGCGGTGCTCAGCAAGCAAACGCACCGGCATTTGCATGTACGCTCTTTGGGACGACCCATGTGCGCGACGGGGCGCCCCTGTTATTTTTTCTTTGTTAGCTTCAAAAAAAAGTTCGAAACTCCTGAATTCTAAAAGGCCGTTCTGGATATCATACAATGTTAAAAAGGAGAATTTCCAAAAATGATTGTTAATATAAAAATGTTGCCAAGTTTCAAAACTCGTTCTGAATTAAAAAAAATGTCCTGAATTTCATCACAAATTTGGACAATGTTCCTATATGTCGAAAAAATCACGAATTTTAAATTGTTCCAAATTTAATAAATACTCACGAATTTGAAAATTCTTCCCGTTTTGGAAATTATATATGAATTTTAAAACATCTACCTAATTTCCAAAACTTTGACCAATTTTCAAAAAATTTAAGGATTAGAAATAAAAATTAAATTTTAAAAAATCTATGTCAATAAATGTTCCGAATTCTAAAAATATTTACAAATTCAAAAAATGTCACCTTAACAAAATGTTCATAAATTCAGAAAATGCTCCATATTTCGAAAGTTACTAAAATTATAAAAAATGTTTGAATTTGTTTTATAAATTAATTAATATGAAAATTGTTCGCGGATATGAAAAAAGGGAAGAAAACCTTCTGAAAATCAGTTGGGGGGGGGGGGGGGGCAGAAGTAGGCCAGCCCAATTACAACAAATCTCGCAGGTCTTGGTTACGCGTCAGGTAGCTAACCCCTGACGTATGCGCAAAATAGAATCCGCCCATCCAAAAAGGTTCCTACCTTTCCGAGTTTTCAGTTTCCTTTTTCCTTTTGTTTTTTCAGTGTTCTTTTTTTATTTGGTTCTTCTTTACTTATCTTATACCCCCTATGTTCCTAAATATTTGTCTTTCTAGAGATTTTAACAACTGACTACATATGAAGCAAAATGAGTGAATCTATACTCTAAAATATGTCTATATACATCTGTATGTGGCATTTCATTTGAAATCTCTAAAAAACAAATATTTAGGAATGGAGGGAGTATTTTTATTCTTTCAATTCGAAAACTTGAATGTTCATTTTTCTCAAAAAATGTTCTTGATTTTCAAAAAAAAAGAATGAGAAAATTTTCTAATTTTATAAAGACCACAGACCTTTCAGAGATTGTTTGCAAATTTTTTATCAATCCACGAACTTTTTTAGAATTTCGTGGGGATCTTTTAAAATACACAAACAATTTTTAAATTCATGAACATTCTTTTTCAATTCGCGGACATTTTTTTAAGTCACAAACATTTATTGAGCTAATGAAACTTGGTATTGAATATTTTGACGATTTTTAATGGGGTGAAAGAAAACAAGAAAACGTAAGAAAAAAGAATAAAATGAAAAGAGAGGTATATATCGCCTCAATTGGAAAGATATATCGCCATGATTATCTCTCGCATATGCGAGACAGACGATCTCGCGAACGGGCCTGCCGCAACTATCTTTTTTTCGTGCGCGAAGGAAATATCGTTCTTCCTTTTGTGCACCGATTTTTTTCGGTCTGGTGTGCTTTGCTGTGGTTTTCTTTTTAACGTTCGATTTTGTTATTTTCTTTGTGGTTCTTTTTTTGTGCACGATTTATTTTGGGTTTATTCCTCCTTTTTCATTTTTTTTGTCTCTATGGTCCTTTACCCTTTTTATTCAGTTTTTTTATATTTTCTTACACTTTGAATATTTTTCATAATACATGACTAAACTTTTCTAGATATATGTTTGGAATATATTTTTTAAAATATTAAATATATTTATATATATATATATATATATATATATATTTCTTTTGAATCATAGGAAACATTTTCTTAAACTACATGAGCATTTCTTAATACCATGACTATTTTTCCGAAGCATGGGAATATTATTTTAATGTCATGACTATTATTCTGAGTGGTGTGTAACTTGTTTCTAAATAACAAAAAACATTTGTTTTCAATGTATAAACATTTTTTGAAAATGTCACGAACATTTTTTCATTAGTACAAAACCTATAAAACCAGACGAACATCTTTTTTGCATTGTATAAACATTTTATTTTACGTTGCATAAATACTTTTCTCGAATGGTACAGCATATTATTTTTAAATATGTGAAAATTTTGTTTACAATATATTAAAAATTATAATGTTAAGAATATATTTTAAAAAGCGGACATCATTGTTTTACATTGAATGCATATTTTTTGTACATTGCATGAGTATTTTTTAAATGAGTGATTAGCCTTTTTTCCTAATTTAATGAATTATGTTCCCATTTCAGATATATATAAATGAAGGTAATAAAATTTGCATTTGCAACATTCCAAAGGCTTAACTTGGGGCACAAAGCAAAAGAAAAGATACAAACATCATTATTACAATAGAATTCATTATGTTGACCCACTATACTGAATAAGAAATAAAAAGATACATATTGGGTTGTCTCCCAACAAGCGCTACTGTTTAATACTCTTAGCTAGGCATAATGCAAATGTATCAAGTTTTATCATCATTTAATTCTTCAATAAAGCAACTTGATTTCTGAGGAGGATTACCAAACATTTTATTAGCCATAACACTCGTAGGCACAAAGTCGAAAAATTTATTGTCAAAGGCATGTTCATTTTTATCTTCTAAAAGTTGGGTGCACACTTATCATTTTTAAATCTCCCTTTTCTTTACTAGAAGAAGCACCCAAGTTTGGCCTAGGAACCTTAGACACATAAGTGAATTTCAAATCCTTATTTGTAGAAGCTTCCTCACTAGTTTTTGTGGAAGAAAGCTGAACCCAAGACATTTATAACTTCTTTCAATTTATCAATTTTAGTGGAACTTTGTTCTACTCTATCAGTAATTACTTCTTTTTCCTTTAATAATTCCAAAGCATTTCCTACTGTAGAGCCTAACTTAGTAACTTGATTATGCACCTTTTTATCCAGTTCTTCTAATTGTTGATGAGTTGGCATTTTATTTTCGATAAATATCCAAAAAAATTATAAAGTATTCCAAAGTTATTTCAGTTTCATTAACCTTAATCGGTGGAAATCCAACTAAACTTCCCATGGCATTGAAAGCATCCAAAGTATGACTATTTTTTAAATTTCCTCTAGTGATAGCATCAAGAACAAACCTATACCAAGTAGTAACACCAATATAGAAATTTCTAAGGAGTATTGTGGTAGATTGTTTATTAGTAGATCTATTTTGAGCATCGCGAATTCTATACCACGCTTCTATTAAACTTTCTTTGCCCCTTGGTTTGAAATTAAAAACTTCTAGCTTGGGCTTAGAGACGGCAAGTGAAGAACTAGCCATGATAGCAACACAAACTAAAATAGTAATAAGGTACTTTGGTATTTTTTTTAAAAAAATGGCAAACAAAGCAAAAAAAGCAAAGGTAACTAGGCAAGAAATAAAAAAGTAAAGAAAAAGTTTGTGTGTAGGTACCTGACTTGATAAAAGATGATTCCCCGACAACAGCGCCAGGAATTCCTTTGCTGCTCCCGTAGGAGTTGTTGGATTTTGCCCTAAAGAGGACAAGTGATATACCATAGAAGAAAACTATTTCCCACAGTTGAGAACCAAGATTTAACTGAACTAGTAGGAATCACCAAGCTAGCAAGGTAAATAGTGCGTGCACACAAACGAAAACAATACTTGCACCCAACTTCAGGGGTTTGTCAAGCCCCTGTATTGCTAGTTGCAAGATTGAAAGTAAATAGATGGTAATGTTTTTTGCCCCCCTCCCTCCCGTGATTGAAAGCGTCGAAGACAGAAGCCCCCACCCTCCCGAGGCACTCCCGCGGGCGCCCTCGGGAGCAACCCTAGCGACGCCGCTCCCGTTCCCTCGCCCCCTCCCTCACCGTCCCCTATGGCGCAGCCGGCCAAAGGTCGTGTCGCGTAGGCGGCGAGGGGCGGCTTTCTCCCTCGTGGGGGTGGCGGTCCTCGTGGAGCGCCATCCCCTACTCGATGGCGTCGGGCGCCAGCCGACCTCTGCTTTGGCTTCTCTCCTCCTCCTAGCGTCCTGGTGGCCTGCCGACGCCGCCTCATCCGCTCCTCCCCTCTCCACCTCGGCTAGTGGGGTTCTAGAGGCCCAGGGGCGTGCTGGCGGCGGATCTGGTAGCCCCTGCCAAGATTCGGCTGGTAGTGGCGGCTGGCGGTGGAAGGGGTGACCGGCAACCCTTCTAAGATGGTGGTGATTCAGCCGGTGTTCGTCCTACTCTGGTGGGGTGGTTGGGCATCGGCTGGAGTGGCCTGGGTGTGGAGACGCAGGTGGTGTGGTGGTGGTTGACGCTCTAGAGGCCTTCTTCAACGGTAGGGTGAGGTCGATCCGACGGACGGGTGGATGCCTCCTCCTTGCGTGGTTCTCGCCGGAGGCCGTGGTAGGGCATCAGGGGTGGCGTAGGGGAGGATGCTGGAGGGACGGGCAAACCGACTACCTATCACGAGTGTAGGGGTGCGCTGGTCCAGACAAGCTTCTCTCCGACCTTCCCTTTTCCTGGCCTAGCGCCTCCTTGTTGTCGGCGTCCTGGGAACAGGGATACCCAGACTTGTCTGCCTGCGGCCCAGGGCGTGGCTCCATCAACGGCCTGGTACGGCCCATCTTCATCAGCAACCACTCAAGACCCTTGTGAGGGGCCAAGCCTCGCGAGGCGGACAACACCAAGACCTCCCCAGGGGCGGCCTCGCTAGGCTGGCTTTTAAGGAGCGGGGATATCTATCCAAGGGGCACCTCGCGAGGTCCGCGTGACATGAGCCATGATGACCAAGCCCAGGCGGGCGCCAGCGGGCGTAGGGTGCCAGTTTCCTCTTTGGTGCTAAGGAAGCAGGCGCAGGCGAGGAGTCCAGAGCATCAGGAAAAGGTTTCCATATCGGTGCAACAAGATCAAGACCAGCAGGACGGAGGTCACCGCGGAGCCCACGGCGGCGTCACCACCAGAGCCTTTGGCAGGCGAAGACCACCTTTTGTGAGGATAACTTGTACTAGTTGTCTCCCTTCGAAATTGGTCATTGTGGGATCCCTTCCCGCCTAAACATTTGGGAAGAGGACCGGGGCCTCTATAAATAGGGCTAGCCACCACCGTAGTCAAGGATCGGCTCATCTGGACGGATCATTCGGACCATCCTCAAGCACACCAGCTCATCGAGCTCAAGAACACCTCTCCTCAAGAGGTTGTTCGTCCATTGTACTATTTCATCCTCAGCCCACGAGGCAATCTCACCACACCACACTGGAGAAGGGTATTACACCACAATGGTGGCCCGAACAAGTATAAACTCTCGTGTCACTTGTTCCTTGGGTTCGGCGAGCTAGGCCTAGAGATCGTTGCGAGAGTGAGCTAGGGAGAGAGAGATCTTCGTGCGCACCCCAGTGTTCAAACCTCAAGGGTTTGCCGGAACCCGCAATCCAACATTTGGCACGCCAGGTAGGGGTGCACTGAAGCTTTTTCTTCCGTTGATTCGCGCTCCACTGATCCACCGCATCCATGTCTGACGCTGGCCGGGCCCGTGCTGAGCGTCGGGCTGCCCTCGCCACCCGCGTCGCTCATACAGCGCCCGTTGGCGGACCTTCCCGTCGTTCTCCGTCACCCGCTGCCAATGCCTCCACTGGCTCGGCAGCGAACGAGCATCAGGCTTCATCGTTGCACCCCTTCGTGCGGCGGGACGGACGTACTGCCACCCCATCGCTGACTCCGGTCAGCTCGTCGTCCCACGCTCGTCGCGTGCCCACGGACACGCAGGTCGCGTTGCTCATGGCACGTGAGCTCCTGCGTTACCGCCTGGTCGACGATACGACTAGCTAGACCGTGTCACCGAGCTCGTCAGCGCTGCCGAGGGCTCTCCTGCACCATCCCTCTCGCTACCTCGCCCACCTCTAGCCGCGGGCAACGTAGCTCACGGAGCGCCTCTATCGCCTCTGCATCAAGACGACGCCCTCGCACCAAGACACGTGGCTCATGGAGCGTCTCCACCGCCTCTGCATCAAGATGGCACCCTTGCACCAAAACGCATGGTCCCGCGGCGTGGCCCGCCACGCGGGGCGCCCGCGCACGAAGAAGGAAGCTGCCAAGAAGTCCTGAGGCCGCAAGAAAATGCTCCTGTACTCCTATCGCCATTGCATCAAGACCGCGTGCCGCTTGCGGTGGCGGTGCGTGAATATCAGGATCAGGCTCTGCCACCGCGACAGGGCTCCGGTGACCACAGCAGGATGCCGAGCCTTTACTCCTGAGTTGCGCACCGTCGTCTGGCCAGGCATGTTCAAACCAGACCTTCCTCCATGCTACGACGGCGCCCACGACCCGCGGAGTTCTTGCGGCCCTACGAGCTGAGCATCGAGGCGGCCAACGAAGACTGGAAGGTCATGGCGAACTGTTTTCCCATGGCCCTCAAGGATGGCGCGCGCTCGTGGCTCCTGAACTTGCCCGCGGGATCGATCTCCTCCTGGGGCGAGATGCGCGAGCGTTTCGTCGCCAACTTCCAGGGCACTCGCGACCGCCCGCCAGCCACAGGCGACCTGCGGCGCATCAAGCAACAACCAGGGGAAACCCTACAGAAGTACATCTAGCGCTTCGACAATGTCCGCCTCAAGATCCCCAAGGTGACGGATGAGGCCATCATCTCTGCGTTCTCCGATGGCGTCCGCGATGTCAAGATGAAGGATGAGCTCGCCATCCACAAGGAGCTATGCTCAGCCCTGGAGATGTTCAACATGATAACCAAGTGCGCAAGGGCTGAGGAACGGCGCCTTTCCCTCCTCGAGATCACAGCTGCTGACCAGGAGGACAAGAATGCAAAGATCAAGGACGTGAAGCGCAAGGGGGATGCCGTGCTCGCGGCGGAGCCAGAGATGAAGCGGGGTTGCGACCACCCCGAATCATCTAGGGCCAACCGCCCGTTCTGCACCTTCCACAATGTTCACAGCCACAACACCAGCGACTGTCAGGAGCTCAGGGCCATCCGAGATGGGCACTTCGGTCGACGCCCCAAGCGCAACGACCGAGGCTACGACCGAGGAGGAGGACGAAGTGGAGGATGCCAAGACGACCGCGGCCCCCGCCAGGAGTGGCGTGACCGGCCTCGCGAGGACCAGCCTCGCGAGGGCCCCTGGAGGGAGGAGCCTCATGAGGACCGTGCTCAGGGCAACGCTGGCCTCCCTCCGCTGCCGCCACCACCAAGGAGAAACGACGACCACCATCAGGACAAGGGAGCTGGGGGCTTCCAAGATCCACGTTCCATCGCCTGTATCTTGGGTGGTGCTCAAGCCCCAGCCTCTCAGCGTGTCTTCAAGTAGTTTGCTCGCGAGGTGAACGCGGCCCTTCCCAGGCTCGAGGCCACGCGCCCGCTCAGGTGGTCCAAGTGCGCCATCACCTTCAGCTCGGCGGACTAGCTCAAGTGCGCAGCGACTGCTGCCGCCCTCCCAATGCTCTGCTCACCCGTCATCAGCAACGTTCAAGTCACCAAGACCCTCATCGATGGCGGCACATGGCTCAATGTCCTGTCCGTCGAGACATTCGACAGTCTTCAGGTGCCATACGATCAGCTACAGCCTACCAAGCCTTTCTCAGGAGTGACTGACGGCTCCACCACCCCGATAGGGCAGGTCCGCCTCCCTGTCACCTTCGGCCGGCATGACAACTACCGCACCGAGCTCATTGACTTGACGTCGCCCACATCCGCCTGCCGTACAACGCCATCCTTGGGTATCCAGCCTTGGCCAAGTTTATGGCAGTGACCCACCATGGCTACAACGTCCTCAAGATGCCAGGGAGTGGCGGCGTCATCTCGGTCAGCTGTGAGGAAAGAGATGCAGTGTGCTCCCTCGAGCGCGCTTACCAGGCTGCAGCAGCCGAAGACCCCGACAACGAAGGCACCCGGCACCCTCCTGAGGCCAACCTCAAGAAGAAGAAGCAGCTACTCCGCCAAGGACCTCAAGAGGGAAGCTTCCAGCAGCACCACCTCAGGACCTACGCCCGCAGATGGGGCACCTCCTTCTCTTGCATAGGAAGGCGCGCCCAGGACCCTCCTCGGGCTGGGCTCGGGGGCTCTCTTCTGGAGGGCCTCAGACCTAGCCGTCGTCATGAGGGAGGCGCTCGGGCACCATGTGGACGCGTGCTTCGCCGCACATTTCCCTCAAGAGGGCACGGGGCATGGAACGCCTTGTGCTCAGGAGTTCATCACGAAGGCGATCCAGGAGCTTAAAGAGGCAAGGACCATGCGTGATGGCCGTCACCCACCATCCAACGCAGCTCTCCACCTTGGTGAGGGCGGCGGGCTGCACGTCTGCATCGACATTCCAGGGCACAACAGGGCCGCATCTCAGCGAAGATTCTGGCCTTCGCGCGTTGGGCGGTGCGAGGGTCCCCCTAAGCTATGTCTGCATGCCTCTCGGCCTGCTGAACGCGGCTGTCACCTTCCAGCGCCACCCGCGGAGCATTCTAGCGGCTCAGGAGGCTAGGCATCACGCTATCCTGACGGAGATCGCGACAGTTCTTCAGGAGCCACCTAGGCCTGCGGAGCCTCCTGAGGCTCAGGACCCTGGCGGCTCGTGAAGGGCAACCTCTCCAGCGCGCGTCTTCAACTGCCCCGACATTAGTCCAGCTACGGCATCAGGTGACTCTTTCCAGTTTATTCAGCTAGGGGCGCCCTTCAGGCAACATTATCCCCAAGTCACATGGCCCTGTCCTTGCGGCGTGTATCCTTTTGCATCTTCAGTTTACTCTGTTGGGAGCGCCTCACGGGCTGCATCATCCCCAGGACTCTCGGGTCCGTCCCAGTGGCATGTATCGTCCTTGCATCTATCGGAACTAGTTTGCCTCTTGCATGAATTGTCGTATGACTATCACCTACCTGTCTGATACTTCGATACCATGAACGTTGCACGCCCTTGCAAGCCCGCCCACGACCGCCCCATGATTAAGGACTGGCACGGTGTCTGTGCTCGGGTCCGTCCTTGCAGCGTCGCCAAACCCAAGAGGCTGAGCTCTGGCTCGCGGGCCCACTCCCGTGTACGTCACCTCCCATGGCCCTTGGTGCCTTGTTCTCGCATGGGCTAATCACGGACGGACAAGCCAGGGCGCGCGACCCGGTGCCCCACCACCACGGGAGCCGCGCGCCGCCCATCTTTCTTTAGGATTTTCACATGAGAAGACTAGGCACACATCTGTGCTCGGGTCCGTCCTTGCAGCGTCGATAAACCCAATGACTGAGCTCTGTCTGGCGGGCCGGCCCCGTTCACGTCACCTCCTAGGGTCGTTGGTGTTTGTCCTTCTCATCTGATTGCCTCAGGAGATTCGTCCGGCGCAGGTCGCCTAACCATCTTGTAGGGCCACCACAGCCATCAAGAATCAAGATCAGGCACAACCCGCCTTGAGGTAGGGCCTCGTGAGTCCCGCGCTGGCTCATGAGTGCCCAAACACACCTCGTCTAGCCCTGTCATGCAAGCCACGCGTCAGGGCGGGGTTGTACACGCCCCGAGGGCTCCACTCAGAGGGAGCCCTCACCCACGCACCAATGGAAGCACCATGCTCTGCGCTGGCAGTTGACACGGTTGAGGAGCGGCTATGCCCGTGCAAGTGCGGAGGCACTATGCTCCGCGCTGGTGATAAACAACTGAGGGCGGCCCCTTGGCCGCATTCACCTCAGGGAGCCATCCGGCTTAGTGTCCGGCCTCACCGTAGTGCTTTCCCCTCAGGAGAGTCGCGCGAGGGGGCTGGGCATGGGGGCTACGCTCAGGTCACACCTAGCGTACACTGCCCTGCCAGGTCCCTCGGACCGGGTCGTCGCACACCCCTCCCAAGCGGGCCTCGGCGAGGATAGGTATGAAGGTTTGTTTGCGCGTCAAGGGGGACTCCTGAGCATCGTGACTCAGGAGCCTAACTGGCCACGTAGCCCCTCACCCCTTGGTCCCGTCCTGGTGATCCGGACGGTCCAACGGCGGTTGAGGTATGCGCGGGGTCGGGCTCTGCCGACGTAGAACACTAAGGCCTACTTTCGCATCTCCTCTTCGCGGGTTGTTTGGCGTCAAGGGGGACTCCTGAGCATCGCGACTCAGGAGCCTAACTGGCCACGTACCCCCTCACCCCTTGGTCCCGTCCTGGTGATCCGGACGGTCCAACGGCGGGTGAGGTATGCGCGCGGTCGGGCCCTGCCGACGTAGAAATTCAAGCAAACGAGAAGGAGGTCGCGGAATCTTAGCGAGATACTACTAAAACTATGTAAATGGTACCTGCACACAAAAGACAAATACTTGCAACCCGACGCGTATGAGGGGATGGCAATCCCTCTTCGGGTAACGACGCCAGAAATTGTCAAGTTGACGGTATAAAATTTGTGGTAGATTGGATAAATAGATCTTGATAAAACGTGAAATAAAACAAGTAATAAAAAGTGCAAGAAGTTATTTTGGGGTTTCTGGAATAATAGATCTGAAAACAAATGCGAATAAAAATAGATCTCAAAGCAAATATGATAAAGAATAGACCCGAGGGCCGTAGATTTCACTAGTGGCTTCTCTCAAGAAATAGCACACGGTCGATAAACAAATTACTGCTGGCCAATTGATAGAAGATAGAATAGTTATGACCATATCCAAGGCAATGATCAATATATAGGCATCACGTCCAAGATTAGTAGACCGACTCCTGCCTGCAGCTACTACTATTACTCCATACATCGACCGCTATCCAGCATGCATCTAGTGTATTAAGTTCATGGAGAAACGGAGTGATGCAATAAGAACGGTGACATGATGTAGACGAGATCTATTCATGTAGGAATAGCCCCCATCTTGTTGTCCTTAATAGCAACAATACATGCGTGTCTTGCTGCCCTTCTGTCACTGGGAAAGAACACCGCAAGATCGAACCAATCACAAAGCAACTCTTCCCATGGCAAGAAAAATCGATCTAGTTGGCGTAACTAAACCAAAGATTCGAAGAAGAAATACGAGGCTATAAATAATCATGCATATAAGAGATCAAAGAAGACTCAAATAATATTCATGGATATAGATCTGATCATAAACTCAAAGTTCATCAGATCCCAACAAACACACCGCAAAAAAGCGTTACATCAAATAGATCTCCAAGAGACCATTGTATTGAGAATCAAAAGAGAGAGAGGAAGCCATCTAGCTACCGCCTATGGACCCGTAGGTCTATGGTGGACAACACAGGCATCATCGGAGAGGCACCAATTAGGATGATGAACCCCTCCGTGATGGTGTTCGATTGAATCTCACTGTTCTGGAACTTGCGGCGGCTGTAATTGTGTTTCGTCGACACCCATAGGGTTTCTGGAATATTTAGGGATTTATAGGGCGAAGAGCTGGTGCAGGGGGCTCCGTGGGGGGCACAACCCCCTGGGCACACCCTGGTGGGTTGTGCTCCCCACGGGCCTCCCCTCTGGTACTTCTTTGGCCCACTGGGTATCTTCTGGTCTAGAAAAAATCTCTAAAAAGTTTCACTCTATTTGGTCTCCGTTTGGTACTGATATTCTGTGAAGTAAAAAACAAGCAAAAAACAGCAACTGGCACTCGGCACTATTTCAATAGGTTAGTCCCAAAAAATGATATAAAGTTGCTATAAAATGATTGTAAAACATCCAAGAATGATAATATAACATCATGGAACAATCAAAAATTATAGATACACTGGAGACATATCAGCCGCGCCGAGGTAGGCGTCCACCGAACTGAGAGTGTTGAATTCTTCACTGGGGAAGGCAGGATTCCTTAGAGAAGCCCTCCTCTGCCGATGGTTCAAGACACTTTCTAACTCGGGGGGTGGTGGCCGAACAGGTCTCCGAAGTCTTTGTTTGAGGCACTTCGGGAGCATCCCCTAAGGTGGGTACGACCTCGCCACTGGTCCTAGGGGCAGGAGTGCCTCGGGTGACCGCTTCCTCGATCTCTGACGCCTGAGCGGGCCGCCTGCACTTGAGATTAAAATGAGCACTTGATGCCGAGATAAACTCCCTATGTATCGTTATCAATGAAATCACTTATCTAAGGATGGGGCGTCACGCTCCATCTCCACGGCGGATGTCCGTTGAGGGGCACCCTGAGCGGCTGGCAGGGAGCCCTCTTGAAAGTTCGGACCAGGGCGCAGGTGCTTCGAGCGTTCACCTTAGGAAGAGGCATCATGGTGTTCGGGGCCTCACGGGCAGAAGTTCTCTTTCGAGCAGAAGCAAGAAAGGGTTTTACCTATGAAGATGGTCGGATCCCCAGCAGGTCGGGAGTTATAGCCACTACTGGAATCTGGTAATTTGCCGTCCGCTTCCACATAGCGGACGACAAAGAATGGGAAGATGGCAAAAGGTCTATTTGCAGTCAGCTTTTTCTTTACCGCCAGCTGGCTGACGGCAAAGAGCTAGAAGGCAGATGGCAAAGGGCCAGGTGGGCCCCACGGTGCATGGCGTGGCTAGGTCAGCTTCTTTGTCGTCTGCCTGGACTTTGTCGTCTGCCTTCTGGACCTTTGCCGTCCGCTGGTGGACGGCAAAGAAATGGCCCAGCTAACGACCGTCTCCCCCTCCTATGCTCTCTCTCTGTCTCTCCGCCCCCACCCCCTCTCTCTCCCCTCTCTCCCAACTCAACCACGCCCGCGCCCGCAACGCCGCCGTCGAACACCGCCGCCGCCCGGACGCTGCCGCCACCCCACCCCGCTGCAGCACCACCCCGCCGCCCCGGAGCCCTGCGGCCCCGTCGCCACCACTGCCCGGCGCCCCCTCCGCCCGGCCAGCGCCGCCCCGCTGCCGCTGCCCCACCCCGCCGCAGCACCACCCCGCCGCCCCGGAGCCCTGTGCCCTCGTCGCCACCACCGCCCGGCGCCCCCTCCGCCCGGCCAGCGCCGCCCCGAAGCCCTGCGGCCCCGTCTCCACCACCGCCCGACGCCCCCTACGCTCGTCCAGCACCCCTCCGCCTCCGAGCAACCCCGCCGCCCAGCGCCCCTGGGCCTGCCGCACAGGTGAGCCCCGGCCGCAGCCCTCTTCTCCTTTTTTTGTTTTTTTGTTTTTTTGTTTAGATTACTTTTAGTTTTGTTTTAGATTTAGTTTAGTTTAGATTATTGTTAGTTTGGTTCTTAATTTAGTTTAATTTAGATTACTTTTAGTTTGTTCTTAGGTTTAGTTTAGTTTTAGGTTTATGTTTAGTCATGAAAAAAACTAAGAATAATTAGAAGAAGAGGAGGAGAAGAAGAATAGCTAGGTTTAGGTGTAGTTTTTTCCTGTTTTGTTTTAGATTAGGTTAATTAGTGCTAGGTTTAAGAAGAGGAAAAAGGAGAAGAAGAAGAAGAAGAAGAAGAAGAGAAGGAGGAGGAGGTGGAGGAGGAGAAGAAAGAAGAAGAAAAAGAAGAAGAAGAAAGAGAAGAGGAGAAGAAGAAGAATGAGGAGAGGAGGAGAAGAAGAAGAAGAAGAAGAGAAGAAGAAAAGGAAAAAAGAGACCCCGACCCGACCCCCGACACCCTGATACCACACCCTGACCCCGACCCTCGACCAACCGACACCCTGACACCACACCCCGACCCCGACCCCGACACCCTGACACCCCGACCCCGACACGACACCTCAGCACGACACCCTGACCCCGACACCCGACACCCTGACACCACACCCCGACCCCGACCCCGACCACCGACACCCTGACACCCCGACCACCGACACCCTGACACCACACCCACCCTTACCCCGACCCCCGACACCCTGACACCACACCCCGACCCCGACCCTGACACCTTGACCCTGACACGAGACCCCGACACCCTAACACCACACCCCGACCCCATATATATTTGTGTTGATCGGGTGTATTTTTATTATGATACACTTAAATTATATACATATTATTATGTTCATGTCAGGTATCCAAATTTTTTATGTTGTACTAATTTCGTTTACTTTTTGTCATTGCAAGTGTTAACAGGATGGTGGGCAAGGGTCCAGAGCGCCCCGATCCTCCTGCGAGCGCTACTCGGAGGGGTGGTTCCATTATTCCAGCCCAGCCCCTCCGGAGAGCGCTGCTAGACAGTATGCAGACAACTGTGGCAGGTGCTTCTTCTTCGACTGGGAGAGGTCGGGGGAGGACGAAGAAGCCTGCTAGAGGTGGACATGGCAACAGGAGAGGTAGGAAGGCTATTACGCCTTCCTTGCAGCCACCCTCAGCCGATTCACCTGACCATAGGAGTGCTCCGTCTGACGTGGACCCATCTCGGACTCCGGTCCATGAGCCTCCGGTCACTGATCCTTCCCCCGACTAGACTCGGGTCATCGATCCTTCGCCCCACGTGAGTCCGATCCCAGAGTCTTTGTCTCAGAAGACTTTGGTCATAGGGTCTTCATCCCAGAAGACCCCGGTCACGAGGTCTTCGTCCCAGAAGACTCCGGTCACGGGGTATTCGACTCACGAGACTCTGGAGGCTAGTGGCTCGAAGGATGGTAGCGAGGACACCTTTTCAGATGATAGCTACAGCGACGACGAGCTGGTTGAGAAGGGCAAGAAGGTCTACAAGCGTGGCGCTACAAAGCTCCCGCTCGTGCCGATGACCCCCGACCAGAGGGTGGTTGATTGTGCCTAAAGGGTTGAAGTAAGTGCATTTACTATTTTTTAACCTTTTGCCTTCATGTTCCTTCAAATTAATATCTAATGCGTTGGCCTTGTTATACTGCAGGGGTTGGGTACACCCCCTTGGTTCCCGTAGGCCCAACCAGGTCCTTGGTGTGCTTTGCCGGCAGCACTTCCCTGGGTGGGTTACGTTGCCCGATGAGGGTCAGGTTCCACAGCTAGCACTGACCTGGGAGCTATACTCGGTTGCCCCGGCCCCGCCGGAGGAGAGGGTCGACGGTGTCTTGTGCGAGACGGTGGCCGACATTGTGTTCCGTCGGTTTTGGGTAATTTCTCCTTTACGGAATTAAAAATCAACACTACCTAGTGATTGTACTAGTCAGTGTTGTCTTGTTTGATTGCAGACCTTCTACAGGGTTTCAGAGGGAGAGCAGGAGGCCGTGTGTATGGTTGTCGAAAACGAGTGCAAGCGCCTACTTCAGAACTTAAGGCACGAGGCTCGGGTGCAGGCCGTTTGAGACTACTACGCCTCGAAGTATATTAAGAGGGGCAAGCAGAAGTGTCGCGGCAAGTTTCTGAGTAAGGAGAAGTACATGCAGGTAATTACCTATTCTTAAGGCCTTGAACTTAGTTTTCTTGATTTGATTCGTAGGCGTAGCGTTGAAATTTCTCTTGACTCACTTAGGTGCCCCCGAGATGGTGTGTGGATAAGATGGACTGTTGGGAGGCATTGGTGGATGCGTGGTGCTCTGCCCAATGGAAAGTCGAACACCAAAGGGCCAAGGATAAGCGCGACCAAATGGAAGGTGTGCCACACCATCAAGGGAGCTCCAACCTGTTTGAGTACGGGGATAACTGGGTATGTGGTTTGCTACATGATTCATGCAATTCATTCTTCATGCTAGATAGTTCATTTATGACATATTTAGCTCTAAAATGACATAATAACCTTAGATAGCTCTATAAAATGACTTAATATGCTTTAGTCAGTTAAAAAATGGCATAACTACCTTCGATAGCTCAATAACGACCTAAACTAATCTTAGCTAGTTAGCTCCAAAATGACCTATTTACATAGCAATATCATTCTTCATGCTAGCTTGAGCCCTTAACTAATACTTTGTTCCTCTCTCTCAGGCGCACCACCACAAGAAGCCTGTGCCAGGTCTGTTCGACCTCTATGGCATGGCCCATATGGCCCCGTACAAGAAGGCCAAGCCATTCATGGAGTCTGACCTAGATGATCCAGAGAGCTTCACCAACAAGACCTCCCACCACAAGCTTGTGAAGTATAGACACGAGGGGAAGGCGAGGAAAGGAGAGGACTTTAACCCGAGCCAGGATCCTTTTGATACAGAGCTGGTGATGATATCTGGTGGCGGGAGGTCCCATGGCTCTCTAGCCATTGGTGATGGACTGATACGTTGTCCTAAGACTCTCCCGTAGATCAAGAAGCGCCTGAGTAGCTCTGATCCTGAGATAACGCCTCGTGCACGGCCCGGGGAGATCGCCATGGCGGTTAGTTATACGGACTCTCTCACCTTTCCTCTATTACATTGTGTGTGCGTCCGTCGATGATTACAATGCTAACGAGGAGTGGTGTGTTGCAGGCTATTGTTGAGAAAGAGAGATTGAAGACAAAGGAGCTTGTGGATGATACGTCCATCTTGCATCATGCTTTTATATCGATATTATTGCATTATGGGCTATTATTACACATTATGTCACAATACTTATGCCTATTCTCTCTTATTTTACAAGGTTTACATAAAGATGGAGAATGCCAGCAGCTGGGATTCTGGGCTGGAAAAGGAGCAAATATTAGAGACCTATTCTGCACAGCTCCAAAAGTCCTAAAACTTCACGGAAGTCATTTTCAGAATATATAAAAAATATTGAGTGCAAGAAGTTCTAGAGGGGGGCCACACCCTGCCCACGAGGCTGGGGGCGCGCCCTACCCCTCTGGGCGCGCCCCCTGCCTCGTGGGCCCCCTGGTGGCCCTCCGATGCCCATCTTCTACTATATGGAGTCTTTCGATGAGGAAAAAAATCATAAGCCAGCTTTCGGGACGGGACTCCGCCACCACGAGGCGGAACCTTGGCGGAACCAATCCAGGGCTCCGGCGGAGCTGTTCTGCTGAGGAAACTTCCCTCCGGGAGGGGGAAACCATCGTCATCACCAACGATCCTCTCATCGGGAGGGGGTCAATCTCCATCAACATCTTCACTAGCACCATCTCCTCTCAAACCCTAGTTCATCTCTTGTATCCAATTCTTGTCTCCAAGTCTGGGATTGGTACCTGTGGGTTGCTAGTAGTGTTGATTACTCCTTGTAGTTGATTCTAGTTGGTTTATTTGGTGGAAGATCATATGTTCAGATCCTATATGCACATTAATACCCCTCTGATTATGAACATCAATATGCTTTGTGAGTAGTTACGTTTGTTCCTGAGGACATGGGAGAAGTCTTGCTATTAGTAGTCACGTGAATTGTGTATTCATTCGATATTTTGATGAGATGTATGTTGTCTCTCCTCTAGTGGTGTTATGTGAACGTCGACTACATGACACTTCACCATTATTTGGGCCTAGAGGAAGGCATTGGGAAGTAATAAGTAGATGATGGGTTTCTAGAGTGACAGAAGCTTAAACCCTAGTTTATGTGTTGCTTCGTAAGGGGCTGATTTGGATCCATATGTTTCATGCTATGGTTAGGTTTACCTTAATACTTTTGTTGTAGTTGCGGATGCTTGCAATAGAGGTTAATCATAAGTGGGATGCTTGTCCAAGTAAGGGCAGTACCCAAGCACCGGTCCACCCACATACCAAATTATCAAAGTACCGAACGTGAATCATATGATCGTGATGAAACCTAGCTTGACGATATTCCCATGTGTCCTCGGGAACGCTTTACATCATATAAGAGTTTGTCCAGGCTTGTCCTTTGCTACAAAAAGGATTGGGCCACCTTGCTACACTTAATTTACTTTTGTTACTTGTTGCTCGTTACCAATTATCTTATCACAAAACTATCTGTTACCTATAATTTCAGTGTTTGCAGAGAATACCTTGCTGAAAACCGCTTATCATTTCCTTTTGCTCCTCGTTGGGTTCGACACTCTTACTTATCGAAAGGACTATGATAGATCCCCTATAATTGTGGGTCATCAAGACCCATTTCTGGCGCCGTTTCCGGGGAGTGAAGCGCCTTTGGTAGGTGGAATTTGGAAAGGAAAAAAATTATATAGTGTGCTGAAATTTACTGTCACTTGTTACTATGGAATGTAATCCTGTGAGGGGCTTGTTCGGGGTATCTTCACCCCAACCAGTAGAGCAAAGAGTTGCTCCTCAACCTACTGAACCTACTGAAAATTAAAATGTCTACTTTGAGATTCCTTCGGGTATGATAGAAAAACTGCTAGCTAATCCTTTTGCAGGAGACAGAACAATGCATCCTGATGAGCACCTAATATATGTGGATGAAGTTTGTGGATTATTTAAGCTTGCAGTGTGCCCGATGATCTTATTAATAAGAAGGTCTTCCCTTTATATTTGAAGGGAGATGCATTGACATGGTATAGGCTATGTGATGATATGGGATCATGGAACTACAAACGATTGAAATTGGAATTTCATCACAAGTTTTATCCTATGCATCTTGTTCATCGTGATCGCAATTATATATATAATTTTTGGCCTCGCGAAGGAGAAAGCATCACTCAAGCTTCGGGGAGGCTTAAATCAATGTTATATTCATGCCCCAATCCTGAGCTCTCAAGAGAAATAATTATCCAAAATTTATATGCTCGGCTTTCTGATAACAATCGCACCATGCTCGATACTTCTTGTGCTGGCTCTTTTATGATGAAGACTATTGAATTCAAATGGGATTTATTGGAAATAATTAAACACAACTCTGAATGTTGGGACCTCGACGAAGGTAAGGAGTCAGGTATGACACCTAAGTTTGATTATGTTAAATCTTTTATGGATACCGATGTTTTCCGTAAATTTAGCACTAAATATGGACTTGACTCTGAAATAGTAGCTTCTTTCTGTGAATCTTTTGCTACTCATGTTGATCTCCCTAGGGAGAAGTGGTTTAAATATCATCCTCCCATAGAAGTAAAAGTAGTTGCACCTATTAAAGTTGAAGAAAAGACTGTCACTTATAATGATCCTATTGTTCCTACTGCTTATGTTGAAAAGCCACCTTTTGCTGTTAGGATAAAAGATCATGCTAAAGCTTCAACTGTGGTTCGTAAAAGCAATATTATAACCTATAAACCTCCTGAGCAAGTTAAAGTTGAACCTAATATTGCTATTGTTAAGGATCTCTTGGCTGATAATATTGATGGGCATGTCATTTATTTCTGTGATGAAACTGCTAGAATTGCTAAACCTTGTGCTAAAGATAAACATAGACCTGTAGTAGGCATGCCTGTTATTTCTGTTAAAATAGGAGATCATTGTTATCATGGCTTGTGTGATATGGGTGCTAGTGCTAGTGCAATACCTATTGACTTATACAAAGAAATTATGCATGATATTGCACCTACTGAGCTAGAAGATATTGATGTCACAATTAAACTTCCCAATAGAGACACTATTTCACCAATGGGAATTGTTAGAGATGTTGAAGTCTTGTGTGGGAAAACTAAATATCCTGCTGATTTTCTTGTTCTTGGTTCCCCACAAGATAGCTTTTGTCCCATTATATTTGGTAGACCCTTCTTAAACACTGTTAATGCAAGGATAGACTGCAACAAGGATATTATTACTGTTCGTTTAGGTGATATGCCTCACGAGTTCAACTTTTCTAAATTTCATAGACAACACCGTGAAGAGGAATTGCCTATTAAAGATGAAATTATTGGTCTTGCTTCTATTGCCGTACCTCGATCCTTTAGAACAATATTTGCTAGACCATGAAAATGATATGTTTATGAATGAAAGAAGGGAAATAGATGAAGTATTCTTTAAACAGGAACCCATCCTGAAACACAATTTGCCTGTTGAAATCCTAGGGGATCCTCCTCCACCCAAGGGTGATCCCGTGTTTGAGCTCAAACCATTACCTGATACTCTTAAATATGCTTATCTTGATGAGAAAAAGATATATCCTGTTATTATTAGTGCTAACCTTTCAGAGCATGAAGAAGAGAGATTATTGAAAACTCTAAAGAAGCATCGTGCTGCTATTGGATATACTCTCGATGATCTTAAGGGCATTAGCCCCACACTATGTCAACACAAAATAAATTTGGAGAAAGATGCCAAACCAGTTCGTGATCACTAACGACAGCTGAATCCTAAGATGAAAGAAGTGGTAAGAAAGGAAATACTAAAGCTCCTTGAGGCAGGTATAATTTATCCCGTTGCTGATAGTCAGTGGGTAAGTCCTGTCCATTATGTCCCTAAAAAGGGAGGTATTACTGTCATTCATAATTGATTCCGTAAAGAATTATTACAGGTTATAGGATGGTAATTGATTTCCGCAAATTAAATAAGGCTACTAAAAAGGATCATTACCCCTTACCTTTTATTGATCAAATGCTAGAAAGATTATCCAAACATACACATTTTTGCTTTCTAGATGGTTATTCTGGTTTCTCTCAAATACCAATGTCAGATGATGATCAATCTAAGACCACTTTTACCTGCCCGTTCGGTACTTTTGCTTATAGACGTATGCCTTTTGGTTTGTGTAATGCACCTGCTACCTTTCAAAGATGCATGATGGATATATTCTCTCACTTTTGTGAAAAGATTTGTGAGGTTTTCATGGACGATTTCTCCGTCTATGGATCCTCTTTTGATGATTGCTTAAGCAACCTTGATCGAGTTTTGTAGAGATGTGAAGAAACTAACCTTGTCTTGAATTGGGAGAAGTGCCACTTTATGGTTAATGAAGGTATCGTCTCGGGGCATAAAGTTTCTGAAAGAGGTATTGAAGTTGATAAAGCTAAGGTTGATGCTATTGAAAAGATGCCATGTCCCAAGGACGTCAAAGGTACAAGAAGTTTCCCTGGTCACGTCGGTTTTTATAGGAGGTTCATTAAGGACTTATCAAAAATTTCTCGGCCTCTGACTAATTTATTACAAAAATATATACCATTTGTTTTTGATGATGACTGTGTAGAAGCATTTGAAATACTTAAGAAATCATTGATCTCTGCACCTATTGTTCAGCCACCTGATTGGAATTTACCCTTTGAAATTATGTGTGATGCTAGTGATTATGCTGTAGGTGCTATTCTAGGGCAAAGAGTTGATAAGAAATTAAATGTTATTCAATATGCTAGTAAAACTCTAGACAATGCTCAGAGAAATTATGCTACTACTGAAAAAGAATTCTTAGCAGTTGTATTTGCTTGTGATAAGTTCAGACCTTATATTGTTGATTCTAAAGTAACTATTCACATGGATCATGCTGCTGTTAAATATCTTATGAAAAGAAAGATGCTAAACCTAGACTTATTAGATGGGTTCTCTTGCTACAAGAATTTGATTTGCATATTATTGATAGAAAGGGAACTGACGACCCGTTGCAGACAACTTGTCTAGGCTAGAGAATGTTCTTGATGACCCACTACCTATTGATGATAGCTTTCCTGATGAACCATTAAATGTCATAAATGCTTCTCGTACTACTCCATGGTATGCTGATTATGCTAATTATATTGTTGCTAAATTTATACCACCTAGTTTCAGATACCAACAAAAGAAAAAGTTTTTCTATGATTTAAGACATTACTTCTGGGATGATCCACATCTTTATAAAGGAGTAGATGGTGTTATTAGACGTTGCGTACCTGAGCATGAACAGGAACAGATCCTACGCAAGTGTCACTCCGAAGCTTATGGAGGACACCACGCTGAAGATAGAACTGCACATAAGGTATTGCAATCCGGTTTTATTGGCCTACTCTCTTCTAGGATGCCCGTAAGTTTGTCTTGTCTTGTGATGAATGTCAAAGAATTGGTAATATTAGTAGACGTCAAGAAATGCCTATGAATTATTCACTTGTTATTGAACCATTTGATGTTTGGGGCTTTGATTATATGGGACCTTTTCCCACACATATTTTAGTTGCTGTTGATTACGTTACTAAGTGGGTAGAAGCTATTCCAACTAGTAGTGCTGATCATAACACCTCTATTAAGATGCTTAAAGAAGTTATTTTTCCGAGGTTTGGAGTCCCTAGATATTTAATGACTGATGGTGGTTCACATTTTATTCATGGTGCTTTCCGTAAAATGCTTGCTAAATATGATGTTAATCATAGAATTGCATCTCCTTATCACCCACAGTCTAGTGGTCAAGTAGAATTGAGCAATAGAGAACTCAAATTAATTTTGCAAAAGACTGTTAATAGATCTAGAAAGAATTGGTCCAAGAAACTTGATGATGCATTATGGGCCTATAGAACTGCATATAAAAATCCTATGGGTATGTCTCCGTATAAAATGGTTTATGGAAAAGCATGTCACTTACCTCTCGAACTAGAACATAGGGCTTATTGGGCTATTAAAGAGCTCAATTATGATTTCAAACTTGCCGGTGAGAAAAGGTTATTTGACATTAGCTCACTTGATGAATGGAGAACCCAAGCCTATGAGAATGCCAAATTATTTAAAGAAAAAGTTAAAAGATGGCATGACAAAAGAATACCAAAGCGTGAGTTTAATGTAGGTGATTATGTATTGCTATACAACTCCCGTTTAAGATTTTTTGCAGAAAAACTTCTCTCTAAATTGGAAGGTCCTTACGTTATCGAGGAAGTTTACCATTCCGGTGCCATAAAATCAACAACTTCGAAGGCACAAATCAGAAGGTGGTGAACGGTCAAAGAATTAAACATTATATCTCAGGTAATCCTATAAATGTTGAAACCAATGTTATTGAACCCGTAACCCCGGAGGAATACATAAGGGACACTTTCCAGAACGTTTCAGACTCCGAAAAGGAATAGGTATGTGGTACGGTAAGTAAACCGACTCCAAAACAGTTCTAATGACAATTTTCTTCCGTTTTGGAATATTTAGAAAAATAGATAAATAAGAAGCAGTCCGGGAAGGACACGAGGGCTCCACGAGGGCAGAGGGCGCGCCCTACCCCCCCGGGCGCGCCCCTCTACCTCATGGGCACCTTGTGTGCTCTTCAGACTCTGTTTTCTTACATGACAGGTATTTTGGTCGGTAAAAATTCATTATATAACACCCCGAAGGTTTTAACCACCGTATCACGCAAAAATCTCCTGCCTTTGCTTCGAGCTGTCTTTCTGACAGATCCAGGTCGTCATGTCATCTTCAAGTGCCCCCAAGGACCAATTCTTTGAGAAGGTCATCAACCCCTACCTCGCGGAAGTGCTGCAACACCCTCAAACCATTGAGATGCGTGAGGGGTTGTTGCACATCCACGATGTTGAGGGACCAAGGAAGACCAGAAGCACGGAGGCAAGGCTCGAGGCATTGGAGCAAGAAGTTTTCAAGTGTCAGGAGATGGTGGAGCGTGGACTCGATTCCAATCACATTATGATCACGGACTTCACCAACAACCACAAGCTGGACATCAAGGACATTGGGGAGGCCATCTTCAAGTTTCATGAGAAAATCGAGCACCTCCAAGCCCAGATCTATGACCTGCAAATTCAAAACTGTGAGTATGAATATAGATTCAAGAGGATGAGTTTGGCTGCAGATTTGAGGTTTCAGGAGACTCGATCATCCTTCTATGATGGCGAGCCTATGCCTTGGAAGAAGGACGACAAGCCTAACACCATCAACAAAACCATCAACTTCTTCACCAACAAAGGAGACATAATCACATGGGTATGGGCACTCCCCTTGGCAACTGCCAAGCTTGGGGGAGTGCCCCGGTATGGTATCACCATCACTTCTATCTTTACCGTTTTCTTAGTTCAATCCTTTTGGTAATATCTTGATCTAGTAGAATAAAGTTTTAGTATGATCTAGTTGTGAGTTTTGCTTTATGATCCTTCTATGTAATCGAGTCCGTGAGCTATATATAATAAAGATTAGTATTGAGTCAAGGGCTTGATTATTCTGCCATGATCTTGAGGGAATAAAATAAAAGAGAAAGAATAAAAATAAATAAAAGAGATCATATGGATCTTATGGAGAGTAATGAGCTCACATAGAAAGAGTATGATGAATAAAAGTTGTTGAGAGTTGACAAACATAGTTTTGGTCATTGTTGCAATTAATAGAAAGTAATAAAGAAAGAGGGGTCTTCACATATAAATATACTATCTTGGACATATTTTATGATTGTGAGCACTCATTAAAATATGACATGCTAAAGAGTTGACGTTGGACAAGGAAGACAACATAATGGGTTATGTTTTCTTACATCTGAGATAAATTATATTGTCATGGATCATCCAACATGATTGAGCTTGCCTTTCCCCCTCATGCTAGCCAAATTCTTTGCACCAAGTAGAGATACTACTGGTGCTTCCAAATATCCCTAAACCCAGTTTTGCCATGAGAGTCCACCATATCTACCTATGGATTGAGTAAGATCCTTCAAGTAAGTTGTCATCGGTTCAAGCAATAAAAATTGCTCTATAAATATGTATGACTTATTAGTGTGGGAGAAAATAAGCTTTATACGATCGTGTGATATGGAAGAAATAAAAGCAACGGACTGCATAATAAAGGTCCATATCACAAGTGGCAATATAAAGTGACGTTCTTTCGCATTAAGATTTTGTTCATCCAACCATAAAAGCGCATGACAACCTCTGCTTCCCTCTACGAAGGGCCTATCTTTTACTTTTATCTCCTACCTCGCATAAGAGTCATGGTGGTTTTCACCTTTCCTTTTTACATTTCATCTTTTGGCAAGCGCAACATGTTGGAAAGATCCTGGTATATATGGCTAATTGGATGTGAGTTTTCATGAATTATTATTGTTGACATCACCCTTGAGGTAAAACGTTGGGAGGCAAAACTATAAGCCCCTATCTTTCTATGTGTCCGATTAAAACTCCATACCCATAAGTATTGCGTGAGTGTCAGCAATTGTGAAATACTATATGATAGTTGAGTATGTGGACTTGCTGAAAAGCTCTTATATTGACTCTTTCGTATGTTATGATAAATTGCAATTGCTCCAATGACTGAGATTATAGTTTGTTAGTTGTCAATGAAGTCTATGATTCATACTTGAAATTGTGATTGAATTATTACTCTAGCATAAGAGATCATATGACAAGAATTATATAAGTTGCTATTCTAAGAATGATCATGATGCCGTCATGTCCATATTTTATTTTTATCGACACCTCTATCTCTAAACATGTGGACATATTTTTCGATTTCGGCTTTCGCTTGAGGACAAGCTAGGTCTAAGCTTGGGGGGTTGATACTTCCATTTTGCATCATGCTTTTATATCGATATTTATTGCATTATGGGTTGCTATTACACATTATGTCACAATACTTATCCTATTCTCTCTTATTTTACAAAGTTTACATAAAGAGGGAGAATGTCGGCAGCTAGGATTCTGGGCTAGAAAAGGAGCAAATATTAGAGACCTATTCTGCACAGCTCCAAAAGTCTTGAAACATCACGACAGTCATTTTTAGAATATATAAAAAATACTGAGTGCAAGAAGTTCCAGAGGGGGCCACACCCTGCCCATGAGGGTGGGGGCGCCCTACCCCCCTAGGCACGCCCCCGACCTCATGGTCCCCCTGGTGGCCTTTCGATGCCCATCATCTACTATATGGAGTCTTTCAATGAGGAAAAAATCATAAGCCAACTTTCGGGACGAGACTCCGCCGCCATGAGGCGGAACCTTGGCGGAACCAATCTAGGGCTCCGGCGGAGCTGTTCTGCCGGGGAAACTTCCCTCCGGGAGGGGGAAATCGTCACCATCGTCATCACCAACGATCCTCTCATCGGGAGGGGTCAATCTCCATCAACATCTTCACCAGCACCATCTCCTCTGAAACCCTAGTTCATCTCTTGTATCCAATTCTTGTCTCCAAGTCTGGGATTGGTACCTGTGGGTTGCTAGTAGTGTTGATTACTCCTTGTAGTTGATGCTAGTTGGTTTATTTGGTGGAAGATCGTATGTTCAGATCCTATATGCACATTAATACCCCTCTGATTATGAACATGAATATGCTTTGTGAGTAGTTATGTTTGTTCCTCAGGACATGGGAGAAGTCTTGCTATTAGTAGTCACATGAATTGTGTATTCATTCGATATTTTGATGAGATGTATGTTGTCTCTCCTCTAGTGGTGTTATGTGAACGTCGACTACATGACACTTCACCATTATTTGGGCCTGGAGGAAGGCATTGGGAAGTAATAAGTAGATGATGGGTTGCTAGAGTGACAGAGGCTTAAACCCTAGTTTATGTGTTGCTTCGTAAGGGGCTGATTTGGATCCATATGTTTCATGCTATGGTTAGGTTTACCTTAATACTTTTGTTGTAGTTGCGAGTGCTTGCAATAGAGGTTAATCATAAGCGGGATGCCTGTCCAAGTAAGGGCAGTACCCAAGCACCGGTCCACCCACATACCAAATTATCAAAGTACCGAATGTGAATCATATGATCGTGATGAAACCTAGCTTGACGATATTCCCATGTGTCCTCGGGAGCGCTTTACATCATATAAGAGTTTGTCCAGGCTTGTACTTTTCTACAAAAAGGATTGGGCCACCTTGCTACACTTCATTTACTTTTGTTACTTGTTGCTTGTTACCAATTATCTTATCACAAAACTATCTGTTACCTATAATTTCAGTGCTTGCAGAGAATACCTTGCTGAAAACCGCTTATCATTTCCTTCTGCTCCTCGTTGGGTTCGACACTCTTACTTATCGAAAGGACTACGATAGATCACCTATACTTGTGGGTCATCAAGACCCTTTTCTGGCGCCGTTGCCGGGGAGCGAAGCGCCTTTGGTAGGTGGAATTTGGTAAGGAAAAAAATTATATAGTGTGCTGAAATTTACTGTCACTTGTTACTATGGAAAGTAATCCTCTGAGGGGCTTGTTCGGGGTATCTTCACCCCGACCAGTAGAGCAAAGAGTTGCTCGTCAACCTACTGAGCCTACTGAAAATGAAAATGTCTACTTTGAGATTCCTTCGGGTATGATAGAAAAACTGCTGGCTAATCCTTTTGCAGGAGACAGAACAATGCATCCTGATGAGCACCTAATATATGTGGATGAAGTTTGTGTATTATTTAAGCTTGCAGTGTGCCCGATGATCTTATTAATAAGAAGGTCTTCCCTTTATATTTGAAGGGAGATGCATTGACATGGTATAGGCTATGTGATGATATGGGATCATGGAACTACAAACGATTGAAATTGGAATTTCATCACAAGTTTTATCCTATGCATCTTGTTCATCGTGATCGCAATTATATATATAATTTTTGGCCTCGCGAAGGAGAAAGCATCACTCAAGCTTCAGGGAGGCTTAAATCAATGTTATATTCATGCCCCAATCCTGAGCTCTCAAGAGAAATAATTATCCAAAATTTATATGCTCGGCTTTCTGATAACAATCGCACCATGCTCGATACTTCTTGTGCTGGCTCTTTTATGATGAAGACTATTGAATTCAAATGGGATTTATTGGAAAGAATTAAACACAACTCTGAATGTTGGGACCTCGACGAAGGTAAGGAGTCAGGTATGACACCTAAGTTTGATTATGTTAAATCTTTTATGGATACCGATGTTTTCCGTAAATTTAGCACTAAATATGGACTTGACTCTGAAATAGTAGCTTCTTTCTGTGAATCTTTTGCTACTCATGTTGATCTCCCTAGGGAGAAGTGGTTTAAATATCATCCTCCCATAGAAGTAAAAGTAGTTGCACCTATTAAAGTTGAAGAAAAGACTGTCACTTATAATGATCCTATTGTTCCTACTGCTTATGTTGAAAAGCCACCTTTTGCTGTTAGGATAAAAGATCATGCTAAAGCTTCAACTGTGGTTCGTAAAAGCAATATTATAACCTATACACCTCCTGAGCAAGTTAAAGTTGAACCTAATATTGCTATTGTTAAGGATCTCTTGGCTGATAATATTGATGGGCATGTCATTTATTTCTGTGATGAAACTGCTAGAATTGCTAAACCTTGTGCTAAAGATAAACATAGACCTGTAGTAGGCATGCCTGTTATTTCTGTTAAAATAGGAGATCATTGTTATCATGGCTTGTGTGATATGGGTGCTAGTGCTAGTGCAATACCTATTGACTTATACAACGAAATTATGCATGATATTGCACCTACTGAGCTAGAAGATATTGATGTCACAATTAAACTTCCCAATAGAGACACTATTTCACCAATGGGAATTGTTAGAGATGTTGAAGTCTTGTGTGGGAAAACTAAATATCCTGCTGATTTTCTTGTTCTTGGTTCCCCACAAGATAGCTTTTGTCCCATTATATTTGGTAGACCCTTCTTAAACACTGTTAATGCAAGGATAGACTGCAACAAGGATATTATTACTGTTCGTTTAGGTGATATGCCTCACGAGTTCAACTTTTCTAAATTTCATAGACAACACCGTGAAGAGGAATTGCCTATTAAAGATGAAATTATTGGTCTTGCTTCTATTGCCGTACCTCCTAGTGATCCTTTAGAACAATATTTGCTAGACCATGAAAATGATATGTTTATGAATGAAAGAAGGGAAATAGATGAAGTATTCTTTAAACAGGAACCCATCCCGAAACACAATTTGCCTGTTGAAATCCTAGGGGATCCTCCTCCACCCAAGGGTGATCCCGTGTTTGAGCTCAAACCATTACCTGATACTCTTAAATATGCTTATCTTGATGAGAACAAGATATATCCTGTTATTATTAGTGCTAACCTTTCAGAGCATGAAGAAGAGAGATTATTGAAAACTCTGAAGAAGCATCGTGCTGCTATTGGATATACTCTCGATGATCTTAAGGGCATTAGCCCCACACTATGTCAACACAAAATAAATTTGGAGAAAGATGCCAAACCAGTTCGTGATCACCAACGACAGCTGAATCCTAAGATGAAAGAAGTGGTAAGAAAGGAAATACTAAAGCTCCTTGAGGCAGGTATAATTTATCCCGTTGCTAATAGTCAGTGGGTAAGTCCTGTCCATTATGTCCCTAAAAAGGGAGGTATTACTGTCGTTCATAATGATAAAGATGAATTGACTCCGCAAAGAATTATTACAGGTTATAGGATGGTAATTGATTTCCGCAAATTAAATAAGGCTACTAAAAAGGATCATTACCCCTTACCTTTTATTGATCAAATGCTAGAAAGATTATCCAAACATACACATTTTTGCTTTCTAGATGGTTATTTTGGTTTCTCTCAAATACCAATGTCAGCTGATGATCAATCTAAGACCACTTTTACCTGCCCGTTCGGTACTTTTGCTTATAGACGTATGCCTTTTGGTTTGTGTAATGCACCTGCTACCTTTCAAAGATGCATGATGGATATATTCTCTCACTTTTGTGAAAAGATTTGTGAGGTTTTCATGGACGATTTCTCTGTCTATGGATCCTCTTTTGATGATTGCTTAAGCAACCTTGATCGAGTTTTGTAGAGATGTGAAGAAACTAACCTTGTCTTGAATTGGGAGAAGTGCCACTTTATGGTTAATGAAGGTATCGTCTCGGGGCATAAAGTTTCTAAAAGAGGTATTGAAGTTGATAAAGCTAAGGTTGATGCTATTGAAAAGATGCCATGTCCCAAGGACGTCAAAGGTACAAGAAGTTTCCCTGGTCACGTCGGTTTTTATAGGAGGTTCATTAAGGACTTATCAAAAATTTCTCGGCCTCTGACTAATTTATTACAAAAATATATACCATTTGTTTTTGATGATGACTGTGTAGAAGCATTTGAAATACTTAAGAAATCATTGATCTCTGCACCTATTGTTCAGCCACCTGATTGGAATTTACCCTTTGAAATTATGTGTGATGCTAGTGATTATGCTGTAGGTGCTATTCTAGGGCAAAGAGTTGATAAGAAATTAAATGTTATTCAATATGCTAGTAAAACTCTAGACAATGCTCAGAGAAATTATGCTACTACTGAAAAAGAATTCTTAGCAGTTGTATTTGCTTGTGATAAGTTCAGACCTTATATTGTTGATTCTAAAGTAACTATTCACATGGATCATGCTGCTGTTAAATATCTTATGAAAAGAAAGATGCTAAACCTAGACTTATTAGATGGGTTCTCTTGCTACAAGAATTTGATTTGCATATTATTGATAGAAAGGGAACTGACGACCCGTTGCAGACAACTTGTCTAGGCTAGAGAATGTTCTTGATGACCCACTACCTATTGATGATAGCTTTCCTGATGAACCATTAAATGTCATAAATGCTTCTCGTACAGCTCCATGGTATGCTGATTATGCTAATTACTCCCTCCGTTCCTTTATGTAAGGTGTATTATTTTCGGCACGGTGACCAAGGCATGAAATTATAGACATGTTAGGACAAAATTACCCTTGGCATATTTATTTGTTAGTGGCAAGTAAATCAGTTAGTCGAGGAAAGTATGAGATACATGCAATCGACAGAGAGATACTTTCCTTCTTTTACTACAAGGAGAGATACAGACAATCAGGAGAAAGATACTTTCCCTTTTTCTGGAGGGCTAATAAGGGAATTATGAGGAATTGGAAGAAATGCACCTTACATTCTGGAATTTTATCAAAAAACAAATACACCTTATATAAAGGAACGGAGGGAGTATATTGTTGCTAAATTTATACCACCTAGTTTCACATACCAGCAAAAGAAAAAGTTTTTCTATGATTTAAGACATTACTTCTGGGATGATACACATCTTTATAAAGAAGGAGTAGATGGTGTTATTAGACGTTGTGTACCTTATCATGAACAGGAACAGATCCTACACAAGTGTCACTCCGAAGCTTATGGAGGACACCACGCTGGAGATAGAACTGCACATAAGGTATTGCAATCCGGTTTTTATTAGCCTACTCTCTTCAAGGATGCCCGTAATTTTGTCTTGTCTTGTGATGAATGTCAAAGAATTGGTAATATTAGTAGACGTCAAGAAATGCCTATGAATTATTCACTTGTTATTGAACCATTTGATGTTTGGGGCTTTGATTATATGGGACCTTTTCCTGCCTCCAATGGATACACACATATTTTAGTTGGTGTTGATTACGTTACTAAGTGGGTATAAGCTATTCCAACTAGTAGTGCTGATCATAACACCTCTATTAAGATGCTTAAAGAAGTTATTTTTCCGAGGTTTGGAGTCCCTAGATATTTAATGACTGATGGTGGTTCACATTTTATTCATGGTGCTTTCCGTAAAATGCTTGCTAAATATGATGTTAATCATAGAATTGCATCTCCTTATCACCCACAGTCTAGTGGTTAAGTAGAATTGAGCAATAGAGAACTCAAATTAATTTTGCAAAAGACTGTTAATAGATCTAGAAAGAATTGGTCCAAGAAACTTGATGATGCATTATGGGCCTATAGAACTGCATATAAAAATCATATGGGTATGTCTTTGTATAAAATGGTTTATGGAAAAGCATGTCACTTACCTCTCGAACTAGAACATAAGGCTTATTGGGCTATTAAAGAGCTCAATTATGATTTCAAACTTGCCGGTGAGAAAAGGTTATTTCACATTAGCTCACTTGATGAATGGAGAACCCAAGCCTATGAGAATGCCAAATTATTTAAAGAAAAAGTTAAAAGATGGCATGACAAAAGAATACAAAAGCGTGAGTTTAATGTAGGTGATTATGTATTGCTATAAACTCTCGTTTAAGAATTTTTGCAGGAGAACTTCTCTCTAAATGGGAAGGTCGTTACGTTATCGAGGAAGTTTATCGTTCTGGTGCCATAAAAATCAACAACTTCGAAGGCACAAATCCGAAGGTGGTGAACGGTCAAAGAATTAAACATTATATCTCAGGTAATCCTATAAATGTTGAAACCAATGTTATTGAAACCGTAACCCTGGAGGAATACATAAGGGACACTTTCCGGAACGTTTCAGACTCCGAAAAGGAATAGGTATGTGGTACGGTAAGTAAACCGACTCCAAAACATTTCTAATGACAATTTTCTTCCGTTTTGGAATATTTAGAAAAATAGATAAATAAGAAGCAGTCTGGGAAGGACACGAGGGATCCATGAGGGCGGAGGGCGTGCCCTACCCCCCCCCCCCCGGGCGCGCCCCCTACCTCGTGGGCACCTCGTGTGCTCTCCGGACTCCATTTTCTTACACGACACGTATTTTGGTCGGTAAAAATTCATTAATATAACCTCCCGAAGGTTTTGACCACCGTATCACGCAAAAATCTCATGTCTTTGTTTCGAGCTGTCTTTCTGACAGATCCAGGTCATCATGTCGTCTTGAAGTGCCCCCAAGGACCAGTTCTTCGAGAAGGTCATCAACCCCTACCTCGCGGAAGTGCTGCAACACCCTCAAACCATTGAGATGTGTGAGGGGTTGTTGCACATCCGCGATGTTGAGGGACCAAGGAAGACCGGAAGCACGAAGGCAAGGCCCGAGGCATTGGAGCAAGAAGTTTTCAAGTGTCGGGAGATGGTGGAGCGTGGACTCGATTCCAATTACATTATGATCACGGAGTTCACCAACAACCACAAGCTGGACGTCAAGGACATTGGGGAGGCCATCTTCAAGCTTCATGAGAAAATCGAGCACCTCCAAGCCCAGATCTATGACCTGCAAAATCAAAACTGTGAGTATGAATATAGATTCAAGAGGATGAGTTTGGCTGCAGATTTGAGGTTTCAGGAGACTTGATCATCCTTCTATGATGGTGAGTGATAACCCACAAGTATAGGGGATCGCAACAGCTTTCGAGGGTAGAGTATTTAACCCAAATTTATTGATTCGACACAAGGGGAGCGAAAGAATATTCTTAAGTATTAGCAGCTAAGTTGTCAATTCAACCACACCTGGAAACTTAGTATCTGCAGCAAAGTGTTTAGTAGCAATGTAATATGATAGTGATGGTATCGGCAACAAAAGTAAAGACAACAAAGGTAATATTTTTGGTATTTTGTAGTGATTGTAACAGTAGCAGCGGAAAAGTAAATAAGCGAGAACCAGTATATGGAAAACTCGTAGGCACCGGATCAATGATGGATAATTATGCCGGATACGGTTCATCATGTAACAGTCATAACATAGGGTGACACAGAACTAGCTCCAATTCATCAATGTAATGTAGGCATGTATTCCGTATATGGTCATACATGCTTATGGAAAAGAACTTGCATGATATCTTTTGTCCTACCCTCCCGTGGCAGCGGGGTCCTATTGGAAACTAAGGGATATTAAGGCCTCCTTTTAATAGAGAACCGTAACAAAGCATTAGCACATAGTGAATACATGAACTCCTCAAACTATGGTCATCACCGGGAGTGGTACCGATTATTGTCACTTTGGGGTTGCCGGATCATAACACATAGTAGGTGACTATAGACTTGCAAGATAGGATCAAGAACTCACATATATTCATGAAAACATAATAGGTTCAAATCTGAAATCATGGAACTCGGGCCCTAGTGACAAGCATTAAGCATAGCAAAGTCATAGCAACATCAATCTCAGAACATAGTGGATACTAGGGATCAAACCCTAACAAAACTAACTCGATTACATGATAAATCTCATCCAACCCATCACCGTCCAGCAAGCCTACGATGGAATTACTCACGCACGGCGGTGAGCATCATGAAATTGGTGATGGAGGATGGTTGATGATGACGACGCGACGAATCCCCCTCTCCGGAGCCCCGAACGAACTCTAGATCAGCCCTCCCGAGAGGTTTTAGGGCTTGGCGGCGGCTCCGTGTCGTAAAACGCGATGATTTCTTCTCTCTGATTTTTTTCTCTCCGAAAGAAAATATATAGAGTTGGAGTTGGCGTCGGAGGGCATCCAGGGGGCCCACGAGGTAGGGGGCGCGCCCTAGGGGGGGCGCGCCCCCCACCCTCGTGAGAAGGGTGTGGGCCTCCTGGTCTTCATCTTTGGCGAGGATTTTTTATTATTTTTTCTAAGATGTTCCGTGGAGTTTCAGGTCATTCCGAGAATATTTGTTTTCTGCACATAAAACAACATCATGGCAATTCTGCTGAAAACAGCGTCAGTCCGGGTTAGTTCCATTCAAATCATACAAGTTAGAGTCCGAAACAAGGGCAAAAGTGTTTGGAAAAGTAGATACGACGGAGACGTATCAACTCCCCCAAGCTTAAACCCTTGCTTGTCCTCAAGCAATTTAGTTGACAAACTGAAAGAAAGAAAGAAAAACTTTTACAGACTCTGTTTGTTGTTGTTGTTGTAACTATGTCAAGCCAACATTCAAGTTTTCAGCATAGATCATAACTAACCACATTTGTAATAATTCTCAGGTCTCATAATTACTCATATCAATAGCATAATCAACTAGCAAGTCATAATAATAAATCTCGGATGACAACACTTTCTCAAAACAATCATAATATGATATAACAAGATGGTATCTCGCTAGCCCTTTCTAAGACCGCAAAACATAAATGCAGAGCACCTTTAAAGATCAAGGACTGACTAGACATTGTAATTCATGGTAAAAGTGATCCAATCATAGTCACACCCAACATAGATTAATAGTGACGAATGCAAATGACATATGTTCTCTCTAGCTAGTGCTTTTTAATAAGAGGGTGATGACTCAACATAAAAGTAAATGGATAGGCCCTTCGCAGAGGGAAGCAGAGATTTGTAGAGGTGCCAGAGCTCGGTTTTGAAATAGAGATAAATTGTATTTTGAGCGGTATACTTTCATTGTCAACATAACAACCAAGAGATGGCGATATCTCCCATGCTACACACATTATAGGCGGTTCCCAAACAGAATGGTAAAGTTTATACTCCCCCTCCACCAACAAGCATCAATCCATGGCTTGCTCAAAACAACGAGTGCCTCCAACATACATCAGGTCCCAGGGGGAGTTTTGTTTGCAATTAATTTTGATTTAGTTTGCATAAAGCATGGGACTGGGCATCCCGGTGACCAGCCATTTTCTCGTGAGTGAGGAGCGGAGTCCACTCCTCTTGAGAATAACCCGCCTAACACGGAAGATAAGGACAGCCTTAGTTGATACATGAGCTATTCGAGCATACAAAACATAATGTTTATTTGAAGGTTTAGAGTTTGGCACATACAAATTTACTTGGAACGGCAGGTAGATACCGCATATAGGAAGGTATAGTGGACTCATCTGGAATAACTTTGGGGTTTAAGGGATTGGATGCACAAGCAGTATTCCCGCTTAGTACAAGTGAAGGCTAGCAAAAGACTAGGAAGCGACCAATTAGAGAGCGACAACAGCCATGTACATGCATTAAAATTAATAAACATTGGATGCAAGCATGAGTAGGATATAATCCACCATGAACATAAATATCGTGAAGGCTATGTTGATTTGTTTCAACTACATGCGTGAACATGTGCCAAGTCAAGTCACTTAAATCATTCAAAGGAGGATACCACCCCATCATACCACATCATAATCATCTCAATAGCATGTTGGCACACAAGGTAAACCATTATAACTCATAGCTAATCAAGCATGGCACAAGAAACTATGATCTCTAATTGTCATTGCAAACATGTTTATTCATAATAAGCTGAATCAAGAATGAGGGACTCATCATATTTACAAAAACAAAAGAGGTCGAGTTCATACCAGCTTTTCTCATCTCAGTCAGTCCATCATATATCATCATAATTGCCTTTCACTTGCACGACCGAACGGTGTGAATAATAATAAGAGTGCACGTGTCTTGGACTAAGCTGGAATCTGCGAGCATTCAATAAACAGGAGAAGACAAAGCAATATGGGCTCTTGGTTAAATCAACAATAATGCATATAAGAGCCACTTCAAGAATTTAATTATGGTCTTCTCGTACTGACCCCCAAAGAAAAGAAAATAAATAAAACTATTTACACGGGAAAGCTCCCAACAAGCAAAAGAAGAACGGCGAATATTTTTGGGTTTTCTTTTTAGTTATTACTATTACAGTAGAAAAATAAACTACTACTATTTTTTTCTTAAGGTTTAACAAACACACAAGAAGAAAGCAGGAAAAAGAAAATAAACTAGCATGGATATTACAATGAAAAAGTATGAGCACCGACATCTAGCAATGAGTGTGTGTGAACATAAATGTAATGTAGGTGAGAAATACATACTCCCCCAAGCTTAGGCTTTTGTCCTAAGTTGGTCTATGGCCACGGCTGGCCTGGCGGATATCCATAATAATAGTTGGGGTCGTACTGCGATGAGGAAGAATAGTTGGGATCATACTGATGTGCAGCGGTTATCGCCTGCTGAGCTACAGCATGGAGTCGAGCTGCCTCCGCTCTCCTCTCATACTCTTCTGCCTCCTCTCTGGTAATAACATATCTTCTTTTTGTCTGTGAATCAAAGAAAGCAGGAGCAGGGAGAGTTATATGAAAAACACGTCGTTTATCAAAAATTAAACGATATAAGAGAGGTGATTCAGGCCTCTCGACAAACTAGTGCGAAGCCATAGAGTTATAATCTAAATATGCAGGAGGAAACTTCATATCACCCTCACAAATGTCTACCTCAAGAAAATGAGCTAAGCGGGTTGCATAAATTCCTCCAAAGAAATCTCCATTATGTCTATTATGATGCAACCTACAAGCTACAATGGCTCCCATATGATAAGATTGGTCTTCTAACACAGCACTCCTAAGAATGCTAAGATCAGGGACACACATGTGACATGCTTCATCCTTAGCATTTATGCATCTACCGATGAAGAGAGCAAAATAATGTATAGCAGGAAAGTGAATGCTCCCTACGGTAGCCTGCGTTATATCTCTAGATTCCCCCACAGTTATACTAGCAAGAAAGTTTCTAAATTCAGATTTAGGGGGATCCCTAACACTACCCCATGATGGAAGTTTGCAAGCAGAAGTGAAATCCTCTAAGTCCATGGTATAAGATTTTTCATAGAGATCAAACATGACTGAAGGAGAATTACGCGAAGATGAATACTCAAACCTCCTCACAAATGAACTTGTGAGATCATGATACTGGGGGCATTTGTTAGCCTCAAAATCCTCAAGACCGGCATTGCGCAAATATGCTTTGAATTCTTATTTAATTCCCGCATGGTCCATAAAATTTTCCGACGGCCATTCGCAAGGCCGTACTGGAGCGTCTCTTGGTGGATCCTCGTCAGCATCACGCATAGCAATCCTGGGTCCTTACTTCTTAGAAGAACCACCTTGGAACATCTTCCTAAGCATATTGTTTTTCTCTGAAAAATTCTGAAATTTTTAGTAACTTCAAAATAAAAGTAAACCAAACTCAATAATATTGATAGCAACTACTCCTACAAGTGCCTAGAGCCTATATCAAGCATTAGAACTACTTGGAACCATATAAATTTGACATGCAAGCTCAAGAACGCGGTCACCTATGCAGCACAAATTTG